>NC_142162.1:22491603-22799224 GCF_024610735.1 Ursus americanus | reverse complement strand
TCTACTCCGGGGCTTGTGCATCTTCTGTATTTCCACTTTCCTGAAGTGGTGCTGCAAATGGTGTGAAGGGACAATGTGCTAATTACACCCCCAGTTGATAATTTTGGGAATCATCCATGCCTCCAGGGCCCTGCCATCAACTCGAGGTGCTTTCATTCCAGACACCTGCAGACTCCAGTAGATGGCTGTCTGCTATGCTTCTTCCCCTTCCCAGTTCTGGGGCGTGATGCACCAAGCTCACTACATTGGGTCATTCGAATGGGATTGCAGAGGGCCAAGATGTGCCGCAACCACGGGCAGTTATGTAGCACTGAGAATAGGCTTTTCCTTTAAGGAGACTCAGAGGAGTGGTAGGATGCATTTTTCCCATCTGATAGGGATGGCCCAGGCAGCTTATTTCCTTCCCACATCCTATTTTCCCCGTGGTTCATAGTG
Organism: Ursus americanus; assembly: GCF_024610735.1. Lineage (NCBI taxonomy): Eukaryota > Metazoa > Chordata > Mammalia > Carnivora > Ursidae > Ursus > Ursus americanus. Next base: position 22,798,789 of record NC_142162.1, on the reverse strand, counting down.
ACATTAGTCCCCTTTAAAACCTAAGTCCAAATTTGTAGCCAATGCTGACAGTACAGTGTTTAAATACCTTCTATGTTTCTATTCTTTACATCATTCAACGAACTAGTCAAGAAAAACCAGAGATGTTGTCCAGGCTCAGTGGAGAGACAAAAATCTCACTGCATTAAATTTACCACTGAGACCAGCCTGGAACATTCAGTGTTCTTCAATGACTATTTGGTATATTAACCAAGAGGTACCACACAACTCTTGGGCACAGTTGGAATGGAAACAAAGCAAGATTTGTATAATTCACCATAGACTTGTTATTGAATTAAATGTGTATGGGGCTATAAGAATAAAATATAAAAAGATAGATAGGTAGACAGATATAGGTAAAGTTTCTTAGCAGAGCATCCCAAATATTCTCTGCACTCTGTGTTAGATTTTATTACAAAAATGGCCTTAATTGTCATACTTCATAATGTGACTTTGTAGCCATTAAGACACCATTAAAAAGTGGTGTCTGTCTTCCTACTTCTTGAATTTGGGCTTAGCAATCGTGCTTCAGTTTGTCTCATAGAATGAGCTGAAAGGGCTGGTGTTCCAGTTCTAAGCCTAGGCTTCAGGGGCCTTGCATGTTTCTGGCAGCAATTTTGGAACCCTGTCTCTATCATGAAAATAATCCCAGGCTTTACTGTTAGATAATGAGAGACTAGGTAAAAAAACTGAGATGACAAGTTGAAGCATCTTAGGCCAGCACCCCCAGTTGACCTAGCAGCTGACCACAGATACAAAAGTGAGCTCAGCCAAGACCAGAAGGACCATCCGGCCCATATTTCCAACCCACAGAAACATGAGCTAAACAAATGATTGTTTTAAGTCAGTGATTTGCCAGTTGGTTTGTTACACAGCAATAGGTAACTGACATACCCATATCTAGGTTTTTGGACACCCTGTTTCTTCTGGGACATCAGCAATCAGTGCGATTGTTCCAGTCATAAGCTAAGCTATCACTACTTTTCACACATGCCCTATGGGCCTTGCAGATACATCCAGATCATTTCTGAATTCTACTGTTAACATGTCTGAGATTTCTATTTAGTCTTGCCCGTCTTCCCTTTCTATCCCCTCTATCATCAAATCTTCATTTCCTTTTCTGGACACGGGAAATAGAGTCCTACCTGATCTCTGCATATTTCACCTTATTCTTTCTGTGATCTTTCACTGTCTAAAGAATTAGGCCTAAATACCTTATTTCAGGTCAGAACAAGACAACAACAAATGGTACCAAGTAGCCACTACATGTCATACCGAGTTGAATAAGATAGAGGAGCATGAGTCTACTAAGGGTGATAGATCCCTTCCCTAATCTAGTCCCATTCTACCTCTGCAGAGTCCTGCACAACTTGTCTACCCAAGACAACCACCCTGTCCCTTCAGCCTGGAACTCCCATATGGGCATTTCTCCTCTTTCACTGTCCCCTAAACCCTGCTCCTTCAAATGCTCTCCCAACTTTTCCCAGATTCTCTAAATCTTCATCTTCCTTCAAGTCCAGCCTAACTCCTCTGAGAGCTCCTCCTACTGCCCCTGCCTGGGTCATCTTTCTCTTCTGTCTCTCTTGTCTCAATCCCCTTAGAGCTCCCTTATCTGCTGGCTACCGCTTGTACATGGCTGGTTACATAGTACCTTGGAGACCAGCAACCTTGGCATGTCCCCTGTCCAGCACCCAGCACAGTGCCAGACACAGGTGCCTTCAGGTGCTAATAATAGTAAAGATGGGTTCGATTAAGCAACTCTCCCCCAAGACAATGTAATGTGTTGGGTCTCCTTTCTTTTAAATAAAAGTCTCCTACCGTTAATTTGGGGTATTGGATTGAAGGACAAATAATAGACCTTCAGTATCTCTGCTATGCCTCCCAAGGAGTCTGATAAAAGAGCGGAACTCTACCTGACATGTAACTACCCTTTCCTGAACACTCACTAAGTACCAGGTACCACCCTGGACATTGCATTTCGATCATCTCACTTAAATCTTACAACAGTCCTAGGTGGTACGTATTATTGCCTCCATTTTATAATAGTGGAAACTCCTTAGCAGGATTGAATACCCTCTCTGAAATCCCACAGGCAGCAAGTGGCAGAGTTAAGATTTGACTCTAGTTCTTCTATCTGAGCCCAAAGTATGTTTTCTTACTCGGTAAGGTAATGCCGCTGACGTACCCACTTACTTTGCTCTTAGGACATACAAAACAGCCTTTTATTGTTGCACTTTCCCATCAATAATCCTTAAATCCCAACCTAGACTTCCATTCCGTAGACTCTTCCTAACCTACTACTTTCTGTGGCAAACAGAATAATACCCTCACCTCCAAAGACGTCCATGTCTGCGTCACCACAACCTGCAGATGTGTCCTGTTACATGGTAGGGGGAGTTAAGATTGCAGATGGAGTCAAGTTTGCTAACCAGCTGAACTAGAGGTGGGAAAACGATGCCCGATCATCCAGGTGGGCCCTATATAATCAAAAGAGGGAGGCAGATGAGTCCGAGAAGGAGCTGTGACCATAGAAGCAGAGATCAGAGTGACACAAGCACTAGAAGAGGGCCCCGAGCCATAGAATCAGGCTGGAAAAGGCAGGGAAACGGATTCTCCCCTAGAAACTCCAGCGAGAATGTTACATTTTAGCCAACTGAGATCTATTTCAGACTCCGACCTCCAGAACTGTCAGATAATAAGTTTATGTTGTTTGGATCCAAGTTTGTGGTTGCTGTTACAGTACCAGTAGGAAACTACTATACCTCCCCATAGAAACAGAGTCAATTCATGGTCCAATAGCTTGTTAAGACTTCTCACAGCTCAGAAGCTACAGTCTGAATAATTACGAGAAAATGGTTTGATTAAACACCTATTATGGAGGTATTATAACTTGTTCCCACAAATAAACTGAGGGAAGTCTTTCAAGAGCCACTTCACATTGCTAAATAAGAAAGGAAGACGGCTGACCCCTCTTCTCTCCTGGGTTCATGCGCCCCTAGGAACCTGTTTCATGAAGGTTCTGTTTAGCTGAGATTTCCTGTAAAACTAATGTGTCCTTGCTAGTTTCCAAGTGATGCCTCTCTCCTCCCAGTAAAATCAAGAACTGCCAATAAGGTACAGGCCAGCTGCTGGGCCCCCTCTCCCTCACAGATACCACATACACAAATAGGAAGATGGTCTCCAATGCTATAATTTCCTGGCCAGCAAGTGTCTTGGGTTTCACTTGAGTGGTTAATGGTGATGTCACCCGAGTGCCTTAGTATGGGACATTTCCAACCTTCAATTAAAGGACTATCATTTACTCTATATATTAACATCCAGAACAATAAACACAGTGGAACACAGTCATTAGAGGCAGCCATAATCTATGGCCTGCTGTGTACTGATGTCAGCCCTGCTGTGTTTGACATCTGAAATCAGACCAAAGAAAGCACTGCGTTTTCAAAGCTGGGACTACACTGAGGATATCCGCCCCTGGCTTCATTCCATCTTCCCACCTCTGTCTTCTAACCTATCAACATCTTGGGTTCAACCCCAGAGTTAAAAACCCCTGTATTTTACAAAAAGACATCCAGGCCAGCCTTCTCCCTGACTGGAAATAATGCCACCAGTTTTCAGTTGATTGAGCCTAGTGGGCCTTCACCATCAGATAATAAACCAAATCAGGATGTTACAGTTCCTAAGCCAAAGGATGACAAAATGTCATGGGCCTGAAGACATTTCAAAACAAAAACAAAACATGACCTTATAATGCATAAAGACAGCAGAGTCAATACTGTGGAAAATGAGAAAAATGAAAGAAAATTTTATTTAAACCTAGCCAAAATATTGTACCTCAAAGTTCTCTTCTTTTATTTCCTAGAATTGTTTTCCACATTCATTCAGCGCTTACTAATTGATCACTTATTGGTGCTGGGAAGGAAAGAAATGTTAATAAATTCACATAGTCTAATGGAGGAAACAAAGAATCAGTCAATATCCATACTTGCCACTTATGTAGCACTTACTCTGTCAGACCCAAGCTAGTCTGAGGACCCTGCATACATGATCTCATTGAATTCTTTTTACAACCTGCGAAGGTAGCTCTTCTGCGCCCTGTTTTGCTAGTAAGGCAAGAGGGCCTTAGAGCCCCTAGCTGGCTTATGCTAGATCTGGACTCCCAGCTCAGCCAGGCTCCACACCACATGGGAGCCATGGGAAAGTGCAGTAGCTCTTCCTGCACTGTAGGGTCCGTGCTTGTCTCATGCTGTCAGCACGGCACAGTTCCAATCTCCAGGGTCCAGCCACCTAGATTTCTCAGCTGAGCTCTTACTTCAAGGGATGCAAAATTAACACGGAATTCAAAAGCCTCCTCTGTCTGACGGTGTCAGGGAAGCCTCACAGTGTTTCGTTTACAGGCCAGGTCACATGGAGAGATGTCTTGGGTCGTTGAGGTGATGAGAAGGTGCCCTAGAGTAAGATGGGGAGGGACGGACACCACGAAAGCCTTCCAGCAGTCTAAGGCTGCCTGGAACGCAACAGCTCCAAGACTAGATAAAAAGCAGGCCTTCTTTCTTCAGGGGACTGGCAGCAACTCCCTCCTGCCTCATGTAAATGTTGCACGTGTCCTTCCCTGGAAGAGCATCTGATGTGGTTGGTCATCTCAGTGAACTTGGGGCACCCCTGTGGAAGGCACGGCTAGACCTCATCAATTCATAGGCAGAGGCTGCCCTCAGCCCACCATAGGCTGCCTGTGGTTCATTCCCCAACACCCACACTGTCGGGAGGCGGGAGAGCCAGTGACTTCCCACAATACAACACGGCACATACGAACTCATTGCACCTAGGGCAGCATTCCTTGGAAGCAAGATGACGAGCACAACAGTAGGCATGCAGATGCCCTGTGTATCTTTAGAGTCAAGTAGAAGTGACTTACTGCTCTTCTGAACTATCTGTGCCGTTGTTCCTCTCTGCCGAGTGTTTTTTGTCTTGCTTCGTTTTCCTTCGTTGTTAGTAAAGGTTATTCACTATGTGTGGGTTTGTAGAAGCAGGTCAGAAAGTCTCAGCCCACAAGTCTGATTCTCTGAGCACAGGTTCTGGGGACTTTGTGGAAATGACTGTGTCATAACGCCCTGTTTGGAAGGAAGGTTTTTCCAAGTTGCTAAGTGCACTTTTCTTAACACCTACCTAGGAAACTTGATGGGGCAGGAGAGGAGAAGGTTGAGAGGCTCTCTGGTGGAGGTTTCCTGGACTGTCCTGTGGGGCATACTTACTAGACTTTTGGACACCCTGCATGGGTCCCTGTGCCCTTTCCAAACCTGATTGACTTGCTTTTTCATTTTTTTTTTAATAATGATTTTTTATTATATTATGTTAGTCACCATACAGTACATCCCCGGTTTTCGATGTAAGGCTCGATGATTCATTAGTTGTGTATAACACCCAGTGCACCATGCAATATGTGCCCTCCTTACTACCCATCACCGGTCTATCCCATTCCCCCACCCCCCTCCCCTCTATAGCCCTCAGTTTGTTTCTCATAGTCCATAGTCTCTCATGTTTCATTCCCCCTTCTGATTACCCCCCCTTTCTTTATCCCTTTCTTCCCCTACTGATTCTTGACTTGCTTTTTCAAACCCTTCTACCTCGCTCTACCTATGGGCTTTCACTGCACGTGGCCGCCACCTGCTGGAACCAGCCTGGAACTGACTGCTGGGCAATGCGAGGCGGACACTTGGCCAGCACAGGAGGTGTGAGAGAACAGATTGTCAAATTCATTCCATGGCATTCATTCCAGAGGGAGCCTCTAAACTGGCCTTGACCCACAAGAATCTGTTTTTTAATAGTCTTTTGGAGACCTAAAGTCTACAAATCCCTCTGATAACTCATCTGAGAGTTTAATCACCTTCTCTCAGAAATATTTTCCCCGTTTGTGATCTCAATGATGCTTCTGTTTAGGTTAATTTCCTACTGATCTGTCTTGATCAGGGATGAAAAGCAACTGCTGTCAATTCTCTGGGTAAAAGCTCTTTATAGGCCTGGAGAAAGATCAATGAATGTGCCTTACTTCTCTGGAAAGATCCCAAGTTTTATTTTCTTTTAAACTGACTTCCTTGCACAGATTTTAAAACTTATTTGTCATCTCTGTGGCTCTCCTCGGAATGCTCTCAACTTCTCAAGGATCTGGCTAACCCCAAACACAGTGCTTCCTACATTATGTATACTCCTCAGATGACCATGCCTTTGTCAACAATTTTCTGAGTACCTACTGTGTGTGAGGTACACGGGTAAGGCTTGTGTGGGCTAGAGGACAAGTTACTCACGAACTTTCCAAGAAGAGGGAAGAGATAGTGCTTCAATGCCTGCACAGAGATCACTCTAACAGTGTGTGAGACAGGTCCAGGCATTGGTGCTACTAGAGGTCAAGGGAGAGAATGAACACTTTCATTTATAAGGCTTCATATAGGCAGTGGGGACCAAACTGGTCTTTGAAGATGTGATATTGTGATTTATAATAAGAATTATATATTTGGTGTTCCACCTTTTCTGTCTCAGTTCCTAAACCCTCGGAATTTCCTGTGATGAGAGCAATAAAGGTATTTCTTGTTATGTTGATACACACCTTGGCGGGGGGTGAACTGGAGACAGAGTTTAATCACCAGTGGCCAATCATGCCTAATGAATGGAGGTAATGAAAACTCCATAAATGGCAGAAAGGAGAGAGGAGTTTGGAGAGCTTCCGGGTTGGTGAGCTCCTGGAGATTTGCGGAGAGTGGTGTGCTCACAGAGGGCGTGGCAGCTCTGCGCCCTTTCGAATACCCTGCCTTAAGCATCTCTTCCATCTGGCTATTCCTGAGTTACATCCTTTCACAATTACACCAGTAATCTAGTAAGTAAAATGTTTATCTTTGTTCTGTGAGCCACTCTAGCAAATTACTCAAACACGAGGAGAAGGTTATTGAAATTTCCCATCTATAGCTGGTGGGTCAGAAGTACAGGTGACAGCCTAGACTTGGCATTGGCAGCTGAAGTGGGAAGGGACAGTCTCGTAGGACTGAGCCCTTTACCTGTGGGCTCTAACTCTTATCTCCAGGTAGATAGTGTCAGAATGGAGTTAAATGGTAGGACACCCATCTAGTGTCTGAGAATTGCTTGGTGGTGTAGCAGGAAAACTCATACACTGGAATTAGTGACCAGAATTGTTAGAGAGATACATCGAATTGGCTGGACCTGAGAAGAAGGGTGCTAAGAAAGTACAGAGCATTCCAGGCAGAGAGAACAGCCCGAGGAAAGCTTTGGAGACGAGGGATGACCAGGTGTGGATGTGATCTTCCAGTTGTGTTGGTGTGGGTCAAGGGAAAAACAGATGGGGCCAGATTGTGGGGGCCGCCCCAGTGGGGAGCCACGAACAAATCTAGGTACTGTGTTCACATTACATAACTCCTGTTGGATTCTATTAACTTGACAACTTGTTTTTCACCATCCTGACCCTAAATCATTCTCAGCTGCTCTTAGAGCCACTTTGTCCCCATCTAGCATTGGCGCTTGGTTTAGATTTGTTTACTCCAAGTCCCAGTTTGGTTTTTACTCTTATTTTTCTCCTGCTGAGAAATCTGTCTTGCCCTGGCATTATTCACTCCCACTCTCCTAGCCTAATCTTTGGCAAGATCAGTTCCAGCTGGCCAATTCTGCCTTGGTCACTCAATTCTTTTCCTGATGCCATGAGTCTTTTAAACTCCTCTCTACCTTTAGAAGGCTTGGGGAGGTGGGCACCTGAGAGTGAGACCCTGGTCAAGTCACCTGCCCTTTCTGGCTGTGGTGTCCTCCTCTTTAAAAAGAAAAGGGAGGTATGTACCTGACCTCTTGGGTTCTTTCTCGAGTTTATGCTTTATAGCCAATAACCTCAACTGTCTCTGTCCACACGCCATTTCCCACCCCACTCCCAGCTGTTTCCATGGAATAATTTCAGCTTTCCTGGAAGAATTTTCCTATGAAATTGACTGAAAATGGAGTTTGAAACAAATTGGATCTGCTAAGATGTCAGCCAGCTTTAGAGTTATGTTTCCAACTGAGATGAGGATAGAAGAAAAGATGAGAAGCATGCCTAGCTTCCCTCTTGCCAAAGGACCTCTTCCCAGGAGGTATTTTCAAAGACAGAAAATGGTGGACGATAAAGCACAAAAATGAGCTGCAGGTGACACTCAGCACCTTCTTCCTTCACGAACTAGCCAAACCCTCTCCCTTTCCCTCTCCTCCTCCTCTTGATCATCACCCTGGCCCTGTTTGATGCGTCTTGTCAACAAAGCCAAGACCTTCCCTCTGGCCTGGTTCTCCCTAGAGTCTATAGCCTGGCAGGTTCCATTAGCCCATCTCTGCAGGTGGTAAGTCTCATGCATAGCTGCTTTGAGCCACGTGCTACTCTGATTCTCCGTCTTCTCTTTAGCACTAATTGCCTTCAGCATCTGTCTGGCAGGATTGCGAGATGAAAAGTGTTAACAACCAGCAGATCGGTAAACTCCAGCGTCAGGGGCCTGTCGGGTACTAAAGTTAGCATGAGCCCGTATATTGGGGCATCCAGAGGGTCATGAGGATCACAGAAGGAGGATACTACGGGGTTAGGGCAAGGAGTACAAGTCAGAAGAATTTTACTACTTCTGTTTTGCTTTTATTATTGTAGTACGTCCTAAGATAGTTTCACATCAGTTCCTTCAGGTAATTCTTACGATAGCCTTGCGAAGTTAGGTGTTATAAATCCCATTTTGTAGGTGGAGATATGTGAGGTTTTGATTTTTTTAAATTCCTTACAATAAATGAACTTGACAGTTATATGAGTTTCCTCTGTTTGAAGAAAGAAAATGTGCAGTTGAGATTAACTAAGATTCCTAAACATGGCACTTTAAGAAACAAGGGGAAAACAATGTGTATGATTGTTGTCCGGGAAACTAGAAATCTTGGAAACCTGCAGATGCTTACCAACAGCAGCATCGAGCTTCTTGAGAAGAAGTTCCAGCCCTGAGGCTTAGCCACAAGTGTGGTTTAAGATGAAACTGGGAAGGACAATAACCACGGGCTGGGGAAGTGATAGCAGCTGGAGAGTCAAGAAGGGACCTGCAGGAGATGATACCTTTCATCTGAATTGGCCATTTCTGCTCGCTCCCAAAGAGAGGGAATAAAGAACACCCGGATCAAATCTTAGATGATATCAACCTGATGCAAACACCAAGGAAGTCTTAAAAACACCAACTAGGAAGAAGAAAGGTCTTGGATTAGGAGAGGATCTGCAGGAATGTGGAACATGCTTCTCTAACTTTTTGTTTGTTTGCTTAAATACTGCAGACTTTTTTTTTTTTTTTTTGGTATTTGATGATTTAAGTGGCTTTTACAAGTAACTGAAACAGATTCCAAAATCTTTCCAAGCCTTGACTTCCTCTATGTGTGACCAGTAAATATTTGTTAACAGGGTGTCCTGCATTGGTGCTTTTAGCCCACAGCATCCCCCATGAAAGCCTTTTCCTTAATTTGATCAGCAATTATGTATCCTTCAGTCGCAGCTGAATCCTACCTTTTCCCTAAAGCCTTCCCGGCTCACCACCGTTCGTGACATTCTCATGACCCTGAATCCAGTTAGATAGATTGTGTAATTGGCACTGTGTTCTTGAATACTTAGCACTGGCAGTACAGAATACCTTATTTCTCCTTTAAGGGAAGGAACTATTTTTCACAATTCTTTTCATGGCAGTTAGGATTTGTTATGCTTTAGGTTTTCAAAGAATTGTGTACTTGTCCTATCTGCCCTGTACAAAAAGGCTTCGAGGTAGACAGAGGTGTTAGGACTCCTTTGGTAGCAAGTGACAGAAGCCCAACTTGTTGCAGCTTAAGTAGAAATGGAAATTTAGTTCACTCATAAACCAAAGGAAGAATCCAGAACAAATTGGAAAAGCTCAGGGACGAGAATATGAGATCTGATGCCTCCAGCAGTTCACGCCTCTGTGTCTCTCCTACTTTTGCATGCCACCGACATTCTGTGCCACTTCCTTTGGCTTATTCTAGGGTGGGGTGTGGATATTCTCTTCCAGTGTCAGCAGATATAAATCCTAGAGCCCCAAAAGGATCGCAAAATTGGAAGAAGGAGTAATTCTCCAAAGAAAGGCAAGGTCTGTGCCAGAAGGAAAAAGGGAGGACAGGAAGCCTGCAGAAAACAAAACTCCACTAGGCAGGTGACACTTGTTACTATCTTCTGAAAACCACAATGAAACTGAAGTTCAAAACAGGCTTCATTGCTACTCTGTAACCAATTCAAGGTGGAGAAATCCTCTCCCTGATTTCTCAGCAACTAACATCAGGCCTTGCTCATAGTAAAATTCTCAACAAAAATCAGTTCACAGAAAGTTGATTAAAGCTACCTTCAATCCCATGCTTCCTTTCCAGATTGGAGTATTTAGGTCTATAAGAGAAAAATCACTGTAGGAAAATGAAGTCATCACTGAAATATAATTTGAAAACCATTAAAATAATTATGATAACAGTAAAAACAAATCTGACAATTATCAAGCACTCAATATATGCTAGGAACCATGCTAAGGGATTTGCATGTGATAATTCAGTCCCTCCTTACAACTCTGTGGGGAAGGTACCATTATCCCCATTTTATGGAGGAGAAAACTGAGGCTTAGAAAAGTTGTCATGCCTGAAATCACACAGATAGCTGGTTGTGGGACAGGAATTCAGACCTCCAACTGTCTGACAGTGAGTGGGCCTGGGCACCTGTCCGCTTGCTCTACACCTATAATAGCAGGCCCCAGAGGACTGGTTACTATCCTATTCTGGTCATTACTGAGGCTGGACATTTCCACATAGCACTCAAGCCTCCCCCCTCACTGAAGTTTTTACCACACTTTTTCCCAGGTCATCTTTAGGTGTGGAAGAAATTGAAATCTGTGGAAAGATAGGTGATCAATATATTAGGAATGCTTCCTGTAGGTAGGAATGCATGGTCCCAAAATAGTTACATCTACTCACTCTTGTTCTTTTGCCCAACCTGGTCCCTCTTCTTGAATCTTGAATCCCTTGAATCTCTCTGCCCAGCAAGATCTCTCTCACTTTCAGATTCTACTATTTTATATATATATATAAATTATATATATAAATTAAATAAAGTATATATTTTTATAATAAATATTTTTATAAATGTATTTTAAATATATAAATTAAATAAAATACATATTATATAAAAGGACTATATGTGTGTGTGTGTGTGTGTGTGTGTGTGTGTGTGTGTGTCCTGGCAAGACTGTGAGGGTGTCCATGGCAGGGGTTGTTGGTGTTTGGGTTTCCAGTGCCCAGCACAGAACCTGGTACATAGAAGGTGCTCAATGAATGCATGGTTACATGAATGAAATGTAGAAAGCACATTGAGATTATTCACTTGTTTGATTGGAGGATCCACAGTGGATTCCAAAGCGATTTCCAATTCAGGCTCTTGTTACTTAGAGGTATATCTAAGACTGAAGTTCTGGGAAGGAAACCAGTGGTCTTGGAGGCGGATCAAAAGAAACAGTCCGTGTAAAGTCCCTGGCATTGTTATGTCTGGAATGCTGAGGAAAAAGAAAGAATAAACATAAGTTAAGCCATGTAACTAGCAAGATGCTATAATCAAATTATTTTGGTCACTGCCTCTCAGTCCTAACGATAGGAGTCTACGAAGAAGATAATCTGACCTGTGTCAAACACAGAAGAATTCTGGTGGGTGTGTTTCTCCTCGGCAGTGTACACAGTAACTCATTAGCTCCATTGTGGGTGTGGACCATATAATTGTTTTTATTTTCCCTGACCTTTCCACTCAAGCAGGTGAAACCAGATGCTTCCCATAGCTGCACGATGCAATTCTGCACAATCGCCATGGAGCATGCTCAATAGTGACCTTCAACTTTGTGTACCCAGCAATGTAAAAACTGTCACTGGGGCGCCTGGGTAGCACAGTCGTTAAGCGTCTGCCTTCAGCTCAGGGCGTGATCCCGGCGTTGTGGGATCGAGCCCCACATCAGGCTCCTCCACTGGGAGCCTGCTTATTCCTCTCCCACTCCCCTGCTGTGTTCCCTCTCTCGCTGGCTGACTCTCTGTCACATAAATAAATAAAAAATCTTTAAAAAAAAAAAACTGTCACTATCTCCAAATGTAGGAGGCTAATGTACTTTCTGGGAGGTTGTTGTCAGAAATAATAGTCCTAAAATTGTGAACCTCAAAGACTCTTGGAAACAAAGTGCTCTCCCTTGCCCTACTCATGGAAGAACACTACCTGAGACATCAGGTATCTTTCCATTAGCCTGTAACTCATCAAAAGCAAGATAGTCAGGGGGCACCTGGGTGGCACAGCGGTTAAGCGTCTGCCTTCAGCTCAGGGCGTGATCCCAGCGTTATGGGATCGAGCCCTACATCAGGCTCCTCTGCTATGAGCCTGCTTCTCCCTCTCCCTCTCCCCCTGCTTGTGTTCCCTCTCTCGCTGGCTGTCTCTATCTCTGTCAAATAAATAAATAAATAATGTTTAAAAAAAAAAAAACCAAGATAGACAGGAATACTACTGGCATACCCTTAGAGAAGTTTATTCTGTCCTTGTAATAAGAGTACCTTTTTTGGTAAGAATGATCCAGCATTGTTGTACCTATTCAAAATGAAATCTGTAAAATAATCTCTAAGTTTATTAGACTTTCTAATACAAGTCAAATTAGGAATAGTTCATCAAAAGCTGGGGTAAATTTTTATTTAGGTTGCTCCCCAGGGTGCCATATTGCTGTCCTCTTGGAGAATCTACATAACTAAAATGTGCTAGAATTCAAAAAGTTTAAGAGATTGAAGCTGCAGGCGCTTGAAAAGAGAAAAACTACCTTGGCAGGTTCGAGAAGTTCCTCGATAGGGAGAAGGGGTGGGGAATGAATAAAAGTGGTGAGCCCATCCATTGAGACAGAAAGGTAAAGGTCTACTGTTGACCAGTATTCGCTATCCAACCCAGGAGGAAAAGTGTATCTGTGTTTTTAGCATTAGGCTGGTTTCTCTTCAGATAGCATATAAATCTTTTGCCTTTTAACATTAGGCCTGGCCGTATGACCTGCTTTAGCTAAAGGTACATGAGCAGAAGTGTCATGTGTTCTCCCCAGGCAGCAGTTTTAAGAGCAAGTGTATTTTCACCATTTGCCTGACTTGGGAACCATGGAAGTCTGTGTTTGGCTTAACTTCTACAAGCTAGATCGCAGGTGGTTACGATGAGCAGTCCTTTTGCCAGTCCCTGATGGACATGCAGTGTGGCAGGAAGTACAGGTTGCTGTTTTAACCTTCTGAGATTTTAGGGGTCAAGATTTAGCATAATATGGCCTATGCAATCTAAAAGAGACTAGGGAATCTGTTAGTTTTGAGAAGCATGACTTAGGAATCTAACTGGCTCAAGTTGGATTCCAGCTCAGCAGTATACCTGTCATTCTCCTGCAGGTACACCAGTCATATTCTGAATTTGCTGGCACAGTGAAGGATTTTGTAAAGTCACTGCAGTGTCTCAAGCCGAATGATGACTCACAACAGAGAAGCAGGTCCAGTAAGGAGGGGGGTAAAGCTAGACCCACTGCCTGTGCAGGCAAAGCCCTTGGACTTCACAAGCAGAGAAGACTAGTGTCTAGTCTACTGTCTAGAGGCCACACACCCCCATTTAGATGTTGCCCTTGGCATTTCCATCCCATCCTCACTCCCATTTCATATCCCAGTGCCCTCCCTGCCTCATCCCCAATGGTGCCTGATAGGGCCGAGCAGGTAAATCTGCTCAACTACTTGTATACACCCGAGAATACACGTATGCCTGTGGGGTGCAGCTTGCATGCTCAAATATTCAGAAAGTACTTGACAGATGCAGGAAACAATACTCTATACTCTCCTCTCTACAGATGTTTTCTAAATGACCCAGCTTCCACCTGGTAGCATTAATAGGGCCCAACACGCAGTGACAGATTCCTGTTAGACTTGGGGCCATGATTACAGCTGCTGCCAGAGTTCACACCAGTGGCTCACAACAGGTGCCTGTGTCATGCAGGAGGAAGGTCAAGGCTGTAACTCCTATTCCATTTCAGTGTACACCCTCCAACAAAGAGCAGGTGCAACTTACTAGGCAAGGTAAGCGGCGCTGGAAATTTCTAAGTCCAATGTTTTAAATAGGATTAAAAAGCTAGCCAGTCAATAGAATACGGAAGCCACAGCTGAAATCCACCTGCCAATGGATCCCTTCTATATATTTTCCTTCTCCTCTTCACTCTTATGTGGAGCTCACCTATACATGACAACCCCCAGAGAGTTAGTGTTGAGGGGCGCCCTGGTCCAGTCTCCTCTTTTTATTGAAGAAGAAGCTGAAGCTCAGAGAGGATAAGTGGTGTGTCGACTCCAGCAGGCTGCCGAACCCGCAGGGCTTTGGGAGAAGCCTAGCACCAAGTGAGCCGGTGGCTGATTTATATACGAGGAGACCAGCCTTTGAAGCTGCGTCTTCACTGGGAGGCCCGTGCTCTGTTTTCTCTAGACTTTTCATCAGCACAGCCATCATCAGCCTTTCATCATGCGCCTGTTTACTTTGTGTTTCACTAAATGCCCTTTACAGCACTGGCGGAGGCTATTTTGGTAGCTTCCTGGATGCAGGAAATGTTTTGTTTGGGCCCCACCTTGTGTTCAGGGTGTCTGGGGACTGTTGAAGTTGTTTGAATTTGAGAGAGAAAAGGAACCAGGAGTCGGACAAACAAAGAGTCTCTCCCCCGAGTGCACCTCTCTCTGCTCCTTCTTTCCACCCTGCAGTGAGAACTCTGTACCAGCCACTGAAATGGCCCTGGAAGCAGAATTAGGAAGAAGGCCCCAAATCCTGGAAGTAAAGCTCACACTCTAGAGACCCGCCATGATATCAGAATTCCATCCATTATTGCAGTCTTAAATCAGAGAGCCCTGAGGAAACATCTATGTCTACCACAAATTATAATATAGCCATAAAATCTTTTCTGTAATAAGTAATTTTCCATAAAACAACACTTCTTAGTCTTCCAGGACATAGCTGAAACATGACTTAGATTGCAGTGGGTTTTTCAATGCATTTTTTCAAATGGAAAGAAGACTTCAAATTCCCTACGCATGATGCATTTTTAATCTTACAGGGTTTAATTTCTCAACAGAAACCCATCTTAGGTAAGGGAGCTTATTCCCAGAGAAGCCTTTCTGACTTTCCCTTGAAGGCTAAAGGTTGATTTATGAACTGTCCAGCTGTGTAGAAAGAGTCTTTAGACAGAGAAAAGGAGCCAACCATTCTCCCCTTTTCCTGGGGACAAGACAAGATGCATTTGCGTCCAAACTGGAACTGCAAAATCAAGATTATACATTAGGAAATCTACTCTTAAGGAAAGTGTACATTAAGATTGATCTCCTGTGTTGGGGGACATTAGAAAATATCTTTCTATGCTACATACAATTTAGAGATCTTTAATCTGCATTAGTTCAGATGGACTCTTGCCTGAAGGCAAGGGTACGCATTAGATACCCCATCCCAAAAGTTCCTACCACTCTGATCCCAGATCACATATAAAAGAATCCAATGTAGAAGAAGGAGACCTCACTGAATTAGGACCAAAAAGACCAGTGCTCATCCAGTCAGTAAGAAACATGGGTTCTTCTAGGGAAATCCCAGCCCTGTGTTAGCAGGCGTGAAAACAACAGTAATCTCACCGTCCATCATCAGAGCTCCTGGATGACCAGGTACATTGTCGATGAGCAGTCATATTTTGAAAGCTATCTTTTTTTTCTGAGTGATACGTCGCAACCATGTGCTTAAAATATTTAGTAAATCGTGTTGTAAACAGATGTGTTATCATCCAGGCTTTGTTGTTCCATTTCTAGACCACAAGCAGAGTAGATTGAGCGTGATTCTTAAGGGCCCTTGGATTTTTACAATGGTAAATGAGCATTGGCTTCAACTTAAAGGGAAGTTCAAAAATCAAGTGCATTAGCCCCTAACAAGAGGGTCAACCTGTCCTTTGAAGCTTTGAAGCCAGGCATTGATTTCTCCTCTCTAGCTATGGAAGTCCTAGATGGCATCTTCTTCCACTAGAAGGCTGTTTCACCCACACTGAAAAACTTGTTGAGTGGAGCCACGTTCATTAATAATCATAGCGTGCTTTTCTGGAGAACTTGCTGCGGCTTCTCCATCAGCATTGCTGCTTCACCTTGTACGTGTATGTCATGGAGACACCTTCTTTCCGTAAACCACATGATCAACCTCTGCTAGCTTCATACTTTTCTTCTGCATCTTCCTCACTTCTCTCAGCCTTCACAGACTGAAGAGCGTTAGGACCTTGCCCTGGATTAGGCTTTGACCTGGGGAATTGTTGTGGCTGGTGTTTTATCCAGACCACTAAAACGTTCTCCATTTCAGCAGGATGACTGTTTCACTTTCTTGTCATCTGTGTGTTCAATGTAGTAGCACTTTTAGTTTCCTTTAAGAACTTTGCGTTCACAACTTGGCTAACTGGTGCAAGAGGCCCAGCTTTCAGCCTGTCTTGGCTTTCATCGTGCCTTTGCCACTAAGCTTGATCATTTCTAGCTTTTGCTTTAAAATGAGGGACATGTGACTCTTCCATTCACTTGAACACTTAGAAGCCATCACAGGTTATTAACTGACCTATTTTTAATATTGGTGTGTCTCAGGGAGTAGGGAGGCCTGAGGAAGAGGGAAAGGAACGGGAGAACAGCCAATCAGTGGAGCAGTCAGAACACAAAATGTGTGTATCAGTTAAGTTCCTCATTTTATATGGGTGCAGTTCATAGCACCCCAAAATAATTACAATAGTAACATCAAAGATCACTGATCACAGATTGCCATAATAAATATAATAATAATGAAAAATTTGACATCTTGCCAGAATTACCAAAACATGACAGAGACACGAAGTGAGCGAAAGCTGTTGAAAAAAGGATGCCCACAGACATGCTTGATGCGGTTTGCCACAAAACTTCAGCTTGTAAAACATGCAATCATCTGTTAAGCGCAATAAAGCAAAGCACAGTAAAATGAGGTACATGGAATATTGTATGTCAGCTATACGTCAATAAAAAAACGTTGACTAGGAGCACCTGGGTGGGTCAGTCAGTTAAGCATCTGCCTTCGGCTCAGCTCCTGATCTCAGGGTCCTGGGATCGAGCCTCGCGTCAGGCTCCCTGCTCAGCAGGGAGCCTCTCTCTCACTAACTCTGTCTCTCTCTCTCAAATAAAGAAAGAAAATCTTAAACAAAATTTTTTTTAAATGTTGACTAGCTTGGTTATAGCCGTTTTTTTCCTTATGCCTGATATAGTACGTACCATGTGACACCCTGTTATGCAAACGTACTGAGTGACAAGTGTCTAAGGAGACTCTTCTAAGGAAATAACTGGACTTTTTAGAGGAGCTGGTTGGCCCTTGGCAATGACGGAATTGGCAGGTAACTAAAGTCACATCAAGGTGGTAGAATGGCCCTGTGTGAATTTAGTTCAAGGATTCATGTATGAGTCTAGAGTGCACACTCCTGTGGATATGAAATTATTTGGTGTCACTTAAAATGTTACTCTGCTAAGTTCTGAAGAAAATTATCATAAGTTTTTTTTTAATAAGTTACTTTAGAAAACAATGAAATAGTTGAAGCATGAGTCGTTTAAGAGAACTGAGACTAAGACCCGTCTCTTTGGGAATCAAGAGGTGTAATCTTGTTAGTGAGAGGGTCCTTCCCTGTGCATCAAGAGCCCTGGGACCCGGAGACAGGGCCTGGCCAGGCAAGGTAGCAGCAACAATGTTGGTCGTGGGATGGGGAAGCTGAGTTCTACAGCCAGAAGAACTAGCGGGTACTAAGGAGTGACCAGGTGTTAAATCCCCATCAGAGAGAAGAAAAGGGAGAAACTGGAGGCTTCAGATATCCCATTAGCGCTGTGCTTGGAACTTACATAGTAGGTGCTCAGTAACTATTTGCTGAATGAATGTGAGTAAAACCCAGAGCTGGGGGTGTGGGGGGGAGCACCGTCAAATCATCATCTTACAGGTTTGGGGGAAGCAGATGGAGTTGTTTCGAAGAGGCTAACAAAGAAGATACAGAGTCAGGTGTCTGGTTCTAGGTTAGGTATTAATGGTGCCGGTAAGTGTTCTGGGATCTGGGTAGAGTTTTATGGAAAAGAGACCTCAGGTGACAAAGTGGTACACTGGGCTGGTAGGGACTGCAGGCCACTGGGGACGAAGATGCAAGAGTGGGCCCTACTGGGCACCTGGGTGGCTCAGTTGGTGAAGTGTCTGCCTTCAGCTCAGGTCCTGGGATCGAGTTCTGCATCGGGCTCCTTGCTCAGTGGGGAGTCTGCTTCTCCCTCTGCCCCTCCCCTGCTCATGTGCATTCTCTCTCTCTCTCTTTTTCTCTTCTCTCTCTCAGATAAATAAAATCTTAAGAAAAAAGAAAAAAGGGGGGGGGAATGAGCCCAACTGCTGAGCCAGGCTGCCCGTTGCCCCACAAAAGCTGTGGCCTAAAAAGGACTCCATGAGAATTGTCACTCCATCAGTAGGCAGTTCAGGGTGGGCTGCCTCTTTGGCCCAGGCCAAAAATGTGCTTGGAGGAAGAAAAAAAAAAAAAGTCAACTTGAATTTCCCTACCATGAAGTATTTTTACTCTTATGAAAGTGATTCCTTTACAGATAAACTGCTTTAAGGCAGTGGTTCTGGGATATTAAAAGGATAAGAATTCTCTTGAATCCCTACTATTGACATAAATTGTTTTTAGGATAATGTTATTTAAATATGTATGTACAAGAAAATATGTGTGTACAAATAAAAAACTAGGAACAAACTCTTTATGCTTATAAATCCTACACACTTATACAACCAAATTTAATTTCAGAGTAAATTCAGGCACATTAAATTTGGCATGTCTGTACTTTGTTACTATGTGTTTTGTGATGACACAATTTTCCCACTACTTTCCTTTATTGTAACTTTCAACGACCTTTATACAGTGCACTACGGAGTCATCAGGTCTTCATTTGCTTGTAATGCATCATTTACAAGTTATATCCACTTGTCTTTTTCCATTCATCTATGACAATTAATGTAACACATAGTGTCAGACCAAATCTCAATTTATTAAATAACTTAAGACACCCAAGTTTTATTCTATAAACCTGTCTTTTAATTACAAATGCCCAATATGAGTTTTTTTTTAAAGATTTTATTTATTTATTTGAGAGAGAGAGACAGCCAGCGAGAGAGGGAACACAAGCAGGGGGAGTGGGAGAGGAAGAAGCAGGCTCATAGCGGAGGAGCCTGATGTGGGGCTCGATCCCATAACGCCGGGATGACGCCCTGAGCCGAAGTTTTAACTGTCTAATGCGTAAAGTAATTCAGCATGAAAAAAAAAAAATGGTAGTTCAGGGTCAAAATGACATTTTTTTGCAGTAGTAGTTCATTTGTTTTCTAGGTTCCACATATAAGAGAAATTATATGGTATTTGTCTCTGTCTGACTCATTTCACTTAGCATAATACCTTCTAAGTCCATCCATGTTGTTGCAAATGGCAAGATTTCTTTCTTCTTCATGGCCAAGTGATATTCCATATAATATATACACACATGTGATACACATACATACCTATATGTATACATACATGTGATGTACACGTATGTCCCACATCTTTATCCATTCATCTATCGATGGGCACTTAGGTTTCTTCCATATCTTGACTATGTTAAATAATGCTGCAATGAACATGGGGGTGCATATATCTTTTTAAATTACTGTTTTCATTCCCTTCAGATGTATAGCTAGAAATGGAATTGCTGGATCATATGGTAATTTTACTTAATTTTTTTAGGAACGTCCATACTGTTTTCTATAGTGACTGCACCAATTTACATTCCCAGCAGCAGGGCATGAGGGTTCCCTCTTCTTCACATCCTCACAGGCACTTGTATCTCTTGTCTTTTTGTTACCAGCCATTCTGACAGGAGTGAGGTGGTACCTCATTGTGGTTTTGATTTGCATATCCCCGATGATGAGTGACGTTAACCATCTTTTCATGTGTCTGCTGATCATCTGTATGTCTTCTTTGGAAAAATGTCCCACTCAGGTCCTCTGCCCATTTTTTTACTAGATTGTTTGGTTTGTTAGTGTTGAGTTGTAGGAGTTCTTTATATATGTTGGATATTAACCCCTTAATGGATACATCATGTGCAGATATCTGCTCACATTCTGTAGGTTGCCTTTTCATTTTGTTGATGGTTTCCTTTGCGGTACAAAAGCCTTTTAGTGTGATCTAGTCCCAACTATTTATTTTTGCTTTTGTTGCCCCTGCCCAAGGAAACAAATCCAAAAACAAAGTACCTCAAAGACCAGGGTCCAAGAGTTTACTGCCTATATTTTTTTAGGAGTTTTTTGGTTTCAGGGCCTGATTTTGTCTTTAACCCATTCTGAGTTTATTTTTGTGTATGGTGTAAGAAAGTGGTCCAGTTTCATTCTTGTGCATGTGGCTGTCCAGTTTTCCCAGCACCATTTATTGAAGAGACTATCCTTACCTGATTGCATAGTCTTGCCTCCTTTGTTGTATATTAACTGACCACGTAAGCACAGGGTTATTTCTGGGCTCTGTATTCTGTTCCATTGATCTATGTGTTTGTTCTTGCACCAGTCTCATACGGTTCTGATTACTACAGCTTTCTGGTATATCTTGAAATCTGGGATTGTGATACCTCCAGTTTTTTGTTTTTGTTTTCGTTTTTGTTTTTCCTTTCTCAAGATTGCTTTGGCTACTCTGGGTCTTCTGTGGTTCCATACAAATTTCAGGATTGTTCGTTTGAGTTCTATGAATAACGCTATTGGTATTTTGATAGGAATCACATTGAATCTGTAGATTGCTCTGGGTAGTAGTAGACATTTGAATAAAATTCTTCTGGTCTATGAGCATGGTATATCATTCTAAGCTATTTAAATTTTATTTGCCCAACCTTCAAATGGCAATTATTCCTTAATTCCCTCCACCCTTCCCAACCTTAAAAATGCCTCACTTCATAGACAAAACACACAACACAGTTTCTGTACTGAACACTAATCAATCAAGCAAAATAGCCACCTGTAAAAAAGTAACAGGTAGGCAGTGGTGAGAAATATTTGCCCAGCACTTTACTATTTCCCTTTTGGGGACTCAGAGTACTTTTTTTTTTTTCTCATTGCTATTCAGTAGAGGTTGGAAACAAACTTTTAAAAAAACCTACTGGAAATTAATAAAGCTGTTTCTAGTTAAGTTTGCACTCTTTAAGAAAAAAGAAAAACCAGGGCATATGTATCTTGCAATAGACAATTCGAACATCCTATGAAATGTCATACGAGGGGTTTTACCTAAAATTCCTGTATAATTTTGTAAGTCACTAAATGCTACTTTTTCAACTAGAGAAAAAAGTCAGTTTCTCCATCAATACATTCTCATTTCATATTCTACCCCAAAGAGGGGAAACATAGCATCTATGTAGGGGCTCAGGACAAGAAATCTATTACTCCAGTAACTGAGTCTACCGGTCTCTCTAGCTGACTTTTCAAACCCTCTATCATCAGTTTGGCTACAGTTCTAGTGTATTTTGGCCCAGTCTACTGGCTTCAGCTCAGCTCATGCTGACACATATGGAGGGGGCTGAATTCAATATTGGGGTAGACAATTTATGAGTACTTATAATTGTACACCACCCACATGCAATTAAACCTGAAAAGAAACTATGGATATCCTCCGCTGCAATGTGAAAATCCCCATCCTCCCCACACCTCACTTTTTCCAGATTACCTTTTCCAAGGCATGAGTGCTCACAGTGTGGAGCCAGAGAACGGGAAGCCATTTTTCATAGCCTGAAGCATTCCTTTGATTTCAGCTCTATGGTGAGCAAGATTTTTCCCCATGGGTCTTTCCCCTCCCACCTCATGTCACAGTCAGTTTTCACACAAAACTACAAAGAGCTGAAAAACTCTGACCACACACCAGCCACTCAACAATGAGAAGGCACAACTCTGACTGTCAGCATGCACGTTTTAAAATTTGACCTTGCATTGAAAAACAACAACAACCCTAGTATAAGGAGGAAATGGCATTGCAGAGATCTCCCAGGAACAAGCTTTCCATTCCCTACTCTGTTGTTTTAGGTTTCTTCCAGTTTCCATTTTACAAAATGGGTCTCTTAACACACCACCTATGTGTTCATCAGCAGGACTCCCAGTAGACTGATGGTAGCATGCTGGGCCAGAGTTGATTGACAGACATCAGGTCGATAATCCTGGAAGTGGAGGAAAAGAACTGAGGTTAAAAAGAAAAAGACGTGGGCCAAAGGAAAGGATAAAATGAATCTAAAGGGAAGCCTCAAAGGAAGGGTGTCTTGAATAGAGGCCGATGGGAGTTGAGAAGCTGCTCAGATGCAGAAGGCCAAGGAGCCCAGTCATTTCAACAGAACTTTCCCCAGCAGTAGGACCTAGAGCAGCAGAGCAAGGCATGTGGGATTTTTCCCAAAGAGGCTATTGGGTAGTGACAGTTAGACTTGTATTACGATGCTTCCAGAAATTTGATCTAAAACTGAGAGGAATCTAGCAAAACCTCATTGAGTTTTCATAAGTTTCTAAATGCTAGATCGTTTGGGGAAGGGACAAGCCAGGGCTGTGAAAACCAGCTTGTGCTTGAGATTAAAATGCTTTGAGCTAACTCTAGGGAAATGCTGTAAAACTGTAATTCACCTATGACTTATCTTTTTTAACACTCCTCTTTATTCATTTCATAATTATTTGTTGAGCTTCTACCCCAGTTCTCACAGTACCATAGGGAAGTCTTATTATTACCAAGGGCAAGGGTTTATTTAACGAAATTATAAATTCCATGATGACAGAATCTGTTTTGTCCACTTCCATAGTTTCAGAGCGTAGAGCAAAGTGTTCAGTTAATAGTTGTCGAATGAAGCAGGTGTATAGCTTAGTAACGGACTGTTGTCTTTACTACCACCAGAATACTATGGTAAATGTGTTTTGTTCACTATGATGCTTAGAGAGTGAAAAATGTACGCATTTTCCAATTCAAATGGATGAGGTAGGGGCCAAAATTTTCCAACCTAAAAGAGAAAGAAACTCCTCTTCCCTCCTATAGCGGTTGTTATGGAAGGGGCCATAGCCCAAGGAAGAGAAGCTGTCTTTAAATCTGTCCTTCTTTCAGCATATATCTAAAATAAAATGTTTGAAAAGCTGCTGGGCATGGGTACCTGGTTAAAGCCGTTTGTGGAGAGCTACCTCTCCGTGCGTAGAGCTGGATAGAGAGGATAGAAAACAGATCTAGAGGGGCAGAGCACATCTGCTGCAGTTTTGCTCCTCAGCACCCACTTTTTTCCCTTTGTCTGGTAGAAAAACACATAGGAAGTATTTAGTTCCAGTCAGCGGACATATAATCGTTAGGTGCTATGAATTCACTCATGCTCCCACATGAAATCTAAAATGCAGGCAACATAGTGCTTTCCGTGTAACGTAACCGGGGGCGGGGGGTGTGGGTGAGGGAACAACACAAAGTATAGCTCCTACAGTCCCTACTTTTGTACTGGTCACAGGCCTAAGTTAAGAACCATAGCTTTTTCTACCCATTCCCCGCTTCCCTTACCCTCTGTGAGCCCCTTGGCTGGATAAAGCCTTTACCTGATGGTGACTCAAACATTACACAAAACCCCAAATCCGTGGTCGTCTTGTGCTTATTGGGATGCTGCAGTTTTTCGTAGACCAGAATGGTAGAGATATACTAAAAGGAGCTCCAGTAAGTTATCTGGGCTCCAAGCATAGCCTTTATTCCTTCCACTGCGCATCAGCAAGTGTGATCACCCAGGCCAGTAATGTGGCCCCACTTTTGCTGTTGGTGAAGCTGCATTAGGAACCAGAGAGTCCCAATTGTCAATTTAGAACCATGACTGTCCCCTCTTGGAGGCATTCTTCCCTTAAGCACTAGAACCTCCAAAACCACGACTGCCAACATTGTGGAGACAGAAAGCACAGATTCTTTAAGTGAGTTATTACGAATAAGAATGGTGAAGGTAGAAGAGGTCCTTCTGTCCTGATTCCCAGACCCATGAATTCAGGCTGTCCGGGAAATGGTTTTGACCTCGGGTTTGAGGCATATTCCCTCACCTGACAGTTCATTGTCTCCTGTCATTGTAACTGAGCCTGGCAGTAGTTCATTTCACAATTATATGAACACTGGGACAGTATATTTAGTAGATATGAACCCATTTCCACATTTTATTTGCCATTCAGTGAGTTAGAGGGGATAAAATGGGGGGAAATAAGACATCCTGTAACTTTAGGGATGGTGGTCTGGCAGAAAAATTAGGGCCAGAAAGAAAATGCCTATTTATAACGTTATATATAATATGTATATTCCCATGAGGAAAAGTGACTGCTGCCTCTGTGATAGAAGGGGTCCGATAAAAAGGTAGCATGTTGGGTCCCCTACGGAATGATGCTATATCAGGGGTGTAGCCTTGGTCTCTGCTGACACTGAGCAGTGGCAGTAAAGAGATCAATCTTGATAAAGGAGATTACCTTGATGAGCCTTAATTCCTGCCACCATAGCAATATTGTCAAGGGGCCTATTGAATAAGTCCCATGTTGGCTGAGAGATATTCTGACTGATAGCCGCGGGATTTCATCTTGTCCACCTTATCAAGAGCCTCTCTCCACAATGCAGTGTGGAGAGCATTTAGATGGTAAAGGAATAATATGTGCCCATTGTGAGAAATCTATCCTCACATGTTTTCCCTTGTCACCAATCTGCATATAATTTTCTTTTAAAGGTCCGGACCAACTGGTTAAGTTTTTAGCCACTACCCATGCAAACATAGATACAAACCTTAAGCTAGCTTCTGGTGGTCTAAGTAAACAATCAAGTATACTGCTTAAAATTCTAATTAGAATAATTTTCCTTCACCCTAGTCTTTCAGATCCACCCTAACTGGAACTGTAATGCAGGGGCTATGCACTTCTGGCTTATGACCACATATCATCAAGTCAGGCCCAAGTTTGCTTCCCTAATCACATAGTTGTAAGGAATTCCGCATAAGCCCATAGATGTGAACTGAGATAGAAGAGGCAGTGCACCAGAAGTGGGTGCTGAAAGAGTGAGCCACCTACCCATGTTGAACCCAGTCTTTTATATACTATTGCCACCTGATGAATTCCTCTTGCACATTCCTAGTTTTATGGGTGGTGGGTCAGACATCACCCAGTTCATTAGGGTCAGCTCAGATCTCAGGTCACTTGATCTTCCATAGTCTGTATAATGGTTTGAATGGTGTGGCCCCCCCAAAATAAGTCTTCTAGAACTTGTAAATGTGACCTTATTTGAAAAGGGCATTTTTGAAGCCAGAATTAAGTTATGGATTTTGAGATGAGATTATCCAGAATTACTGGGGTGTACCCTAAATCCAATGACAAGTGTTTTTTATTCAAGACAGCAGAGAAGGCCCTGTGAAGGTGGAAGGAGAGATCGGAGTGATGCCTTCACAAGCCAAGGATTCTTGCAACAACAGAAGCTGGAAGCGGAAAGGAGGAAAGGAAGGATTCTCCTCTGGAGACTTTTAGAGGGAACATAGCCCTGCCGACATCTTATTTCAGACTTCTAACTTCCAGAACGGTGAGAGAACACACTTCTGTTCTTTTAAATCACCAAGTTTGTGGTAATTTGTTACTGCAGCCACAGAACACTAATGTGGTCAGACATTTAGTGTTTCCTCGGGCCTAGTGGCAAGGTAGAAGCTGTTTAAAGGGAGAATAGTTACCTGCAAAAGGCGTCACGACTATACTCCAAAACACGAGAGGTCTACATTGATTCTCCTACTGGGGCTTGCCAAAGATCAGAGGGGAAGGCTTGCCTCCGATATGGGGCGGGGGGAAGCAGGAGCTTCTTCCTTAACCACTGAAGGATCAGGGGAATTGGGAGGTTTGCAGTTCTCAGTCTTCTCTGTATCTGCCAAAAAGAACCTCACCTCATCTTCTATCTCAGGAATCCAGTCCTTTCTGCTTGTGAATTATCACATAAGACCAAGCAGCATTGCACAGTATTGACACAGCAACTGTGTCTCCCAGTGATTGAGCCATTTGCTCAGTGCCATGGAGGTGGCTCCTGTCAGACTGGAGAGTCAGTCCCAGGTATACGAAGCCTCAGCACATGCACCTCTTATTTTGTGGTGTTGCAGGCCCCTCGACATCTATGTAATAGGGGAAAAGTGGATGGAGATAGGACATGGGTTCAGCCACAGATGATCGTCAATCGTATCTGCCCGGTGCCTAGATAAGAGATTCTTTACGAGCTATGCTGAGTTAGATATATTTGCCCTGCAGCTAGAGAGGCAAAAGATTCATTGAACACTTGCAAAGAGGCTGTTGATTTTCGACCTGTGCCCTGAGTTGGATGTTCAAGGCTGATAATTTTTCCTTTTCTCTGTTTATGCTCTCTGGGTTTCATAAGTAGCTAGCCGACGGCCCGGTCTATGTAATCTGAATCACCTGACAAAACAATGCATACCACGGTCACAGGATCGCTGCTTTTCACCTGCACACCAGCCCCCAGCAGCTGTTGATAATTTGAGTGACTATTATTCCACCACATACTTTGTTAGCCATTCTACCCTGGCAAGGAGATTATCTGTGCTCTCATCAAATAAACACATGAGCAACGTAATCACAGGATCCCATTCTGGGGATCTGTTTTCAGGAGCAAATCCAGGCTTCGTTTACTGGATCAGCCAGCTTCCCAGCAGTAAACAGACGGTATACTCCAAAGGGATAACTAAAGAGAGTTTGGTGAAGGGACATTGACGAGAGCGTGGGCCAGTTGTTACCGACAAGAAATGGTAAAGCAGCCGCCTAGGAAGAGTAGAATGCTGTTACCAGCCTTGGCTTGAAGGTACCTGGGAGGAACTGTTCGCTGGGACTTAGAGCAGAAGATGTAAAGAAGCCATCCAGCAGAAGCTGTGGCTTTGGGGGTAGGAATCCAGCCACTGCCAAACAGTGACAGGAAAGGAGACAGAGACCTGAGAGCCCTGACATCTCTTCCCTCATACTTTCCAATCTCCTGCTGATGCCTCCCATTGGACAAACCCAATCAGAAGCCAGAGGGAAGGGAGTCCAAGGAGGTTCGTCTCACAAGGCTCAAAGTGGGGTGAAGGCTAGAGAGTAGATCTAGAGGGAAAACCAGAATTTTCAGCAGTGTGTTTACTGGCTGGCTATGGAAGCCAAAATATATACGGAGAGCAACAACCAATATGTCAATCGACTGGTCTGACTCAGTCCCCGATTGGGGTATAAGTAAAAGAGAGTGGAACCAGAGCTTGTAGCTCTCCAGCTCCTGATCTTTCCTAACAGCAGCACAAAATCAGGAGGCAGTAAACAGCATGCCACTTCCTGAGGCTTGATACGTGTCCATGTGCACACCTTTCCCCTATTAAACCGACTAACGGGCTGGAAGGTGCACGTGCTTAGGAATCAGACACACGGAGCTGACTCACGGCTCTGACATTCACAACTTACATGACAATGGGCAAGTTACTTCGTTACTTTAAACAGCAATTGCTCCATCTGAATAGTCTGGAATAATAACCACCCTAACAAAAATGTTGCAAAGAGTAAATGAAATAATGGAAAGTTCTTAATAGGGTTTTTCACACATGGTAAATACTCCTTAAATGTTTCTTTTCCATATTGACCTTTTACTTGTGCTGCTGCAGCCACTGTGTAAAACATATTTGAAACTCATTTTATGAGAGAACACATTCCGAGTTCCAGTCAGCTTGTAAAATAGAAACCTTTTAAATACAACTTGTTTTTAAGTTGAGAGGGGTCTGTATTTAGACAAAACTATCAAGGGCTGGTTGATGGTCATATTTTCAGAAATGATAGGATCCCTCTAACTGGGATAAAGAGAGTTCACTTTGCAAGAAATAGCTAATTCTATAAGAAAGGCTACATAACAAAAAGAAGCATAGACTATGGAAAATGCTCTGGAAGAATATCCCCAAAACTATCCAGCAGGGGTTAACTCCAGAGACCAGAGCAGGATTGGAGAATTGTGAGCAATGAAAGCAGGGTCCCACTTATTTCTCTGTATATTTAAATATTGCTTAAATATTTTACAATGAACATGCATTTGTTATGCCTAACTTTTAAAACCATTTAAAAATTTTGCATGGTTCCAGTGCAAGATAAGTTGCTAATATTATGGACAAAGCAAGATGTCTACTATAAAGAACAGTAACGAACTACAGATAAAGAAATGATGATATGTAATCAATAAGACAGAATAAGGCTCATTTATTTACCAAAAAGGAAAAGGATTTTAATGATTTATCTTATGGTATGTAAACTAATGCTGTTAGCTATTACATTACACTATAAGCTCCAGGAGGATATTTCTGTTTATTCTTATTTACCCCTAACATCTAGACTAATTTGTGTTATATGCTCAGCAAGCAAATGTTACATGAATGAATATTTTTTTTAAATTGAGAGACAGAGTGGTCTGTTGAACAGAACACAGTAAGTCAGTTCTTATGAGTACTTCACAAGTCTCTGAGCCTCGGTTCCCTCGTCGATAAAATGGGGGAGTTGATAACATAAGTAATTTCAAGACTAGTTTTAATAAACCCATAAGTATCTAAAGTTTTAAGAACTGACACTGAGTCTCCAATTATTTATTATACCAAGTAAAGTTTTAAAAAGTCATCATTGTCACTACTATTCCATAAACAAATATAAGAGAGACATAATTCAGAATAAAGAATAGTTTCTTCCTGGGGCGCCTGGGTGGCACAGCGGTTGAGCGTCTGCCTTCGGCTCAGGGCGTGATCCCGGCGTTGTGGGATCGAGCCCCACGTCAGGCTCCTCCGCTGTGAGCCTGCTTCTTCCTCTCCCACTCCCCCTGCTTGTGTTCCCTCTCTCGCTGGCTGTCTCTATCTCTAATAAATAAATAAAATCTTTAAAAAAAAAAAAAAAGAATAGTTTCTTCCTAAGAAAGGATGATTGGCAGCCTTACACTAGTGCACACACACACACACACACACACACACACACACACACAACTGCGTAATAAATTTGACAGATTCATGGAAGATTTTGAATCAAAGGATTAAATGAACTCTGAGATCTCTTCGTCTCTAAGATTTCATGAACACATTTTTACTTTCCTAAACTTATTTAATGTTTTTATTTTCCAATGGGAAAGTATGTCCTTAATAGTTAAAAAAATTCCAGCAACACTGACGTGTACGAAGTAGAAAATGAAGCCCACCCCAAGGCTCCCCTCCCCCGACTCTCACAAATAAAATATGGCTCATCCTCTAGGCTATTTAAACATACATATACTGGCATAGCTTTCTTGAAGGAATAAAACTTATTCTAAACTATTAGCTTGCAAAGTAGAAAGCCACATATGTAGTAATGATCAACTGAACTGAATATAAATAACATTTAGGGAAAATATTTGTTGGGCTCAATTGATGAGAGTGGCTCTTTGCCACACATTCCTCATAACTGGGCAGGAGGCTTAAGTTTGGAAGTTTTTCTGATCTTAGCAGGCAATTCATTATTGTGTGCTGCCCATAAGATCCCAAGATCTTTTCTCAAGATAAAGTTCTGTCAAAGAAGTTAAAAAAGCTGAGTAATGTCCCAAGGCAGGAGAGCAGGTGGATATTTGGAACAGAACTGAAAGGCGACAGCGAAGCCGTCACCCCAGGCTAGCCAGAAATCAAGGGATAAGAAACCAGGGTCTTGAAGTGGGGGTGATGGTCTCATCAGAGAGTCAGAAATCTATGGCTGTGTTTACGGACACACGCTTAGTTAATGGAAGCAACATTCATCTCAGGAAGCTCACATCATCTACTAATTCTCTAAAAAGCACACGTCAAGACTAGGAAGCACCTGGAAATAAGAACCAAAGGGCCTG
Source organism: Ursus americanus (assembly GCF_024610735.1). Lineage (NCBI taxonomy): Eukaryota > Metazoa > Chordata > Mammalia > Carnivora > Ursidae > Ursus > Ursus americanus. Next base: position 22,768,790 of record NC_142162.1, on the reverse strand, counting down.
TGGGAGGCTGAAGCAGCAGCTCCCAAATGCCAGGAGGTGTTAGCCTTTCCCAGGTTTCAAAATGTAAGAGTTTTCAAGCCACAGAGTTGGTGCTGCCAATTTGGTCCCCAACACTGGCCATGTTTGCATAGACAAATAAAGGCAAAGAAAAGTGGAAGCCACTGGCTTGAATTGGGGCATAAATGATCCCTGTTAGCTCTTGCCACTGATTCAAATTTAGCAAATGATTACATACTTTGACTGGGTTGGGACAACCTCAGTGTATATAGTCTACTTAACTTTGCCCTTTAAATACCAAGAATTTTGTCCATGCTTAATGGGAAAGAAGGGATACCTGGGTGGCACAGTCGGTTAAGCTAAGTTTATGATCTCAGGGTGGTGAGATCGAGTCCCATGTCAGACTCTTCGCTCAGCAGAGAGTCTGCTTGAGATTCTCTCTCCCTCTGCACCCCCTACCCTCCCTCCCTCCACCCTGCTCCCACAGGTACACACACTCTCTCTTCTTCTTCTTTTTTTAAGATTTTATTTATTTATTTGACAGAGAGTGTGCCAGCGAGAGAGGGAACACAAGCAGGGGGAGTGGGAGAGGAAGAAGCAGGCTCCCAGTGGAGGAGCCTGATGTGGGGCTCTATCCCATAACGCCGGGATCACGCCCTGAGCCGAAGGCAGACGCTTAACGACTGAGCCACCCAGGCACCCCCATACACTCTCTTCTAAAAATAAAATAAAGAATAAATGATAAAAAAGAAAGAAAGCAGTCACTAGGTATGAGTTTGGGCAAGTATATTTTCTCTGCAAGTGATTTCCTTCTATACGTAAGGAAAGGCATTGTGCCACTGTCTTACATATGGCAGTCATCTTTAAGAGTGACACAACTTTAAGCTCTTGATTCAAGACACAGTCTCAAGGTCCTCCTCAGTCCTTCCCAGTGCCCTTCAGGCAGCCTCTGTTAGAGCTGGCACCATACATTAAACCTGTTTGCCACATTTGGGCTCGGCGATCTCTGATATGCCTGCTAGATCTAGCCTACTAATATTCTTTAAGAATAACCTGTCAAAAGAGGAAAAAGAATATCCTCAAAATAAAAAATGTCGATATCGGTGTTTAATCGCAGATCATAATTAACAGAGAAAGTCAAGGTATTGAAATGAAAATCCAACTTTTCACCATCCAGTCAGTGGCTCTCCATCCTGAGTGCATTTAAGAGTCCCTGGAGATCTTTTCAGATACACCCATCCTTGGGACTCCCTGCGCCTGGGGTGGGGCCCAGACACAGGCAGCTTTTAACAGCCTCACAGGTGATTTCACTGTGCAGCCAGAGGTGAGAACTGCTCCCTGAAGCAAGGGAATTCTGGCAGATTCTCTTAGCTCCTACATCATCCAGGCTTTGGGTCTACCCATGAAATGTCCAGCCGAGAGGTTTTCCAGACATTCTCATGGCTGAGCTAGCTCACAGCCTCGCCCTGACCGTGGAGCCAGAGCCAACAATTCCCAGCTTGCTTCTGGGCTTCTAGCTGCCCCCGGCTGCCTTACTGGCTTCTGTCTCTCTCTTAGCACTCATTGTCAATCCAAAAAATTGAGGAAGCTGAAGTAAAATCCTTCTATTTGTTTATGTGGCAACAAGCTCAGAGTCTATGCCGAAAAAATGTCCTTGGCCTTTGACAAAGCTGCTTGGAGATGCTTCTGTCTGTTTGAAATGGGCTGGAAACCAGTGCCCTCCCCCAGGAGCCAATCTGCTGAATCAGCCTGTATGAGCAGAAAGAGACCAGGATGATTCAAATACAAGGGTGTTTTTGATATTTTTGTATCATTTAGCTTCAGAGGAATGAAGAACTTTTACAGTAGGAATTTGGATTTGACTGTGGAGAATAGGTCAGGTGGGGATTGATTTGTAAGACTGCTATTTTCCATTTTAGGGAATTCTTGAAATACAGTGATGAGGCCTTGGAGTATGGAAAGGAATCAAGGAACGTTGATGACATTTGTTTTAACAAAAAGGTCTCATTATTAGGAGACTAACATTTTAACCACCTTTAAAAGCCTTGGAGGAGAGTTTTGGGCTAGATCCTTGAGCCCTCAGAAAGGTATGCAGAGGTGAGGGAAAAGAAATACAGCCTCATTTTTACATGTAAAAAGAAGAGAAAAAGAAAATAATCCTTCTAGAAGTTAACACAAGTTCAAATTTAGCAGCCTCATCTACTCTATAAGGGAAAGAAGTAGAGCGACTGACTGTTGAGAAAATTCAATACTAATAGTAGTAAGGGTGTGAGAGGAGACAGTGTTACCATGGAAACAGATGGAAAGTGTAAATTTATTCTTTACCATGGTCTCTGCCCACAAGTGGCATGCTTATCATGTTCAGGGAGCCGTAGAAACACAAACCGCCTGCCCTCAAGAGATCTGCCATCTAGATAAAGAGACGAAGGAAAGGTACAGTGTTTAATAGCAAAGGGATTTATAAATACCAGTAGCAATTTAAAATACAGAAGACATTTCACAACATAGGTGAAAAGTAGCCTCAGCGAGTAAAGATGAGAGGACTCCGGACATGGAAGAGGGTTCTTCTGGCCAGAGGAACCGGGGACAAATCCACAGTAGTGAGGGCCAGAGAGCCAGATCCTGGAGGAGGGGTGAGATTCAGGAGGTAGGGAGAGCGCAGGGGGAGGAAAGGTCGGAAAGAGCACCCGTCTGGAGTGTCTTCCCATCTTTCAGCTACACAGCTTTAGGAAGCATGAAGAGCATGTCGCAGACCTCTGCTTGGGCATTTTCCTGCTCTGAGGAGCGTCAGTGATGCTCTGCTCTTAACTGGGTTACACCTGATCAGAGCACCAGCTTAGAACAAATTCTTCAGGGAAGGGTCCAGAATGAAGCAATTTTAGAAAGAAAGGGGAAAGTGGAGAAAATGCGCATTTATTGAGCACCCCTCCATAAGCATGCCCTATGCTAAGCCCCTTAAGTGTATAACCATTTTGTCTTCAAAATAAAAATACCAAAATCAACAACTCCATACAGATGCTGTTATTGCTTCCAACTTATAGAAGTAACAAGAGAAATCTAGAGAAGTTAAGCAATTAGCCAAAGGCTACAGAGCAAGTAAGTAGAAATTCTAGGAAATGATGGACACGATGAGCATAATTGAATTTAAACATGAAGAGAGGGGCGCCTGGGTGGCACAGCGGTTATGCGTCTGCCTTCGGCTCAGGGTGTGATCCCGGCGTTGCGGGATCGAGCCCCACATCAGGCTCCTCCGCTATGAGCCTGCTTCTTCCTCTCCCACTCCCCCTGCTTGTGTTCCCTCTCTCGCTGGCTGTCTCTATCTCTGTCGAATAAATAAATAAAATCTTTAAGAAAAAAAAAAAAACTTTAAACATGAAGAGAGACCTGAACATTCCTTAGAGATTTGTGTTAGCATTCCAGCGTCCTGCACCTTTTCCCTGTGGGTGCCCTTCCTTCCCCCATCCCACAATTTTAGCCACCTTACAGAATTTCAGTTGAAAGTACCCTTAGAAAAGTAACTAACCCCCCCTTTTGGCTTATGAGGAAATAAGGGCCATAGAGATGAGCCTGTGTTTGTGGCCAGCAAGCAGCAGAGCCCAGAAGCCAGCCTACCATGTTCTCAGTGCCTGATGAGGGGCTGAGTGAGTAGGACCAAAGATGTCTGTTGTCTCCAGGCAGTTGTGAGAGGAGCTCAGTTTCCTATCCATTGTCTGACTCATGTATCTGCCAATTCCAAAACCTAACCAATTCCTACTGTCTTTGGATTTTGAGAGACTTGTACAGGATGACAGAACATAATGTTTCCCATATGGCTCCTCTTCTTTACTCTGAGCCGGGTGGGGGAAGGAATCATTGAAAAACAGAGTGGAACCCAGAGACTCATAGCTCTCTTCCCTCACACGGGCTTAGACCCCTGGAAGAAGAGTCCAAGTGCAGGCATTTCTGGCAGTGGGGGGCATTTGTCTAGAGGTTGCAAGTAAATGCTGACCAGAAACAAGACTCCTGATAGGCATAGCATCTGTTTTTACTCAAAGGCAGATTGACCATGGCTAAATGGTGGCTATGTTCTTGGGTTTCCAATGCCTAAGTGTGGACTTAAAGGAATGGACCATAACCCTAATGGAGGGTCAGAGCAGAGATCCTGACTTTATCTCTCTCTGGTGTCTCTGGTCATCGACTGGGAAGTAGACAAATCAGCCCTCACCGTAAAAGAGAGGGGACTGAGTTTCTGCTGCTTTTTATGGCTCTTGAGGCCAATTAGACTAGGAAATAGCACGTGGGCTAATTTTCTTCAGACCCAAGGTCAGTCACCATCAAATCTTACTCCCAGAGACAGCCAGCAATGCTGCCAGAGTTGGCTGAAACGCCTCTAAATGGCCACCAGTTCCCTTCCAACACACACACACACACACACACACACACACACACACAGGCACACACCATGACACAAGATTGGGCACACTACATTAAAATAATTAAACCTTCCTTTATTCTATCACCTAAAACCACTAAAACACCTAGAATTCCAATTAAATAAGAATGATCATGTAGACAGTTTTATTTGAAGTCAAGTCTCAGATTTTAAAACTGATTCCAGTTCAGTTTTGCTTCTTTCCCTGGGGGCTTATTCTGTTGATTTCTGGGCAGTTTTACACGTCTCCTTCCTACCAGCTAAATGAAGACGGTTTAATCAACCTGCCAGCCATCTCCACTAGCAGTAAGTACAGAAACAGAATACTAAGTCAAAGCCAAGGGCTTCTATTTCCTTTTTCTAAATTTAAAAATGAGACCAGATGAGACAAAAAATAAACATCTACCAGTCAAATTCTAAATCCCAGCTTAGGCCCACTTTAGAATATATTTGTATCACATAGTAATTATCTAGTAAGCTGAGCGGTATGAAAGTCTACATCAGTGAGGCTCCCAGCTGGTATACCGAAGCCAACTAATAAGTGAAAAACCTAGCTAGTCACTAACTTCTGTGGCACGTTATCCAGAAAATCTACAGGCTTTATCAGTGGGAAGGAACATGTCGTTCAATGGCACTGACCCACTTCTACCCCCTGCTAAATGACATCACTGGGGCCTTGGTGAGAGTGGCCAAAGCTGGTGAGAATAAAGAATAATATTTCCCTGCAACATGGAGAGGGGCTCCTTGAGCTCTGTCATTCAGAGAAAAACTAGTTCTCAAGTAGTTTCAAAATTAATTTCCAAAAAGTAATTTTTAAGTCTGGTCCAGTATGATCTAGATAATCACTTCTGTTTTCACTTCTTACTGTCTCGATAGATAAATTCTTCCTAGAGTTTTCTGCAAATATGAGTCATCTTGGGTTTCAGTTATGATGTCATTCAGTGAGGAATCTTTACCAAACTACACCCCAGTACCAAAATAGAGACCATTTAATATAAAACTGTGTTTTACCCAAGACTGTGCTTCTTAAAGTGTGGTACCTGATGGCGTCATTGGTTATATTCAAAATCACCAAATAAACAATGTGCAAGATTATCAATTTTACTTAAGTATTTGAAGGAAAATATATACTTCAATGCCGCACACCAGATCACCCCAGACTGCATGTTTACTCTTGCCTGAGGTGAGGAGGTGGAGAAATAGAGAGAAATAGAGAGCATGTCTCCTCTCTTGTGCTGTGTAGAGTATTTTAGTAGAGATGTGTAAGAAATACTAACAACATCTTTAAGAGTAAGAATATTTTAGAGGAAGGAAAATGATGGCTTTATGAAAGCCCTGGAGCCATGTTTCCTAAGAGTGCCCCACTCACCATCAGTCACACAGAAATAATTTTAAGCAATATAGAAATAAACACTTCATATTTCAATGTGTTTGAATGTTGTTCCTCTATTCAGGAATGGCAAGTTACGCACGTGTTGCTAATTTTCTTTAAAAAAATTTTTAAACTATTTTGAGTAAAAGAAATGAGTTGAGCTAAAAAAAAAAGATTAAATAATAGTACATGTGGTAACAGATACAATAAAATCATGAAGGTGGCAAGTGAATGACTGGACTTATACAACCTAAATCGATCTCTGCCCTCACAGTATTTCTCTTTAGAAATATTGTACATAAAAGCATTAGGAAATGCCAAATTGCATCAGCCCCATGACCCATCTATTATATCCAAAAATAGCCCCAAAGAATACTTATTTCCTCATGAAACTGTGGAATGCATACTGCATCCTACGGACAGCCTTGCTTAAAGTAGCTACAAGTCCAGTGAGAAGACAGACTCATCCGAAGCCACTGCAAGGCAAGGTCACCATTGTCATGACGGACACACCTAAAAAGTTCAGAGACCAGATGGAGCAACAAATTTGCTGAATTTGGGTCAGGGAAAGCTTTACAGAGGAGGCGATATTTGAGTTGAAGCCTAAAGAGGAGTAGACGTTCACAAACAGCATTGCCTGAGAGAACATGTTTGCCTTTCATAAACAACAATGACAGAAGTTAACGGATAAAACTTAAATATTTGTAAATTTTTTAAAAGCTCCTGATTCTAATTCCATTACAGATTAGCTTTTATTAGCTTGCTTATTTTTTCCCCAGTCCAAACCGTGGTAATTTCTGTCCCTGTCAAGGAAGAAGATTTAGGAGAGCTAGCAGTGTCCTTTCTTATGCATGTATTCTCCCCTTAACTTACTCAGCTGACATCTTGAAATAAAGACCTGAACTTTTGTATCTACAGTCAACCCATAAACGTCCCCCTCTGTGTAATACTAAGATAATGGAGTGGGCCAGGGGTCCTCTACCCCTCCCCCACACACATACACACACATCATCACCTTTTAATACATGTGTCCTGTTAATTTCCTTCTTCCTACTGCTTTAAACCTGCTTGATGCTTTCATAAAAAAGAAAATTAGCACTTAATATGTCAATACTATAGAAATAAGTAGAAGTAAACCTTCATAGAGCTTATCATTTGTTGATCAAGACAAGAATGTAAATAACTGTAGAATACAAGGCAAAAGGAAAAAGTCCTAAAAGGGCCACAGGACAAAAGAAACCATTAATTCTAAACAGACATCAAAATGTTGAGGAAGCGAGGAGGCAAACTGTTGAAGCTAGGAAAACTGTCCTTTGGATGGAATCTGCTAGAGATGACTCTAGGGTCGGCAGGGTCCTAAATGCAGACATGGTCAAGGCAACAAATACTACTTATAGAATATTAATTATCAATTAACTTGATTTCATTTCCTATTGTGTGACAGTGACATATTCCCCAAGTCACATCTGGCCAGCACTTCAGAGGTCCAGAGGTCCTCTCAGTAGCTCTACAAATAAGCACACTGGCAAGAAGCTCTAGGGGAGAGACCACGAGTCCTCGCCTTGGTGGGAGGGTTCTCCTTTAGGCATGATTTGCGGTAACTCCTCTGCCACCACCAAAGAGCATCCAGAACGTACATTCTTGTTTTCACTAAGGATCTGTTGAGTACCCAAAAAAGGTTAAGAGACTGAAGATTCCTTCATGACCTCATCCTCAAAAACAACTATGGATAGAATGAGTTTTATTTCCAAGGACCCTTGGAAGAAGTTTCCCTTGGAGGAAGTTTCCCTTGGATGAACCAGAAGAGTTGAAGAGATCAAATGAGATCAAATGAGTTCAAACACTAACCTCAAAACTTTCAGAAGCTCAAAGCTGCCTCCCTCTTTCCCAAATATATATAGATATAGATATAGATATAGATATAGATATATGAAATGCTGGTGTCAGCATTTCTGAGTCAGACGCCAGAATTTCATATATCCAAATTCCTTTCTTTCTGAATACCAAAAATGGCTACTCTGAAGACATGTAACAATGGGACATCTGATGGCTTAAGCATATTTGCATTAGAATTCTCCCAGGCTAGGGGCGCCTGGGTGGCACAGCGGTTGAGCGTCTGCCTTCGGCTCAGGGCGTGATCCCGGCCTTATGGGATCGAGCCCCACATCAGGCTCCTCCGCTATGAGCCTGCTTCTTCCTCTCCCACTCCCCCTGCTTGTGTTCCCTCTCTCGCTGGCTGTCTCTATCTCTGTCAAATAAATAAATAAAATATTAAAAAAAAAAAGAATTCTCCCAGGCTAGCATCCTTTCCAGGAATGATCCACAAGGAAATTCCAAATAAAAGGGCATATATATCTGACATATTGACCTGGTACCAAATGCTACCAGCCACCTACTCAAACTCAATGCCAAGGAGCTCATAAATTGAAAACCCACAGGGTGTGTTCCAGATGTCTTTGTTCTCTGTGTATAAAAGGTGGCAGAGAACATTCTAAATTGTCAGCCCTTATGTCCACTCACAATCCCACCTTCTGTAACCATAACACAATGAATATCTCTGCAAAACTGTGAGCCAAGGAGCAGCTGGAAATACCTCTTTGGATACCCACCTGTGTCTCCTTACCGTCTTGCTCACTAGATTGCCAGCTCTTCATCATCCTTAGCTTCCCCACCCAGAACCAGCACAGTGCCTGACGCAGAGTCGGGGCTCAAGAAATGTAAGGACTAAAGAATGATTCAATTCTAATTCCTTTATTTCATATAGTCCCCTAAATTCAGTTCAGTTCAACCCATTTTTCAATATGTAAAATTTACTTAAATTTATTTAGTACAGATCAAACCAGAGATTGGACAAATTTGCAGATGGTGCCAAATCATATGCAATAACAAAATTACAGGCAGAAGCCACTGGAATGATTTGAGTTTCTAGAGTTTCCTACTATAGTACTATATGAGTTCATCTGGTACAATCTATTGCTCAATACCATTTGTGTGTATACAAGATTTAGTTGACATTCATAATAATTCTTACTTTAGGTTGTCAAAAGAACGTAAACTAGGTTGGTATTAGAACCAAATTAATTTATCTGGCTTAATGTGGCCCATGACAATGTCCTTATGTATCCTTTTCAAAGGCTGTACACCACACCTGGGAACTGTGTGTCCAAAGTAAGAGAATAAAAAATGGTTCTGTTCAGAAAGGAGAACCATAGAATTAAGATCTCAGCAGTGGAGACATTTCTAATAATGGTCATGCATGTAGGGAGATGTAGTGGAATGAAAAGAAATAATCAAAAGACAGAAACCATAATGCGAGTATTGGAAGGTCAACGTGGTTGCTGAAATTCCTGAGAAAAATGGCAATGGAGAGACTAGAGGGGAGGACTGAATCACAGGCTCAATTCTGTCAGGATAGAATTATCTGGGAAGTAGACAACGGGTAAGATACTAAGATATGAAATCCTAAAGTGGAAAAATTGCTAAAAGCTTATGGTGTAACAAAAGTTTAAAAGCAATAATGGAGATTATTATAATGTTTTATTGATATATTATAATGCTGCGTCACCTTTCTTGCCTAGAAAATTTCCTAAAAATAGAAGTAAGAATAGGAAAAGAAGTAACATTTATTATATGCCTACCATGTGTCAAGCCCTGGACCAGTAGTTTTTACCATTATTATTTCATTTAGGTTATCATTGAGTTGGCATGGTTTGTGCTTGGTCTTCAAATGTGAGTAGAGATTCTTCAAGTGTGGTGTTTTTAGTATAATTTCTTCCTGTAGTGATTTAACATAATTATTCCTCTCTGAAATTAAGTGCGGAGATGTGCTAAAGAAAAAAAAAAAAACAGCAGTACTAACACCGATCAGACAACTATTCTATTCCTGACACTGGCCTGTATGTTTAACCTACATTTATTTTCATATCCTCTCACTAGCTTTTTAAGGTAGATGCTACTGTTTCCACTTTCCATACTGTGAAACAGAGAGTCAGAGATGAAGAAACTTGCCAAAAGTCACATAATTCATTAACAGATGAGGGATTCAAATGGTTCTGTTTGATTCTTACTTATCTTTTTGAAGGACAGCACACTACCTTTCAGCTGGAGGACTTTCAAAGAAAAGTGATCATGGTGCCATTTATAGCTGCAATGAACAGGTAGAAATAATTTTCAAAGGGAAAACTTGAGACCGTTAACTCTTCTTCACAGTGGAACAGGAGTAGCACTAGTAGCCGGAGGGAAAGGACTAAGATGAATTGGCCTTCTTATTTCAAGATCAGAAAAGAAAGGCCAAGGATGAGAGAGGAATTCTAGAGGTATATATATATATTTTTGAGTAAAAGGGAGATTTTATTGTGATAATTTAAATTGAAAGCTTTAGGAGGACAGCATAGTTTGTTATATCTCTTTAAATATGAGCAACATTACGTCACTATATATAGGTACATACATGGTCCTTTTGCTTAAAGAGTATTCCAGTGAGAAATTACTGGAGCATTAAAGCCTAGCTCCCATCCGATAGCATAATTAGAAATTATCTTTCACTCTGTAAACAACCCTGATAGGACATTTGCCATTCTCAAAATAAGTGTACTGTCAAATGGTCTCTTTGGTGTTTAGTATTTCTGTTGGTAGTTTGAATTTTAATTTGTGGTCAGGACACTGTATTATACTTTCCAATAGTATAGCTTAATAAGACAGAACTTCCCAATTGAGGTATAAAATCCATTGATTTCCCCCAAGTTTTAACTAGAGTTTAAACACACATGAATTCTGGGAGGGGGGGCGCCTGGGTGGCTCAGTTCATTGTCTGCCTTCAGCACAGGTCATGATCCCAGGGTCCTGGGATTGAGCCCCATGTAGGGCTTCCCTGCTCAGTGGGAAGTCTGCTTCTCCCTCTACCCTTGCCCCTCCTCCTGTTCCTCCCTCTGCCCCTCCCCCTGTCCCAGCTAGTGCTCTCTCTCTCTCACTCAAATAAACAAATAAAATCTTTATTTTATTTTTTAATAATTTTTTGTTATGTTAGTCACCATACAGTATATCCTTAGTTTTCGATGTAATGTTCCATGATTCATTATTTGCATATAACACCCAGCGCACCATGCAATATGTGCCCTCCTTAATAACCATCACTGGCCTATCCCAATCCCCCACCCCCCTCTGAAGCCCTCAGTTTGTTTCCCAGAGTCCATAGTCTCTCATGGTTCATTCCCCATTCTGTTTACCCCCCTTCATTCTTCCCTTCCTTCTCCTACCGATCTTCCTGCTATTTCTTATGTTCCATAAATGAGTGAAACCATATGATAATTGTCTTTCTCTGCTTAACTTATTTCACTAAGCATAATCTCCTCCAGACCCGTCCATGTTGCTGCAAACGTTGGGTAATCGTTCTTTCTGATGGCTGAGTAATATTCCATTGTATATATGAACCACATCTTCTTAATTCAGTCATCTGTTGAAGGGCATCTAGGCTCCTTCCACAATTTAGCTATTGTGGACAATGCTGCTGTGAACATTGGGGTGCATATGGCCCTTCTCTTCACTACGTCTGTATCTTTGGGGTAAATACCCAGCTAGGCTCTTTGAGCAACTAATCTTTGACAAAGTAGGAGAAAACATCCAGTGGAAAAAAACACAGTCTCTTCAATAAATGGTGCTGGGAAAATTGGACAGCTATATGCAAAAGAATGAAACTTGACCACTCTCTCACACCATACACAAAGATAAACTCCAAATGGATGAAAGACCTCGATGTGAGACAGGAATCCATCAAAATGGTAGAGGAGAACATAGGCTGCAACTTCTTTGACATCGGCCACAGCAAATTTTTCATGACACGTCTCCAAAGGCAAGAGAAACAAAAGAAAAAATGAACTTGTGGGACTTCATCAAGATGAAAAGCTTCTGCACAGCCAGGGAAACAGTCAAAAAAAACTAAGAGGCAGCTCACGGAATGGGAGAAGATATTTGCAAATGACACTACAGATAAAAGACTGGTATCCAAGATCTACAAAGAACTTCTCAAACTCAATACACGAGAAACCAAAAAATGGGCAGAAGATGTGAACAGACACTTTTCCAATGAAGACATACAAATGGCTAACAGACACATGAAAAAATGTTCAAAATCATTACCCATCAGGGAAATTCAAATCAGAACCACATTGAGATACCGCCTTACGCCAGTTAGAATGGCAAAAATTGATAAGGCAGGAAACAACAAATGTTGGAGAGGATGTGGAGAAAGGGGATCCCTCTTACACTGTTGGTGGGAATGCAAGTTGGTACAGCCACTCTGGAAAACAGTGTGGAGGTCCCTTAAAAAGTTAAAAATAGAGCTACCCTATGATTCAGCAATTGCACCACTGGGTATTTAGAGGTATGTATTTATAATGGATAAAGAAAGAAGGCTTATTTCTGATATGGCTTACTCCTTCCTGTGTACACTTCTAGAATACCTCTGAATATAGATACTTGCTCCGGGCCTTCCACCTACGGTTCTAACAGGAAATCAATCCATTGGCAACACACATAATTAGTAGTCACTTCTGCCAAAGATACCTGTAGTGCACATTCTTGGGGGTCCCTGAAATTGTCTGCCTCCCTTTATTTCAAGATTAACTATAGTCTTGTATTACTTCTCCCAAAGATAGTACCAGGGAAACAGTTTGTTTCTGGCTCTGGTCTGGTTAGTTTTCCTACATTAGTTGTTTCAACACCAGAGACACATGAGAATGACCCGAAGCGTTTTTTTTTTAATATCAATTCCCTTGGCCCCATTTCAAGAGATTCTGATTCCATTGGTCTGAGCACTTTTTAATTCTCCCCAGGTTATTTTCATGTATAGCCAGGATTGGGAATCACTGGCTTCTGACCATTACCTCACTTCTGCCATAGACACACATACTCCCACCATCTAATATCCCAAGCTGCTGGAAAATGCTGGGAAATAATGAAGGGCCAATTACCCCTCTCCTTGAATATTCTCCTTTTCTCCTCTTTGACTCACCACATCTCTGTCTTTTGCTTACACATGTCACTCAAAACTACACTCAAAAATTTTACAGGCAAGTAGCCGAGAGACACAAGAAATACCTTGCTTACCTGCCTTTTCATATGTCCCCACTATTGCCTATTTTTATAATACTTTTGGATAGCTAACAGGAAGATTAAACTTCCAAGAATCTGAGGAAAATGTCTACATAGTTTGGAAACACGTTTGATGGTTCCATGGACTTAATTTCCTGGAGTAGTAATATTGTAGTCACAAGCTTCCATTTGAGAAAGAATGCAGTAAACAAGACCAGACAGCCCCATCCCACAGGATGGACAGTGTGTCACAATGCCATGCTACTAGGCATATCCAAAAGGACAGAATGAGAATCTATAATTATTACAATCAGGTCATCCCCTTGTCTTTACATGCTGTGTTACACTACTAGCTTAAGACCTACAGAGTTTCTATGAACTAGAGCCACCATATACAGAAAAGTTGGGATCTAGGTGAAAATTCTGTTTTTAAACATGAGAAGATATATGATAGCTTATGATAAAACTCTAAGTGGGGGGAGGAAAGGGTTACATATACATATTTTTTGAGATTTTATTTATTTGAGAGAGAGAGAATGTGTGAGCATGAGCAGGGGGCAAGGGTCAGAGGGAGAGGGAGAAGCAGACCCCCTGCTGAGCAGGGAGCCCAACATCAACACGGAGCTCAATCCCAGGGCCCCGGGATCATGACCTTAGCCAAAGGCAGACGCTTAACCAACTAAGTCACCCAGGTTTCCCCATATACACATATTTCTAAACCAGCATTTTAGGCTTTCTCTCTCATTGAATTACTACAGTTGCCCAAATTTCTCTGGTTCAAAGATGCAAGCACTAAGGTTCAGAAAAGTTAATCTGGAGTCAGCAGAGCGCAATAGGTGAGAAATCCAGGTTCAGTTCCGACAGCATTATCACCTATAAGCCATGTGATTTGAGGCAAGTTTTTTCCCTGAACTTCTGTTTCCCCATCATAAAAAGTAAAGGTAATAAGAGCCCCTATGCAGTTGTGATGAGAATTAAATACAAATAGAGAAATAAGATAACAATCACCGATCATTTAGTAAGCCCTGTCTATATGGTTATGGTAGCTCAAATTTACTCAAGATAACATAACAAGGCTCCTAGCTGAAATATGAACTCAGGTCTATGAAATCCCATTGCCTTTCTGCAGCACAAGAGATACAGACTGAGAGAGTTCAAAGGAGGGGAAGGGGGTAGACTGAGAAATTCAGGGAAGACCCCAAAACTGAAGGGGTAAGAAGTTAGCTGGGTTTCCAAGAAAGAACATAGATAAACAAGAAGACTTGTATGCTGTCCCCTTTGGAATTGGGCTAATGCCAGCAAATACTGCTTTGTGGCATCCCACATCAGAAATCATATTTTAATTACTCTTTGATACACAGCTACCAGCTTCAGCATGACATTAAGCAGCTGTGAGAAAGAGCAGAGAACAAAAATTAGGATGGCAAACTCACCAATCCCAATTCCAAATCTCTCTGCTAGATCTATTAACACACCAGACATTTGTTCCCCAAATTCTGGTCAGTGTGAGCCAGGCAAAGGGCAAGGTGTGGCCACACTTCCCTCTGCGGGCAGACACAGAGAGAACAAAGCCCCCTGGAAACTCTTGACATCTGTGAAGTCTTTGAGAGAAAGGGCAGGGCGAGTCTTGGAGTGTGCCGGCTCTCGCAGCTACCTTCCAAGGTGCCTGAACCACTCCTCGGACTTAATGAACTCCACATGCTGCCATAGCTATTTATAGAATCAGCCCCGTGTGTGTTTTGTTAAAGCCTCTAGACCATATTTTTTAGCTTTGCAAGTTTATTTCCTACAATTGGTCCATTACATTTTGCCTCCCTTTCCTCCTCCACCACATTCTTGGAAATCCATGGTCAACTATACAAACAAATGTACGGGATTATCAAAATATTTTTGAGCCATTATTTGCCCTCTCTGTTTTTCTTGTGCTCCCAGAAGTGTGAATTTCTATAGCATCACTCTTCCTGGAAACTTCGATCTGACAGGGCAATCTGACAGAAGGGTAATTCAACCCAAGGGGGTGGGGGAGGAAGAGTCCTAAGAGATCAGCAAGGTTGTCAGTGACCCTGCTCCTACTAAGTGGAACTAATCACGGAAAGAGCCACAGGAACACAAGAAAAATCTTCAGACAAAATCAAAATGCATGGTGATAGGTATTAAGGAGGGCACGCATTGCATGGGGCAGTGGGTGTTATACCAACGAAGCATGGAACACTACATCAGAAGCTCATAAAGTACTGTATGGTGACTAACATAATAAAAGAAATCAAAATGCAAACAAAAGGGAGAACAGGCTGAAGTGAACCAATCGAGAAACAAAAGAACATTTACCTGCAGGAAGATGGAGAAACTGACAGTGAGGTCCAGGCTCTAATGAAGCACCAGAGAAAGGAGCCAGGTGTGAGTAATAGTGTAGACCATGTCTTATGAGTGGCCTTTCTCTCCCTTTTTGTACAGTCCAGAGGAATGTTTGTACCAACTGTTTTGTAAATGCAAGTATCTTAGTAGCTTTAGAAAGCCATTTTTCTCAGGAGGGAATTAATTCCACCTCATCCCACTTTTAAAACATATTTAGATAAGTTCATGTGTTTTTCTTTTCCCTTTTTTTCTTTTGTCTTTAAATTCCGGCGTGGATAACATACAGTGTTATGTTAGTTTCAAGTGTACAATATAGTGATTCAGCACTTCTGTACTTTACTCTCTGCTCATCATGATAAGGGTGCTCTTCGGTCCCCATCACCTGTTGAGCTCATCCCCACACTTACCTCCCTCAGGTAACCAGCAGTTGGTTCTTTTCAGTTAAGAGTCTGTTTCTTGGTTTGTCTCTTTTTTTCCCTTGTTTATGTATTTTGTTTCTTAAAATCTGCACATGTGTGAAACGGGATTTGTTTTTCTCTGCCTTATTTCACTTAGCATTATACTCCCTAGCTCCATCTTTGTTGTTGCAAATGGCAAGATTTCATTCTTCTATGGCTAATATTCTAGAGTGTGTGTGTGTGTGTGTGTGTGTGTGTGTATGTGCGTGTGTGTGTGTATACCACATCTTCTTTACTCATCCTTCTATCGATGGACACTTGGGCTACTTTCAGCTATTATAAATCATGCTGCAATAAGCATGGGGCAGCTTATATCTGTTAGAATTGGTGTTCTCATATTCTTTGGGTAAATACCTGTAGTGGCATTATTGGATCACAGGGTAGTTTTATTTTTAATTTTTTGAGGAACCTCCATACTGTTTTCCATATTGGCACTTTGCATTTCCACCAACAGTGCATGAGGGTTTCTTTTTCTGCACATCCTTGCCAACACTTGTTATTTCTTGTCATTTTGATTTTAGCCATTCTGACTGGTATGAGGTGGTATCTCATTGTGGTTTTGACTTGCATTTCCCTGATGACGATTGAGCGTCTTTTCATGTGTCTTCTATATGTCTTCTTTGGAGAAATGTGTGTTTATCTCTTCTACCCATTTTTAATCGGATTGTTTGGTTCTTTGGGTGGTGAGTTGTATAAATTCTTTATATATTTTGGATACTAGCCCTTTATCAGATATGCCATTTGCAAATGTCTTCTCCCATTCCATAGGTTGTCTTTTAGTTTTGTTGTTCCCCTTGCTGTGCAGAAGCTTTTTATTTTGATGATTTTTTTTTATTTTGTTGATTTTTGCTTTTGTTTCCCTTGCCTCTGTAGATATAGCTAGAAAAATGTTGCTCTCTTCTACAATTTTTATGGTTTCAGGTCTCACATTTACATCTTTAATCCATTTTGGGTTTATTTTTTTGCATTTGGTGTAAGAAACTGATCTGGTTTCATTCTTTTGCATGTAGCTGTCCAGTTTCCCAACACCGTTTGTTGAAGAGACTGTCTTTTTCCCATTGCATATTGCCTCCTTTGTCTAAGAGTAATTGCTTATATGATTTTGAGTTTATTTCTGGGCTCACCATTCTCTTCTTTTGATCTGTGCATCTATTTTTGTGCCAGTGTCGTGCCATTTTAATTACCCCAGCTTTGTAATATACCTTGGAATCTGGGATTGTGATGCCTCCAGTTTTGTTCTTCTTTTTCAAGATTTCTTTGGCTCTTCAGAGTCTTTTGTGGTTCCATACAAATTTTAAGAGTGTTCTAGTTCTGTGAGAAATGCTTTTGGTATTTTGGTAGGGATTGCATTAAATCTGTAGATTGCTTTGGGCAGTATGGACAGTCTAACAATATTCGTTCTTCTAATCCAGGGGCATGGAATATCTTTCCATTTGTTTGTGTCCTCTTCAATTTCTTTCATCACTGTTTTACAGTTTTCAGAGTACAGGTCTTTCACTTCCCTTGGTTAAGTTTATTTCTAGTTTTTTAAATTATTTTTGGTGCAATTTTAAATAATTTTGTTTACTTAATTTCTCTTCCTTTTACTTCACTCGTATATATAGAAATACAACAGATTTCCTCATATTGATTTTGTGTCCTGCGACCTTACTGAATTCATTTGTCAGTTCTTGTAGTTTTTTGGTGAAGTCTTGAGGGTTTCCCATATATAGTATCATGTCATCTACAAATAGAAGTTTTACTTCTTCCTTTCAAATTGGATGCTTGTTCTTTCTTCTATTTGTCTAATTGATGTGGCTAGGATTTCCAGTCCTATATTGAATAAAAGTGGTTATAGTAGACATCTCTTCATTTTGTCTTACTCTCCGTGTCTGTCTCCATGTGTTAGGAAAGTCACCTATGTCTCTTGCTCTCGCAAGTAGTGGCCTTGTGAATAAGAGGTCCCACAGTGTACTGCACTGCATTGTCCTCTATTCACCAGAACCTGGCCCTTCACGGGTGTTTCCTATGTGTGTTGTGTGCCCTGTTATTGTGTCTGAGCCACTTTTGCCTCCGGTCCACTCATCTGCAACGGCTGTCTTTGCCCGATGTGAGCAGAGTTTGGTCCTGTGTTGTTAGCAGGCCGGTCTGAAGTTACCTTGGGCTTGAGTTGAGTCAGACCAGGCATTTGCCAGAGATGCAGTAGCACCAGATTTCAGGGTCCTTTCCCTGTGTCGTTGGTGGGTGGGGCCTGCAGGCAGATCAGCTGCCTGCCCCCAGTCCACTGCTGGGACCACAGTCAGACTGGTGTGTGTGGTTATCTTCCCCTTCTGAGTGATACTGGCCCCGTCCAAGCTGCTTGCACACTGCCAGGCTTGTGGCGCTGCTTTGGATGGGCTCCGGCCAAGAGCGTATTGGAGGGGGAGGACCACAGGAGAACATAGCTCAAATGCTTTTTTTTAAAAAAAAAGATGTGAAATCTTCTGCTGGTTGTTTATCATTCTGTATCACCAGAAAATAGCAGGATACTTGGGGCGCCTGGGTGGCACAGCGGTTGAGCGTCTGCCTTCGGCTCAGGGCGTGATCCCGGCATTCTGGGATCGAGCCCCACATCAGGCTCCTCCGCTATGAGCCTGCTTCTTCCTCTCCCACTCCCCCTGCTTGTTTCCCTCTCTCGCTGGCTGTCTCTATCTCTGTCGAATAAATAAAATCAAATCTTTAAATAAAAAAAAAAAGAAAAAGAAATAGCAGGATACAAAATCACAGGAAGCCTCAACTGTCTTAGGTGTCAAGTTAACATTCCGTAGGTTGGGGCGGGGGCAAGTTTTATGCCATATAATACAAAGCATACTAAATGACGATTTAGAGTCATAGTCAGGCCAGTGATCCCTGGAAATCTGGTGCTGTCCTTCCCCTCTGCCTCTTTCTAAGCCTCAACCACCACCACATGCTGACAGTTCAGTCCACCACCTGCACCTCCACAAAGGCTCCTCATCCTGTGCCTCCCCCTGCCCTGCAGCAGGCTCTCCTGAGTCCTCACCTAGACCATTGTAGTAGCCCTTACATTTGAAAGATGTCTCTGGATTTCCAAGGACCTCAAAGTAGCCAAGGCAAAAGGGAACTTGATTGGAAGGACACAGGTTGTCTACAGACAGAAGGCTGGGACACCCCTTGGGATGGGGGGGGGGGGCTGGAGGTGAGGAATGTTCACTCCCTTGCCTCCCTACCCTTGTCTCTGCCTCTCTGCCCACCACCTTCCTTATCTCTGTGTAGATGTCAAGAAAACTACCACCTAAGCCTCCCAGGAGTGCCATCCCACAGTTTCTGTAACCAACAGAGATACCTCATTCACAGCATCTGTTTGGAGAAAAAGAAAAAAAATAAAACAATTCCAGAGAAACAGACCTCTAGATCAGTCAAACATGGTCAAGGAGCAAGGTCAGGTAAGGACATGGAAGCACATGCTTGGAATTGGAAGACGACAGTTCCCCACACAGGCTCCATGTTCTTCCAGCCACTATGGACTTGCCCTGCTGCTCCCTCCTCACAGCCTTTATAGGCAAAGCCTATGTTCTCCAAAGGCCATCTTAAATAGCACTGGACCAGGAAGCTTTGCACAGTCACCTCCAAGAGGCCTCTCTTAAAACCCTCAGCCCCTCCTCAGTTGTTTCTCCCTCCGGGCACTTTTCATCATTGACCTTAGGGATAGCGTTCACAAGCTTTCTAGCACGAATAAGTTCCTAGAGGGAAGAGGTCAGATCATAGTCACATTTATATTGCCCCCGCCCCCCAAAAAATGCCAAGCAAAATCTTTGCCTGCGACAGGTACTCAATAATTGTTTGCTAAATGGTGAAGTGGAGGAAGATAAATGACTGAGACGAGTTTTAGCAACCACCCTGGAATAATGTCCTTTGCTGGAGAGAGGGTGCACCTGACTTTTCTCTTGAGGAAATTAGCAGGACCCGAATATTCATTTACTAATCTAGGCTAGGTTAGAGTATAGTTTGACAGCCCGGCTCACACATTCATTGGTAATAGGGAGATTCTTTTGGGTTCACTTCAATTATAACTGGGCTCAGATGTTACCTCTGCTTTTACAGGGCATGATGGAAGCTACGTAAGGTCTGTTTCCTCTTCTGCCTGATAGGAATAAGAGTAGCTGTCTTACAGCATGACCCTTGGACCTCATGAGGTTATCGGCTGGGCAGGCTTCAGGGCGCAAGAAATGCGTAGCCACACAGGACCTGGTGCTGAGGGGCGTCCCACACGTGAGGTTTACCACTCTGTAGTCATAGTCCCAGAATTTGAGATTTGTAAGTGAAGTCCAAAAAGGCAGTGAAGCTTAGAGCCTCAGTTTAACTCTGGGTCTGCCTTTCGTAACCTCCCAGGAACAGCATCTTGGCTGCCAGCTTCCCCACTATCTACCGCCCTGGCACTCTGCCTGATCCTCCTCTCCCCACCCCTACCCAGCAAGGTTTTGCAGAATGGCAGGGGTGGGTCAGGGCCAGGCGCACGTGCCAGAGCAGCCCATGGCAATGCCAACCGGGCCTCAGTCTAGCGGAATGGGAGTGCTTGTATTGAGCAACACAGAAGGGGCCAACCTCCCACCCACCCACCCAGATCACCTTTCCACCTTGGTGTGGAAAAGCATAGATGCCAGACTTCACTTGCCCAACTCAGTCAGGCATACACATCAGCCCAGTATTCGGCAGACCTTCCCGCCACTCCCACCCTCACCCACCTGCTTTTGAAGACTGTACTTATTCTGCAAGTATCCCCATGCCTGAAGGAGTGCAATAGCAAAGAGCGAATTAGAAAACAAAAACAAAAAAACATGTTGATAGGTAGAGAGAGCTCATGGATGAGAAATAAAAGTTTTATTATTTTTAAATTACTTTTTAAATTGAGATATAATTGACATGTAACATTGTATTCGTTTTAGGTGTATACAGTAATTATTTGACACATGCATACATTATGAAATGGTTACCAGAATAAGTTTAATTAACATCCCTCACCACACAGAATTACTTTTTTTTCTTGTGATGAGCATGTAAAAGACCTGTCTTTGCAACTTTTCAAATATACAATACAGTATTTTTAATTATAGTTTAATATTTTAATAAGTTTATTGGCTTTTTCCTTCTTTTTGAACGAAAAGACTCACATTTTTCTTTTGTGCTGAGCCCTACCACTGTGCCAAGTACCAAAAAGCGTTTAGCAATTGATAGCTATCATTTTCTTATTATTAATAAATGTTCACACAAAGACTGACAGTTTCACATGGTAAGAGGTTTCCAAAAATCTGACCGCTATAATCTCACTTGATCCTCTAAGGTGGGTGGGATATGGATATTATATCTATTTTGTAAAGGAGGAGATTGAAATCCAGACAAGTCAGGAGGCACAAAAAAAAAAAAAATCATGTCACCCATAAGCGGCAAAGCAAGCCCTGGAATCCAGGGGCTCTGATTTGCAGCCCCATGTTCTCCCCAGGGGACCTGCCCGGCAGTGACCTGTGGGGCAGCTGAGCGGCCTTTTCCTCCCTTCTCTAGAGGGAGAAGGAGCCAACAGTGTCTAGCCACCCTGGAAACTCTGCCGGGTGCCATGGCGCTATGAGCATTTGCACCGGCCGGAGCAAGGAGTCCCGCCCTTACCCTGCATTTATTTTCATTCCCAAACCTCACAAAGCCATAAAAATCAGAGATGACTCCTAAGAAGCCAGCCATCTGACTCTGAAAACCCAGCCCACGGCTGTGGATGGCAGGGCCACAGAGCTGTTTCTGCACTCCTGTTGACTCAGGTCTGTTTACCTGGCTCCATCATTCCCATTTCCTTGCCTCGGAACTTGTACAGCCCTCGGATTTATGCTCCAGGCAGACAGGGAATTTATGGTGTGTTCATCACCCATCCCACCTCAGGACACAGCACCTCTCCCTGCAGCTGTCAAAACCACCCACTCGTACCCAGCAGAGTGTCAGGCAGTTCACGGAGGGAAACTCCTCGGAAATAGTGCCCAGTTCTGGCCCAAAGGTTTTGCCCAGTTGCCCAAGCCCTGGTCATAAAAACGCCAAATAGACTGTGGAGTGAAAAACAGAGGTCAGACTCGCCCAGAGGGCAGGATGGGGCAGGAGTCGTAGGCTGGGACTAAAGGACGGAGCTGATGGGGCAGATGCTATGCTCCTCGGTTTGCCCTCATGTGCCCTGGTCTTGAATGGAGATGTGGGGCACAGAGGGAGTTGCACTCCAGGGGGCCGCACTGGAAGCAGAGGTACTCTGGGGATTGACCGAAACCCAGAAGCTGGCTTCCCTGAGTCCCAGGAAAATCCTTTAAAAAAAAAAATAAATAAATAATAATAATAATAATAATAATAATAATAATAATAATAATGCCTTTGACTTTCATTTGGGGACCATTCAGTGAGAGGAGTATGGGCTCAGTGGCTAGAATGTGACAGAGGCAGCCATCGACACCAGTCCTTAAGCTGGAAAACAGGGCAATAAGAACTACACATACTGAAGGTTAGCCATTTGCCATCCATTGGACTTGGCATGTGTCATTTGCATATATTATTCCTGACCCTCACAGCAGCTGTGGAATCACATTACTTATTAAGCCCATTTTCAAGATGAGGGAAATGAGGTTTGAGAGGTAGCAGAACTTGCCAAGTTCACACAGTAAGTGGACAGCATTTGAAACCAGGAGAAATATTTCTCCGCAAAGCAAGTTCCACGCCTGCTGTGTCTACTGGGCCTCTCTTTGCTAATCACATGGAAAGAGGAACGGTGGTCCTCACTGCTGATATCATGAGGACTTATCCAGCCTGCTTTGCAGGAAGACAGCCAGGCTCTCTGTGGCTGACAGTTCTGGGCCTCTCTCTGGAGGACGGAAGTAGAGGGTAAGCCTCTCTATCACTGGAGGAGAGTGGATGCAGATGTTGCCGGTTTTCCATTCACTAATTTGTTCTGCCCCTTATTTCTTCTCTGCATTTCCAACCGTTTTCTCTACTTATTTAATGTCTCTTCCAGCGACATACCAATTAAGGCCAAAGAGATAAATTAGAAATGCTGTGATTCTAAAACTATGTCTAGTGGGACTTGGCCAATAGGAAATGAAAATAAAGATCACACCCCTGTTACCACCAGAAAGGAATTTGTGTCTGTTGAAAAAAATACCCATTTGAAAGTTGTCTGAATTTTATTAATCCCCGTTCTTACTTCCCTTATCCCTCAGCTTAGACAATTGAGAAGCTTTGGTAAGTACATAGACAATCAGTAAGGTAGATCCCTATAGAAGAACAGAATTTTTTTAAAAAGAGAGATTTAAAGGCTTTACAATTTACATGGAAAATGAATTTTTTGGCTTTCGTTAACCCTCATGTTCAGTTTTTTCATCTATAAAACAAGAATCCAATTCAGCAAGTACTTATTAAGAGATTACCATATAAAAGATGTAAAATTAGACATCACAGGGAAGACAACAGTGAAGAGGGTCTGGGCTCTGCCCTCCAGGGTGTGACGGGCCCACTGGCAGGGCTTACACCTGCGCGGTACTTGTAACACTGGCCTGACTATCATCAGGCTGTAGTAGGATCCCACACCAATGTGCTGGGCCTCCAGGAATGACAGCACCTGCTCTGATTACCCTTGGTCCCCAGGGTCATTAGAATGTGTTTGTGATGTATATAAAAGTGCTTGGTAAAGAACTATACAGAACTAAGGGATTTTTCATCGTTATTCTTTTTTTTTTTTTAAGATTTTATTTATTTAATTTGACAGAGAGAGAGAGACAGCCAGCGAGAGAGGGAACACAAGCAGGGGGAGTGGGAGAGGAAGAAGCAGGCTCCCAGCAGAGGAGCCCGATGTGGGGCTCGATCCCATAAGGCCGGGATCACGCCCTGAGCTGAAGGCAGACGCTTAACCGCTGTGCCACCCAGGCGCCCCTCATTGTTATTCTTATTACCAAGCATGGTGGTTAAGAATGCAGCTTCTGGGACCAACCCACCTTGGTTGGTCTCCCCACTCTACTACGTACACTATGTTATCTTAGGTAAATTGCCCAAACCCTGTCTGCTTCAGTTTCCTCAGCTGTAAAAAGGGGATAATGACAGGATCGACCTGTACGGATGTTGTAGTAATTAAATCAGTCTGTATATCTAAAGGACTGTGCACATCGCTCAGCATAATATGAGGCCACCCACATGTTACTGGTGGTGTTATCATTAGTCCACACTCACCGGTACTTCTCGAAACTGTTAAGGTCATCGAAAACAAAGAAATTCTGAGAAGCTGTCATAGCTAAGAGAAGTCTAAAGAGACAGGACCAGTAGATGAGGTGTGGTATCCTGGATGGGACTCTGGAGCACATAAAGGGCATAAGGTAAAAGCCAAAGATCTCTGCATGACATATGGGCCATAGTTAATAATGACATATTGATACTGGTTCATCAAAACTAACAAATGTTCCAGACTAATGTAGGACATTAAGAGTAGGGCAGGCTGGGTCTGGGGAGAATGGAAACTCTGTACTATATTCACAACTTTGGAAATATAAAACGATTCTAAAATTAAAAGTTTATTTATAAAAAAAATAGTATGAGAATGTAATGATATAAGGAGAGCTTGAGCAACCACAAGGGAGAGTCAGTCAGGCTAACCACTGCCTGCATCACAGAGTTTCAAGAAGCCGACACTGGCCAGGAGAATTTTCATTAGGAAAAAAAAAAAATTGAATAGCCAGTATTCATCTATGTTCTTAAAAAAAAAAAAAAGCCATATTGAGCAATTCGAGAAATAGCCAAGGTCAAGTTCAGTATTATATCACCAGTCAGTATACGATGGCCCGTAGCACTGAGAATGATCAAGAAGTATTTTCCTCTCACATATGAGTAAGCCCTCTAAGGAAGAGGTTAGGAGCTAGCAGAAACTAAAAGTCTACTTCCAGTTGGAGACAGCTATTGAGTATACCTTCCACTTTATTTTTCAGGAGATAGTGAGACCTAATTCTATCATAAGGATCAAAAACACTTAGCCCAAACACTTACCTCCCATCCTGCCTTGTTTTTGCCTTAGAATAGTTTGTCAAAACATGATTTTAATTGCATTGTTAAAATCTGCATCATCTCTTTTCCCGTAACTGCCTCCATCTGGCGCCTTGGCTGGCTCCCTGGGAAAGACAACTGGACACCTCATGGAAAAGTCACACAAGCTCAGAAACAATTCTGCTTAGAGATACTGAACCAGAGCTCAACCCCAATTTGCTCGGGATAATCTCTGTCATTGTCAAATAAGCAGTTCATAGAGGGGCTTGTATATTTCCAGATAGGATTATAAATGCGCAAAGTTTACAGAATGTTGGATCTGGGAGGAAACTTACAGATTCTCAATCCAATTCAACTCCACATTCTATGGGGAGGAAATAGAAATATAGAAAGTCACACAACTATTTGTATTCAGGATGGAGACTAGAACCCTGATTCCTGGCTTCCAGAGGAGCAAAGTTGGCTCTAAGAATAAACTTGTTACCCTGAGCCCTTGAGCTGATAACCAGAGGAGCTACTTGACCATGTAAAGGTCACTGAAAAGAGTTTTTCTGATGACTTGCTCTGCAGACACATTCCGGCAGCATCTGCAGTGTTGAAGACAGAGGTAGGACAAGAAGCAGATCAATTATGAGGGATGGGGAAATCTCAGCCGGCGACAGCCATGCCACACCCAGCCCATGTGTGGATTGAGTAATCTATATGTAAGACTAAATTCCGGTTCCTGACTTCCGAAGTGCCCCAGTGGCTCTAACTGAATGGCATTCTAGCCACATAGTCATTTCTCCCTGCTCCTAAATTCCGCAGAGCAGGTCTTACCATTAATTCTTCTAGCACTGTGAAAAAGTAAGAGTCAGGGCAGAGAAAAGCCTGGGTCATTTGGCCTGTTTAAAAGTCATAGTAAGATCTCAAATCTTAGCACTAACTCATTTGCCAGTATTACAGGTAGTATATGACATGAATTAATCCATTTCTGTGAGTCACTGATTTCCCTAAGTCCAGCCACACCTCATGCCCTGCCTAATTTGACTCCTGTTGATCCATCACCAGGAGTCAAGGTAAGCTTGGTATAGTGAGATTTTTTTTTAATTATGCCAATATCAAGAACTCTTCCAGTATTAAAACCTCAGGCAGCAAGCGTGCCCTTCTAGTTCCCCTTTGAAACAGTTTCTAAATGCATTATTAATCTGCCCAACTCTGTTTTTCTGTCATACTTTCTGTTTCTATAAATACACAAGCATGTGTCCTAATTCAGTTCTTATGTGGATTGTGTTAAGTCTATGAATTTTGGTGACTGTTGAAATGTTCTGTGGTTTTGTCTTTTATTTCAGGAAATACTTTTCCAAGTTACCCTCTCTGTGGTTTATATTCCTATATGCAGGAAGCTCATTCTATTGCCAGCTGCTGTTGCTCATTTTCCTCTTGACTGGAGGAAGATGGGTTGGGTCTCCAGTTGTGAGATATGAAAGAGGGAGACATGTACTCTCTACAAAAATGACAAGTAACATCAACATGGTATCAGTTATCAGCTTCCCAATGGATTGTCACTGATAGTTGCCAATGATAGTTGAGGATACAACAACTAGCTCATCTAGAAAGGAATGAATAGAGCAGCCTTCAGTTATAGGCTGTGGAGTCTCAAAGGAGTGGCCAAGATGTCAGGGCAGTTTTTTAAAGCTTCTAAATAGATTTCAGTCTACTTTACTTAATCTTTACACATACACATTATCAACTTGGAGTAGCTAAACTCAAAGACCATGACAGCAGAGGTAAAGTTATGTTCACTATCCTGTTCTAGGCTTTGCCCAGTCCCCTATAAAGTAGACATGTAAAAAGAGGGAGAAGAGTGGCATTTAACGAAATAATGAATTATTGAATATTTATCACTCAGAGAACTCAAGCTTTTCCAAACTCACTTCTCCATTTCTGCTTCTGCCTAGCATTGGCACCTCATGATGCTTTTCTAAAAGCTCGTCAATTACTAGGGGCTGGAGGAAATCCATTCATATCAAGTCTAAGCCTCTTAAGTCTCTGCCTATTCATGTCTTTGATCAACAGTTGATAGAAGCTGTAGCTTTCACCAGTTTTGGCTCCACTGCTAGAGTTATGTCAGCCTGCCTTCTTTTACATCCTCGTGTTTGGTGGCCAAGGGCACACAGCACATTGAATGGGCTGCTGGGTGTGCTAAGCTCTCAGGCCATTAGAGTGATGGCACAAATAATAGTGTAGTGGGAGGGCAGGGTGCTGGAAGGGAGAACAAATCGTTATGGAAATAATGGGACCAAAGGAATTTCCCTGTTAGGGATGCCTAAGTCCCCAGTGAGTGATGAGGGTCTTTCATAAAGAATCCTAACCATATTCCCATGAAGCCACTCATTTACTGAAAAGTAAACTGGGCAGTGAGATTTCTATCCAAATTAGACCTTGGAAAGTGGAGAATTAAAATATAGTTTGTAATTCAGATCTTCCTCCCTTGATCTCTCTAATGCAGCCCCTCAAATAAATTGAGGTTTGGTAACAGAAACAAGAGCATTCTGTTCTGTAATTTCTACCGATAGGGTGACCAACCTTCTTTGTGTGCCCAGGACTCTCCTGGTTTTAGTGCTGAAAGTCCTGCTTCCCAGAAGCCCCAGAAGCAAACCGGGAAGGTTAGGCACCGTAAGAGAGAGAAAGGGATTGTGCGTACCTTTGAGTGACACAGTCCTCACTAGCAAGAAAATATAGCACCTTGCAGCTGGATTCAGCCCACCCTAAGGTTTCTAGGTAGTTCAGTATCATGTCGTCCAGCAGGGCCACAGAAGGTAATGAGCATGAGAATCTGTGTCTGGGAGGTGGGGGCACAGCACCTTCCTTTTCAGGATCTCCAGGTGTCTGGCATAGCCTCCCACTGAGACTCATTCTCATGAGGGAAGGCAGGGCAGAGCTAAGGTTCCCTTTCCCTCCATTTTGTAGGTGAAGAAATGGCAATGGGGAGATAGTGCAGCTGGCTTGAGATTTCCCAGGTGGTAGCAGAGCCCACACGTGAAACGCAGTTCTGAATGCTAAGTCATGCTGGCTCCTAACAAGCACCTGATATGGCATGGATTCTTTTTTATTTGTTTTAGTTAACATATACTGTGTGGGATAGTTTCAGGGATAGAATTTTTTGATTCATCAGTTGCATTTAATACCCACTGCTCATTACATCCAGTGTCCTCCTTAATGCCCACACCCCCAACAATCCTATTTGTTTCCTAGAATTAAGTATCTCTTATGGTTTGCCTCCCTCTCTATTTTTATTTTATTTTTCTTTCCCTTCCCCTGTGTTCACCTGTTTTGTTTCTTTTTTTTTTTTAAAGATTTTATTTATTTATTTGACACAGAGAGAGACAGCCAGCGAGAGAGGGAACACAAGCAGGGGGAGTGGGAGAGGAAGAAGCAGGCTCCCAGCCAAGGAGCCTGATGTGGGGCTCGATCCCAGAACACCGGGATCACGCCCTGAGCCGAAGGCAGACGCTTAACAACTGCGCCACCCGGGCGCCCCACCTGTTTTGTTTCTTAAATGCAACATATGAGTGAAACCATATGGTATTTGTCTTTCTCTGACTGACTTATTTCACTTAACATAATACTCTCTAGTTCCATCCACATTGCTGCAAATGGCAAGATTTCATTCTTTTTGATGGCTGAGTAATATCTGTCAATGGACTTTTGGGCTCTTTCCATAGTTTGGCTATTGTAGACATTGCTGCTATGAACGTTGGGGTGCATGGATTTTTAATGCCTAGAAAAAAAACTATTTGACTGGACTTAGGAATGAAGTAAAGTAGAATGACCCACCTCAACCCCCTCAATCTCCGGTCTAACGAAGAAGCATTTGCCTATGGAGGCAGGACACACAGCCCCCATCCTAATTTGCCTAAAACAATCTCTGACTCAAGTTTTAAGGCATACATTGACACACTGTATGAGCTGGTCATTATCCTACCGTCAGCCTGAGGCCTTAAAGCTGTAGATTATATTACAGGAGCAGAGGCCTCTGGGAGTTGATGACTGGGGGAGATATGAACCTCAGTGCCATATGCACATCTACCTACTTGTGCACCCACCCGGAGTCTGAACCCCAGATGCACCAGAATCACAGAGCCAGGGACCAGTGTCCTTCATCCCTCCAAGCCTGAGATGGCTTCCCCACTGGGCACCACACTGGGGTCCCACCAGCCAAGCTGTGTGGGATAAGCATGAGTCTCTCAGATGGTTTCCCTCGGAACTACCGGGTGGCCCACAGACTATTTTGCCTTCATTTTCCACTGGTGTATTTATCCTCCCTTTATCATGTTTTCAAGAAAATGATGTTCAGGAGGACGCAGCGCACCCAGTGTGCTTTCCCAGAGGTTGGGCAGAGGCTTTGCACTTCTGGAATTCACTTCCAGAAGAAGGTGGTGGCTTCCAGCACCCAGGGCCCAGCAAAAAATATCTGTACACAAGTCTAAGGTGGCAGCCATGTTGATCCTTAGGAGGCTTGAAGGGGGAAGCAGCCGAACAGCGTGTACGTGGCTCCTCGGGGTGGGGGAGTGGCTTCCCTGTGAAGGTAGGCTACACTTGATGAGTGAATTAAGTGGTTTTTTACAGCTTACAGTATATAGAACCTCAGTATATAGAGCTGAATGGAAAGAATTGGAAATTACAACTGAAATAAGTAGACAATGTACTTCCTCAAGGAGTTTTGAGTGCAGCATTGGAAAAATCAAGGAATAATCAAAGGAAGGATTTGAAAACGATGGCATAATGTAGGTTGAGTTTGGGGGTTGTGATGTCAAACAACACAGGGCAAAAATCACAAATTGATCTCAGCCCCAACTCTAGGCTGCCTGGTTTCTTGGGCTCCCAGGGAACTCAGACCAAACTGGGAAGTACTGTGGGCCCCTCTAAATATTATGGCTTGTCAGATTTCTCAGGTTTCAAGCTACTTTTCCCAAGGACTTTTGAAACGAAGAGGAGGCTAGGATTCTCTGTTATCCTGCCTTGACACAGAAGAGAACTTCTTTTGAGAGAAGAAACTGTTCCTCTCTCCTTACCCACACAAATTGGAATACAGTCATTTTGCTTCCCACACAACTCTTAGTCATGTGCCCACTTCATCTGCTTGACGTGTGTGTGTGTGTGTGTGTGTGTGCCCTGTGCCAGCATCTCTGCTGTACTAGAGATAGAGATGAAAAGACTCAATTCCTGCTTCTTCTGAAGTTTTACCACCAAATCGTCTGCCCTCAGGGTTTCCCTGGCCCCAGATCCTAAGACCTTAGAGCTTACTAAGCTGGAAGGTAAAGTGAGGGTAAGAAGGGAGAGAGTGTCCAAGCTATTGCCAAGCTCAGCCTTCTTAGTAATGAATTTGCGGACATCCCTGTAGGGACAGAGGCTCAGTTGTAACATAAAATGAGAGGCCTGTGATATTTGATACATTAAGAAATACGTATTTGACCTTCGTCTCTGGGTCTTGGTACACGGCTCCTAAAACCCTTGTAATTTCCTGAGGGATGAGGGTAAGAGGAGCATCTTTTGTTATTTATAATAAACCTCTTTCAAATATACTCACATTCGTGCTAATGAGGTAACTTTCTTTGTTTCTAATGAGGCGACTTTTGATGGGCGCCTGGAAAGCTTCAGGATGGGGCATGCTCACCAGAGGAATCAAAATAATGTGTGATTGGAGGGTTGGAATTTTCACATACATACTCCCGCCTACCCTTGACCTCCTGGGAAGAGAGAGGGACTGGGAATTGAGTGGGTCACCAATGGCCATTGATTTCATCAATTGTGCCTATGTAATGGAAACTCCATAAAAATCCTGAGTGAAAGAGTTTGGAGAACTCCCAGGTTGGCGAGTGCATCCATGTGCCAGGAGCGTGGCACACTCCACAGGGACAGAAGTTCCTGTGCTCAGGACCCTTGCCCTGTATATCTCTTCATCCGGCCGTTCGTTCACATCCTTTATAATATCCTTTATAACAAACTGGTCATAGTAAGTAAAGTGTGTCCCTTGGTCTGTGAGCGATAATAGCAAATGATGGGACCTGAGGAGAAGGAGGGGTGGGGAACACCAAATCCGTAGTCAAGTCGGACAAGCAGGGTGACCCACTACATGCAGTTGGCAGATGAAATGGGGGGCGGTATTGTGGGACTGAGCCCTTCACCTGTGGAGTCTGCACTGATTCCACATAAGTAGTGTCAGAGTTAAATTATATCACAGGACACCTGGTTAATGTTCAATGAGAAGCGGAGAATTGCTTGGTGTGAAAAACCCTCACATTTGGTGTCCGAAGCGTTATGAGTAGGGCCAGAATTCCATCCATGATTCTGTCCTTTGCTTCCCCAGGGAAGATTTTTCAGTTGGTATTATAGCCCTGTTTCATCAATAAACGTTTGAGTTCTGATAGTGTCTTCTGGCACAGGTGAGCACTTTGTACTGGGCACCATTTACAACGATGGTGATGATCGCTGCCACCTTCCCAACAGAAAGTCAGCCCCTGTCTACCGAATACATCTGACCCGATCCATCAGAGCCTATGCTGTGGCGAACTACCACCACCGCCCCTGAAGGCCATGAGGAAGGGGTCCCTGCCGAGCAGCTCAGGGTCCAGGCTTCCCTGTCCAGCCACAGATGAACTCCACGATGCCTTCCTGCCCAGGGTCCTCCGTGGGACCGCTGGGATTCCAGCCATCATGTCACACGTTCTCATGTGTTGGCGTATTTCCATCAGAGCACTTGTCCTGCTTTTTAATACAGCTCTATGGGAGCAGGGCTAGATCTGTTTTTATTCTTCATTGCATTACCAAGCAGAGTGTCTCAAAAAAATATATACCTATAACAGATACTTAATAAATTGGTGTTGAATGAATGAAGGAATGAATGAACACGCAAAAGAATGAGTGATGGGTCAAATGAGCTTCTCCAGAGGCATTTCAGTAAGCGAGGTGGGAGTGATCCAGGAAAAACCCCAGCCGGCAGAGTTAGGTAGGCTCTGTTTAGCACAGAATGTGCGGCTTGGCGAATGTCGTTGATCAGAGAAAGAAAACATCTCAAACATGTGCTAGTGAGAAGTAGCGATGAACTTATTTTTCTTCTAATAAAATCAGCCTCATCAGGGATCCTGCGGAGCCCCCAGCTTGTGTGATAAAGCCACAAAATAACTGCAAGAATAGCAGATGGGGCGGGCCTCGTCCCACAGAAGCCCCAGTCCAACCCACCAACCTAATTACAGCACATGCCGTACCCAGCGCTATTCACTGTTTGTCACCCGAGGCATTGGCTGGATCAGTTTAGGGACATGAAAAACAAAGCAGCATTTTTGCCAAAGCCCTTGAATTTCTAGGCCTTGTGGTTTCCATTCAGACCATTCGTAAAGGACTGCAGGCTTCCAATGCCTTTGCTGTTTCAGTCTGTGGTGAGTCCAACAAAAAGAGAAACCTCGGGTCCTCGCCAGCAGAGGCCGAGGAAGGAATTTCTGTGCCTGGGCCGGTGGGCAGGAGGAACAGGGGCCTCTGCTAGAAACCCCACACTCCCAATGCAGCCTGGGTGGTCTCAGTGAGGGCCTCTGCAGCTCCTTCTTCCGCTTAGAGACCTGCAAAAAGGAAAGCAATCTTCACCATGGAGACCCTCTCCGAAGGAAGCTGTGCTATTTAATGAACCTTTGGAAAATGTTTCACTTTTCACACCTGCAAATGGTCCTTCGGTATTTGTCTTATGCCACAGGACTCCCTACATTTCTTCTCAAACCAAATAAACGTGAATGTTAGGGTCTCAGGGTCTTTTCCATCAGGCTCCTTTTTCCTTGGAATTTCTATCCTGCTTATCATATAGAACTAAGGATGGGACCTCTTTGCTGGATCATTACTCTTCCCGGTATGTAAGAATAGAAGGTTTCTTCAAAAGCAGGCTCGATTTATGTCAATCATGGATAACTTTTGCAGCACCATCTTAAAAAAGAGGAAAGAGGAAGAATTTCATCTGTGCTCCTGGCTCTTGCTTTCCCAGCAAGTGCTTTGGTTCATACTGGTGTATCCTTGAGGTCCTAGATTTCTTTCTTTCTCTTTGAGCCTGTTAAACTCATGCTGGCCACATCACTGAAGGGTCTCTAATTTCATAAACATGGTCTGAGAGTCTCATTAAGAAGCAGATTTTGTGGTGGTTAACCAAATCTGAGACGAGTGTGGAATGGTTAAGTTAATGATGGGGAGTCTATGTGATTCTGTTTTTTGAAGAGCTTTAATGACATAGATGAATATTTTTGTGTTAACTAGAAAGGAATCAGAATAAAAATTGTGTCTATGGTATGATTTCAACCATATCCATAAAAGAAAGAAAAACATCGACACATTAGGATAAAATTATGAGTGATTTTCATTCTCTGTACTTTCCTGTATTTTTTAATTTTGCACAGTAAACACACATATTTTCCTTTATTAAAAAATATTTTCCTGATTATAGAAAAAATGTATTCATTACTTTTTATAATTTATTTCCTAAGGCAATATGATAATAGTCTCAAAGATAGTAGAATTTGTATTTAATATACTTGGAATGAGAATCTAAGCAGTCTTTAAACACAAAAATATGTGAATAGAAATATAATAAATTTAGAAATATATTTAAATTTATATATATATATATATATATATATATATATATATATATATATATATAAAACATAACTCTTTTCCCGAAAGTAACCATGGTGAACAGTTCAGGCTGTAAACTTTTCTATAAATTTACATATGTATATGTTTATATTTGCATATATATGGGTTTGGAGTTTTTAACACTAATGGGATCCTATCATATGCATTGATCTGTAACTTTCTTTTTCTTAATATATCTTAGAAGTTCAACTTGTATCTCTCTGCAGAGATCTACCTTGTTTTTAACCACCATGTTATTACGTAACAGAGATGTGTCATGCGTTCATTCATTCTGACATTGATACACATTTGCCCTACTTCCGAGTTCTTACTTGAGCGTAAGGACAGCTACATATCCAAGGATGGTCCCGACAGTATTACAGGGAACATCTTCTACAGTGAACCTCCTCTACATGTAGCTTTGTGCATACACGAAAGTATCTCTGAAAGTTAGGTTTCTGGAATTGGAAATGCTTGGTTACCGAATTGTCCTGCCAAAAGGATTGCATTAACTAAGTCTCTAGTCAATAGCATCAGCACATTATCTTAGAAAAATTTTCTTTTCAGATTTAGAATCTGAAATCCCAGATTTCTTCTGATCAGTGTAATTTGTAGATCAAGACAATAACTGAAACAAATGCAAATGTGGAAACCATCATCAAGTCCCTTGAAACAAGGTGACAGTACAGTAAACTCAAGTAGTAAGAACACAGAACTGTTCTGGGAGTGGCTAAGGAATTGTTAACTTTTGAAAAATTCAATAATCAACACTTCAGTTCTACCAGTCATGATTTAATAGCTCTTAAATGATTCAGAAAATATGTATTTTTTATTTTACAAGGCCTCAAGAGAAAAGCTACTTGCGTTTCTTCACGTGTTTTGGATAAACGGGCAGAATCCATCCCCCTGTTGATTAAAAGCAGCTGAGGGCTGTGGCAGCCAGGTCGTCTCTGCACCTAGAATAAAGCAGCCACAAGAAGTGTGGAAAAGCCTTGGTGAGCAAGGAGGCTGCATCTTCCAGCGTCCGTCCATTTAGGAGGTACGACATTTTCTGCTGTTACCCACGGTCTGCCTTCCTCAGAGTGCTGGCACAGTGCTTTATGTACATGTCTTCACCTCCTATTCACATTTACGATGTTTTACTTATGCAATAAACTCAACATAGGAGGCTAATAAAACAGACACTTAGCTACCTACTATCCAGATTTAGAAACATTGATCACGTTGTATAATTTGCCTCAGACCTTTTTAAATTTTTTTATTTATTTATTTTATTATATTATGTTAATCACCCTACAGTACATCCCTGGTTTTTGATATAAAGTTCGATGATTCATTAGTTGCGTATAACACCCAGTGCACCATGCAGTACGTGCCCTCCTTACTACCCATCACCGGTCTATCCCATTCCCCCACCCCCTCCCCTCTGTAGCCCTCAGTTTGTTTCTCAGAACTTTTTTTAAAGAAACAAGATATTACTGTTGAATCTTTCAATTCCCAATCTATAATATCTCCCTCCAAAGAGGTAACCTCCATCCTGAAGTCAGTATAGTATCTTTTCTATCCATGTTTTCTATTTTCACAGCATTTGTATATATCCATTTGCAATAAGCATTATTTTATGCATTTTTAACTTATGAAAATAGTATCATAATACAGATATTATGAAACCTGACTTTTTTTACTCAAAAAATTTTCCACGTCATTTTTTTTCCAATGTTGATAGTAGAGTCAGTTCTTTCACATTAACCATTGTATCGTTAGGTATATGACTATACAAATCTGTTATTATTGTCTATTGATTCACATTTAATTGGCTTCCAAAATTTCGCTATTACAAGCTTAGTAGGTTTTACTGCTATTTCAAATGGGGTCTTTTAAAAATATATGTATATTTTTATATATTATGTATATATACTCTACATAAATATATAATACATTATGTCTATGTATATATATTATGTATATGTGTGTGTATATTTTATACATATATACACACACAGTTTTTAAAATTGGCATCTATTAATTTATAAGAATGACAGAAACTTCTTAGTGTAAATAGTTTATAGGATTCCTTGGATTCTGCGAGTAAACTATTACGGTGTCTTCAAATAATCAAGTTATTTCTTCCATACCAAGGTATAGCTCTTACTTTTTTTTTTCTCGTCTCACTGCAGTGTCTTGAACTTCCAACAAAATTTTAAGAAGTGCTGGTAACAAGTAATTTTGTCATGGTTTCACTTTAAAGAGAATGTGTCTAACATTCAATCATTACCTATGATATTTGCTGGAGGATTTTGGCACTGATTAGATTTCTTTAAAGGTTATGGGTTAAGACTTACAGGTTTCTTCAGATGATCTATACCTTCAGATTATCTATATACATATTGTCTACATTTTCAAATTATTAGCATGAAGGGTAGTCAGTCTCACAATTATTTTCAGTCTATATGTTATGTATAGTATGTTCCCCTTTTCATTTTATATTCCCTCTATATTTTTGATGGATTTTTCCAGAAGTTTGTCTATTTTATCAGTCTTTTTAATAACCAGCCTTTTTTCTTGTTAATATTCTTTATTGTTTCTTGGATTTCCAGTCTATCGATTTCTGCTCCCATCATTTGTATTTACTCCCATCAGTTTGTTCGTTTTTTCCTTCTGACTGACTTCAACATTTTGGCAATCCTATCTACTCTTCAGGCCTTGTATTTAACTTGCCTCCTCCAAAAGCACCATTGAGAAGCCCTAATCCTTGGAGAAATGACAAATATCCAAATGTTCTACAGAAGGACTCTACAGATCAGATACAAATTCTAGGAAAGCTTACTTCAGAAAACCAGGAAGGTGACAGGCTTGGCTCTGCCGGTCCTCTCTACCAGATCCTTGTCAAGATAACACTTGACTGCAAATGGTTTTATAAAGTCAGTCTCCTGGAAAGCCAATTATTTTCCTCAGAAGCTGGGAGAGAGGAGACAGTTCATGCAGCATATGCATTCTAACCACCCAGGGGAGAATCTTTGTGAGGAGCAAACTCTCTGGTGGTGTTTGCCCTGTAAATATAACACTTAGGGCAATAAATGTAGTTTTGTAGTTACTCACTCATCAGACATCTTGCCATCTTATTTTGTGTGTGGAAGCCAGCAGAGTTCCATCCAGTGCGGCTCAAAATGTCCCATCTCCCTGAAGCCCTAGACCTCTTGCAAGTTACTTTGCCCCTTGATATCTAGATTGTCCATCTTTAAAATGTTGGAAAAAATGGTTCCTCCCTACCTCACTGTATTTCTTTCAGGCTCTCCTGAGATAATGCATGTAAAGAATGAATGCCAGGCATATATAAAGTGCACAGTAAAAACTGGTGATTAATGAAAAAAATAAATAAAAATAAAACATATAATTTCCTTGAACTTAGCTCCCCAAATTCAAATAGTCATGCAGTGCTTCCAGTTTTGCTTTAGGTATTTCTAATTCTATCCCCTTTATTGCATCCTCTCAATTACTGTGTTTGTTTATACCCTCAGCCTCTCACCTGAAGTACTGTGAAGTCCTAACAGGTCTCCCTACCTCAAGTCTTGGGGTGTCGCCTCCTCTAAATCCACTCACCACACTGCATGCATAGAGGTATGTGTCTAAAAGTCTGCTATGACCAGTCATACCTCTGCCTTAAAGCCCAAAGTCTCCCCAAATCTATAAGATCAGACTTTCCTAGTAAAGCATTCAAAACTGTAAGAATTCTTGGGTGCCTGTCTGTTCTTGGCTTTCCAGCTCTTCTCCTACTACATCCTCCTGCAAACTTTAGAGTCTAACAATACCTAAATACTTGTAGTTCCCTACATATTTCATGCTATGACATACCTTTGAGACTTTGTTCATGGTAGTACCTTGTACTTAGTGTCTTGCAACACCCTTCCTATTTTTTTAAACACTGAGTAACTCAGTCCTCCTAACACTGCATGAATTCTGAGGCTCCTTATAAAAAGCTTTGCAGATTCATCTGGATCTTTTGAGATACTCACTCACTGGTAGTATCCAGCCAGGCTCCATACTGTGAGAAGCCCAAGGACATGGACAGACGAATTATAGAAAAATCAAGTTAACAGTACTAGCTGACCTCCTAGATACTGACCAAGATCAACTGCCAGCCATGAGCCATCTTGGATAACCAGTCCTGTTGAGCCTGAAGGTGATTCCACTCCTGGCCATCATCCGACTGCAATCGCATAGGAGACCCGCCCCAAAGACCCTTCCCAGGTGAGCCAAATAAACATATGGTAACATGAAATATAATAATAAATTGCTATATTAGCCAGTGAGTTTTAAGGAGGTTTGTTATTTAGCAATTGATAACCAGAGCAGTCTCCTGAAATAGACACTCAATAGTTAGTGGTTCAGCTGAAAAGGAAACTGATGCCTCATATACTTGCATTGGCGTGGCTTACATTTTTGAGTTTCCCGTAATTTATAAATGTAGTTTACCTCTAGAGAAGGTAACTCATGCACAAACTCCATGTCTGTGAGAATGTATACTGAATATATGGACAATTTGTCTTTCAGTGACTCCTTAGATCATCACATTGCTTGAGAATGACAAGCTAGACACCATGTAAAAGTCATACACCTCTGCTTCCCAGTTTGGAGAATTAAATGGATTTTATCCACATGTGAGACAGTTGAAGTCCAGGACAATTGTTATTTTCTTATCTCTTTTCATGGTCAATTCTAAAACAGAAATGTTCCTTCCCAGTGTTGGGGTCCCAGTCAGCTTTATACCTCATATCCTGAAGTGTCTGCTTAGAAGACCAGAGAAGGCAAATGGCAAACTGGAGATAGAAAGAGATATCCTTAAATTGTTTGGCTTTACTTTCAAAAAAATGATTTGGAAAATGCTGAGTATTAACTTCAGTAAGAATGAGCATGCCCACCATAAAGGCAAATGGTTTGTAAAAAGGAGTCCTTTATCTACCAACATCGTAGGACCATCAGTAAAACACCTAATTGCAGCTGCGCTGTGAATAAAGTTGAGGTGGTATGAATGTGACGTTCTCCACATAGCTGAAACACAAAGCTTGGCCTGGATTCTGAGGTTTGGTGTGCTAAATATCTTCTTCCATTTGCCCCTTCAGGTTCACTTCTTTCTACCCTGCTACAAACCCAGGGGGATTCCATCAGGGGGTTCCACTGACACCTGACTTCCCACTGGTTCAGACAATGGAAGGCTCTAGCAAGAGGGTAAGAAGCAGAAGGAAAGTGAAGTCGGAGTATTAATTCTCCAGCTCCCCTTTTGATGGAGCTTCGTTGCTGTCATTTGGCTGCTCCCACTCCTGAAGGCCACAGCTCCTGTTGGGTAGCCTTATACATAGAGTTCTTTCTGTCTTGGTTCCAACAACCAGTCCTTTCCTTGCTCCTTCAGATCCAAGGGTGTTACTACCTCCATCCCTGGTTGCTTTCCCTAAATCCTGCTCACACTTGTATTAAACTCTTTAAATAACCCAAATTGAACACATTGAACCCTGACTGCTATAGATGGTGTATGCTGATGTGGCATTCTGTCCCTATCTCCCATCCCCCCACGACCAAAACTATTTTCTATGCATGTGGTAGAGAGGACCAGGAAGGAGGAGACATGGAGTTTCCTGCCACAGCTTTTGGCGTGGGTCTTTGAGAATCCCCTACTTGAGGATAACACAGGTGGGTTATTGTTGGGTAACCAGACCTCCCATTTTAGCTAACAGACCGCAGCATCTAGGTCTTCTGCTCATGCACACTCTACAGTTTGGTGCTATTCCTCCCCTTGCCAAATGGGGACTGGATGAAGTGTGAACCCAGCTGCATGTAACCAGCAAATCAAAAACCAGGTCAGTAGATCTGAAGAAGCAGGGGAGTGAAGGAGGATCTAAGACATAGAGCCAAAACAGAGAAATAAGGGGACTTAATAGATAAGGCACATTCCAGTAGGTGGAAGGGAATTGAGCTAGGAAAGTTCCTTGGCATTTTTTTCTATTGTTCCTGGATTTATTATGTGGATGTAGCATATTTAATGGGGCTAAAGAGACTGGACATT
The DNA here is from genome assembly GCF_024610735.1 of Ursus americanus. Taxonomy (NCBI): domain Eukaryota; kingdom Metazoa; phylum Chordata; class Mammalia; order Carnivora; family Ursidae; genus Ursus; species Ursus americanus. The sequence goes on along the minus strand of NC_142162.1, from coordinate 22,729,374 downwards.
GTTTTCCCAGAATTTTCCAATTTCCTCCTTCTTTTCAAACCCAAGAGATTTCTCTCAAGACTCCCTTTAGTGGTTTCGGACTGACTTCCAGGGAGCCCTGGTTCCATAGAGATACCACAGAAGCCTCTTTGAGGGTGAAGGATCTCAGCAGGTGGGACTCCCAAGTCAGTGGCTGCCCCCAGTCCTGACCACTCAAATTAGTTCTTTATTTATCTTCCAAATTGGGTTCTATATAGCATTTCATTTTTCAAAGGTGGGAGGGGGGAGGATTCTGCTACTTGAAAAAGGAAGAAAAGTGAGAACCATTGCTCCTCTCTCCTCTTTTGAAGTCTCCTTAGGGTTTGCTGGTTCCGAGGGCTAAGGACAATCTCCTGATCCTTTTTTTCCTTATTTCAGAGCCTCTCACAGCCAGAGGCGGAGCTGCAAATACTCAGAAGCTGAGCATCTCCGAGTTGAAGCAACCCTGTGGTCATCTGTCATCTACGTTGTCACAGTATTCCTCACAGCAGGACAACCAGCCTGTGTTCGAACACCTCTAAGGACAGGTAGTTCTCCCACGCCAGCAGCCCACCTTCCATTCAACAGCTCGAATGGGTAAAATGCCTGCAGTTAGATGGTTCCAGATTATACCTCTGTATGATTTGGGTCATTTTGCCTTCTAGCCATATACAAATACAAAGTAAGTCTATGTGACAATGCTTCCAATAATTAACTAAAGCTATTAAAGAGTAAGTCTTTCCTCCTACCTAAAATTTCCAGTTAAGTTCTTCACTATCCTTACATGAGTCCTTGTTTATCCATATCCGCTTTAAGAAGGCCCAAACTGGAATAATTTAGATGTGCTGTGACCAACTAGAACTAACCTGGATACCACACTAATTTTAAAAGAGCCTAAAATACCTTGGTTTTAGCAGCCACATCACACTTAGAGTTCATTCACAGTTTGTGGGAAATAAACACCAAAGTCTGCTTTAAAGCCATATACCTCTTGTCCTTAGCCAAAATTTGGGGGGGGGCTAAATGTAGAATTCCATTTATCCATAGTCTAGTCATTCTACCAGTTTCAGTCCATCACCATAGCGTATTGTAATCTTTTTTTTTAAAGTTTTGATTCCATTATTCAACAGATTCAACATAGTTTTGTGACATACCCATAATTAATGAATAATAAAGTGAATTTATAGCACATGCTTCAACTAACATCCAGGTCATGAAGTTTCCAATCACTGCCATAGTGTATCTATGTAAGAGGTTAAGCAAATATATTAGAAAATGACCATTAATTGTTGAAGGGGAATGAACAAATGAACTTTAAAATTAAATAAGACCCAATTACAGCCTGACACCCACAGGGAACATTATCAGGTCTTCTTTAAAGGAGATAAAGAGTTGGGGAGCTTTAGCCAAGGAGCCGAACCCGCTGTAAGGAACAGACAAAAGCATGAGAAGAACTGTTACTCCCAGGCCTGTGGTCCATGACAGCTTCCGGTCAAACAGCAGAGAATGCTGCCTTGATCCTTTCTAATCAATCCACTGAGGCTCCAGAGAATAGAAAGACGGCATCAAGCTGATGGAACTGGCACTAGGTGAGAGTAGGGGGAAGCAAGGTGACTGTGTCTAGAACCCTCTAATAAGCTGATTTTTGAGTCACTAAAAGAAGTGATGACCTCTAAGATCCTTGTAGCCCTGGATTTGAGGATTAGATGAAGGAAAAAATAGACAAAACGGATTGGACTACATATGTGAAAGATAAAAGAGAAAGAAACGGATAATGGAAACTTGACTGGGTGTGTAGCTCCCTGTGTTTTTCCTCTAACTGGGTTTCTCCTTAAAAATATGGCTGGAAGTACATTATAGGGATGGGAGAAAGCCTTTGGCAAAATTCAACATTTTTTCATGAAAAAAAAAACTTTTAACAAATTAGGTATAGAAAGAATGTACCTCAACATAATAAAAGTTATATATGACAATCCCACAGTTAACATCATACTCAATGTGAAATGAGTAGGCACTCAAAGAATAAAGTGAAACTGGTGTTGTGTGTGATGGTTTAGGTGTAGGAACCAAATTGCCTGTGCTTGAATCCTCTTCCATGACGTTATTAGCATGACCTTGAAAAATGTTCTTAAGTTCTCTGATTGTGACCCTTGTCTTTCAAATGATGGTAATTATTGTATCCACCTCACAGGTTTTTTTGTGAGGATTAAATGCAGTAATAATCCAAAAGTGCATACACCAATGTCTAGTGCTTAATGAGCTTTCAAGAAATTAGCTGTTGTTAATTATGGTAAAGCACCAGGTGCTAGAAAAGATTTTGAAAACCCAATCTTCGATTCAAATTCCTTTCAAAGGAAGCCATGGATAAGGTGGATGGAGAGAAGATGATATGAATAAATGGGGAAACTCGCTCTCTTCAGACTCTACCAATTGTCTCCATCGGGGCATTTGAAGGTTGCTCAAGAAACCAGAATGCATGGTAGTTTGAGGAGAGATGTTGGGTGTTACTGACATGGTAAGGTCCTGAGGAGACCTCAACTTCAGAAAGATGAATTAGATGAGGGACACCATCTTCTACCAACAAGGTAATAAGCAGTGCTCTTGCAGCCCTAGTTAACTCTCTTCCTTGGGTATTTTTCCTTCATGGTGTTTGCCAACAATTAACAGTTGGCAGAGGTTGTCCTAGGGTTTGAGGTGAGGCTGTGACATAAATGAGCTGCTATTTGGTTTTCTTAGAGAGTTTATAAATGTTACTCTTTACATTGAGAGACCTTTTGGGGATGACCTTTGTGTTATTGAAGACAGTCCCACTATTGGTTCTCCATACTCTTCCTTTGTACATACCGATCCTTTGTATCTTCTAATGGAGGTGGCAATTTCCTAAGACACGGTGGGAGGGAGTCCTGGCCTGCAGGTTAGGAGACCTGGGTTCCATTCTGGCTACTTGTATAGCTTTGAAGTCATTTATTTTCTCTAGGTCTCAATTTCCACATGTGTCCGATATGGAATAAGATTAGAAAGCACCCATGGTGCTTTCAGCTGTGATATTCTACCCACTCTTTGTGTAAAATACCCCAATGTCTGGGGTGCCCAGTCATTATTAATTTATTCCATCTATTAGTTATCCCTTGATTATATATTTAGTATTTTCCTTTTCAATATTTTTAAGTTCGTTACACACAAAACACAAAAAATTACAGATTTTCATACATCTGCCATGTAGATCTCACAGATGTTACTATTTTGCTGTATTTGATTCAGATTGGTTCTTTAAAAAGAAATGAGACATTAGAGATAATAAACCCCCATTTCTTCTCTCCCAAGAAATAAGCACTATCCTTAAATTAGTAATTATTCTCAGTATATAGTATTGTTTTTAAATTTTAAAGTGTACATATATAATATGCTATAAATTTCCTCATTTTTGCTGAACTTTATATTTTCCAGATTTATTCACATTACCACCTATGGAATTATTCATTCATTCATTTTAACAGTGGCTTAGTATTCCAGTGTATGAATATACCACAGTTTATCCATTCCCCATTGATGGCCTTTTAGACGGTTTCCAACATTTTGCTATTAAAAATAACATTGCAACAACCAACTATGTAGAGCTCTCCTTGAGCACATGTGTGAGAGTTTCCCTAGGGTAATTACTTAGAAGCAAAATTACTTGGTGGCTGGGTATGTTTATTTTCAGTTTTTCTAGATAATGTGAAATAGCTCTCCAAAGTGCTTGTAGATATTTACACTCTCAGCAGTACTAAATGACATATTGTTTTCCCATATCCTTGCCAGCATGTGTGTTGTAAGACTTTTAAATTTTTTCCAATCGATGGGTATGAAATAATATTTTCTTGATGTTTTCATATATTTATTGGCTATTCAGATTTCTTTGTAATTTTCCTGTTCCTATCCTTTGCCCATATTTTTTTGTTTGTTTTGTGTGTATGTGTGTGTTTGTTATTGACCTGAAAGATATCTTTGTATATTTTGGATACTAATTCTTTTTTTATTATTATTTTAAGAGTTAGAAATATCTTCTCCTAATTTGTAGCTCATCTTCTAATTGTTACGTTGGTTTTTTCACCAAAAATTTTTCCAGTTTTTTGTAGCTAAATTTATTAATTTTTTTAAATTTTTTATGCCTTTTTTGCCTTGTTCAAGAAAACCTTCCTTATGCCAATATTATAAACATATGCCATATATTCTCACAAATGTTTTACAACATTGCTTTGTTTCAATAGCTAGGCTTTTAATCCATATGGGATTCAGTTTTGCATAGAAGACTAATTTTAATTTATTTATTCTACATGAATAGCTAGTTGTCCTGGCATCATTTGTTAAATATCTTGTCCTTTCTCCATTGACTGGTATTGCCACTACTCTCATTCACAAAGTTTCTACATAGGTGCGGGTCTATTCCATTGCTGGGCTGGACTAGTCCCACTTTAATTACTGTAGCTTTAGGGCAATTCTTGATAGCTAGTATGGTAAGAATTGTTTTTATTCTTTTTCTTCATGGCTATACTTTACCCTCCACTCATTCCTGTGAGTTTTACAATCTGTTCACTCCCACCAAAAAAAAAAAAAAAAAAGTGTCTAGTATTTGGAATGGCATTGAATTTATAGGTACATTTGAGCAGAATTATTATAATGCTATTGAAACGTCCCATATCTCTTTATTCAGATCTTTTTTTCTTGTTTGTAAAATATTTTATAGTGCTTTCCAAAAAGTTTTGTCCATCTTTTGTTAATATATTCCTGTTTACCTTATAATTTTCGTTGCTGTTGTGCATAGGATCTTTATCTAAAATTATACTTTCTAATTTTTTTCAAAAACGAGAAAGTCCATTTTGTGGCCCCTGGAGTAGAAAAATGTTAATGATTTTTTTGTGTATTGATTTTTAGCTTGCAAACTTGTTCTCTGTTCATGCAAATATTTTTGTCTGTAGAGTCTCTTGAAATGTGAATCTCTTGAATTTTCTATGTAGGAAATCGTATCTGCTGATAATGAAAACATTGTTTTTTCCTTTCCATATCTTGTACTTTTTACCTTTTTTCCTTGTCTTATGCTAGCTGGGATCTCGAATACAACATTGAGTGGAGGGGATGAGTGGGGGATACTGGTCAATTTCCTGGTTCCAGAAGACCCTCTTGAATATTGTTTCATCCTTAAGTCTGTGATTCAGGCAGGTTCTTGATTGGGATTCCCTTTAAAACAATATAAGCCTGGAGAGCCCCTTTTCCTCTTCTCTCTCAACAGTTATTCATGGTGGTGGGTGAGTACTGATTAGACATACATTGGACACTTCGAGTTGTGGAATTATTGATGAGCTAAGCGATCAGTTGTTTGGTTTTTCTGCTTGTGATTTGGGATAATAAATATTGGGCCAGATGAAACCTACACTGGTGAATTTCCTTACAACAGAGAAGTCACTTTTCTGGATGATGTAGCTGCAGAAGAATGTAGGTCATGAGCCGAATGCTCGGTTTTGTCTCCAGGGTCTGACTACACCTCTAGATGGAACGTGAAGGTGGTTGTAATGTGGAGGGCTCAGCCTGGTAGAGGACTGGCTTCCTTGGGCCCACCCAGGCCACCAGCCTTCAGTTATTTTGGAGAAAAAATTTCAGGGAGTTTTAGATTATGATTATTTTTATACTGTATGTTGAATGATGGAGCTAGGGAGTAAACTCATATTATGAAAGATCCAGCATCTTTAGCAATGAGTGCAGGAAAGAGAACATCTTGATTACACATGAACATAAATCCAACATGTGTTTAATTCCTGAACCTAACTGCCTGGCAGAAGAACTTTGGACTGGGGCTAATGGTGCAGCAAAGTAATTTTCTACACTAGAAACTCAAAAATCATAACAGGGTGTAATAGTAAAGTCAGGAGGATAAAGAGCCACCATGGCAGACCTGAAGAGAAGAAGTTCATTATAGAACAATCTCACCTGTAATCCAGTCTTCTGGGGTTGGCTCCATGGATGGTGTTTTAAGGACTTTACAGTGAAGTGCACTGAAATTACCAGAAGAAAGTTTAGGCCAATGGATTCCCAAGGGCACAAGTCTTTCAGGGGATGGGGCACGTGATTCCCCCACAGAATAAATACCAAGAATGCTAATGCTTTTATTATGTTAAGATTCTCTTAATAACTAGTTGTACTGGGGAGCCACTTGTAGAGGAAGGAAGGGAGGGAGGGAGGTTGTGAGGAGGGAAGGAGGGAAGGAGAGAGAGAGAGGGAAGGAGGGAGGGAAGGAAGGAAAAAAGCGATGAACAGCATGGTTTGCAAAAAAATCATCACCAGTCATCTAAAGAAGAAGTAGAAACTGTTGTCGATTTTGTGTCAGTCCTCACCTAATCCTTTGGGGTGAAGGTCTTACCTAAGTACTGTGTGGCCCAGGCTCAGTGGTGACATAGGGGGCTTAATAGCCACGCTTTCTCTTTAGCTAGAATGACCCTGTGTGCTGGTTTGCCCGTAATGGACTTGGCTCATGCATTTTTGTGGGCATATTAGTTAGTGTTGTAACTCTTCACTCTAAGCAGTAGTCCTAGTTATACTCTAAGCGATGGGTGCATCCCATGGAGACCTTGCCCAAACCTCTCTTGTAGATATGTTTTGTGTCACTTACCTGACTCCCTGCTGAAGAGTGACCTCTTTAAGGCTAGAGACTACACATCACTCATCTTCGCGTGCCCAGTTTTTATCACTGTGTCTGACAGTTAGGAGGTGCTCTGTATTTCAACAATGGACGGATAAAATGCTACATTAAGGAGTCCTTCTGTAAGTATTCGAATTAATGAAAGTACCTTTGGGAGGTGATATTTTGTGTCATTTATGAGCACTTGAATGAAGTGCTTAAAACTAGATCAGAGGATGGACCTCCCCACCCCTTACCCAGGAGGAGGAGTGTGGGAACTACATGGGCAAGTACTTCAAAAAGCTGATGTGTACGATCAGAGGCAAACTCTGTACGCTTCTCAGCTTGGCATCAGTTCTGACTTTGAGCCTATCTTCTTCTTGATGGTAAAAAAAAAAAAAATGCCGTAGTAAAAATGATTCAAACAGCACTTTGAGATCTTAAAGAGAGCTCTACAGTTCTTATGGGGTCCCAGCTCTAAGCCGTGCAGTCATTCCCTGTGCAGTCAGCGAGAGCACCTTGGGAAGGGCACGGTCCTCTCTACACTCTGCAGACAGAATCACAGATCTATAGCTGGAAGTGGTCTTGCACTGTCTAGTTCCAATCTCTCATCCCAGATCTGAGAAAACTGGCTCAGGCAGGCTGAGCAATTGGCGAAGCCCACAGAGCTGGTTCGTGAAAGGAGCCAGTTCAGGTAAAGAAGAACTCCCCCTCGAGTTCCTCCTGTCCTCAAATATCATTGTAAAATCTAATTTACATCTCTTTTTCGAGTATCCTGATTTCAACCCCTTTCCTGCTTTCCAAGACCTCCGGGGATTAGGCTCTGCCAGTTGGCAAAGTCCTGCCTTGATCAGCAGAGCTCAAATTTGCACCAAGTGAGAATTCAGGCTCCCAATGGCAGAGGAAAATGTTGCAGACCGATGTCCAAATAATTTTGGAAGCACTGAGTGGCTCGGGACCCTGCTGACTCTCCCGAGGGCAGGTTTCTTGTCCTGTACAACAACAAAGAGAAGAGTGAAGCGAGGCGTCAGACTCATTTGAGGGTATAGGAGGGCGAGTCATTCCCACAGGGCGGGGGAAGGAGGATTGTGTCTCCACACACATATGAAATTGACAATAGTACTCCCGTGCGGCTCTTGAGGTGAAGGCCGACACTTTCTTTTTGTGTGTAACCCCAGCACAGAAACTGACGGGAACACATGTTCCATCCATGAATTCTGAAGTTTGGCAGCTAATAAAGGGTCCTGAGACATGGCATAAATGAAGGCAGATCATCTTGGCTGCCCGTGCCGTCATGCGGATGGAAAAATGTGCTGGGTAGAAGTAAACAGCCTGCAGGACACAGGCTGGCTCAGGAGGGTGGTCTCCAGGGTGGGTCGGGAAGCTGGCCTCCCCTCCTGTCTCCCTCAGACCTGTCTTTATTAACGACCTCAGGGAGTGAGCAAGGGCTTGAAGATGAAATTCACAGATGATGGGGAATGGAGAAATGTGACAAACACCAGCATAAGCGAAAGGACAACCTAAAGGAATTAGGAAAATGGGAAAGGCCAGGGACAAAATGCGGATCATCATGGAAAAATGCAGATGGATACATCTGAGGCGAAATGATCCACAAACCAGATATTCATGGGGCAGAAAAATTTTAAAGCACATTAAGAATAGAAACATCTGCTATAAAAGGGTTGCTTCTGACAGTTACAGAGACCGAGGTGGAGTGTGCAGGCAGGGAGGGAGGGGGCTGGGAAGGTGGGGGCCCTTAGAGGAGGCCTCCTTACAGCTGTGAAGTGACCTCACTCTAGGGCCTGCTGCATCTTGCTCCTCACCTAACACCTGCGTGGCCTGTTCCGATGCCTCCAGGGGTCGGCTGGGGTGCAGTGCATGTCTTGTTGGTGCGGGGAGATGTGGGTTGGGAGTAAGCAGATAACACTCCAACCTCCAGACATCGACTTTGGAGTGAGTTTTCCAGACTGTATTCTTTTATTCACTCTTATTTTTATTAGCTTTTTCTTTCTTTTTGTAAAATAGATTTCCTCTATCGAAGAACATCTATTCTTTTTTGTTTTACTTGAGGTAAAATTGGCATATATCATTATATTAGTTTCAGGTGTACAACACGATGATTCAATATTTGCCTACACTACAAGTAATCACCACAATAAGTCTGGTTACCATCCTTCACCATACAACCAAGCCTCTTTATCGTTTTCACCCACCCTCAACCCCCTTCCTGTCTGATAACCACCAATCAGTTCTCTGTATCTATAAGTTTTGTCGTGTTTTCTTGTTTGTTTCTTTGGGGGTTTTATTAGATTCCACATATAAGTGAAATCAAACAGTATTTACTTTCACTGTCTCACTTATTTCACTTAGCATAATGACCCCAAGGTCTATCTGCATTGTCACAATGACAAGATTTTCTCCTTTTTATGGCCAAGTAGTATTCCATGTTTACATATACCACATCTTCTTTATCCATCTATCTATTGATGGACACATATGTCATTTTTATATCTTGGCTATTGTAAATAATGCTGCAGAGAACATAGGGGTGAGTATATCTTTTCAAATCAGCGTTTTTACGTTCTCCGGATAAGTAGCCACAAGTGGAATTGCTATGGAAGTTCTATTTTTAATTTTCTGATAAAGGTCCATCCTGTTTTCCACAGTGGTTGCACCAATTAACATTCCCACCAACAGTGTAAAAGTACTCCCTTTTCTCTACAATCTCTCTAACACTTATCTCTTGTCTTTTTAAAATAGCCACTCTGACAGTTATGCGATAACTCGCGGTGGTTTTGATTGGCATTTCCCTCATTATGAATGATGTTGAACATCTTTTCATGTGTCTGTTGACCATCTGTCTGTCTTTTTTGGAAAAATGTCTGTTCAGATCCTCTGCCCATTTTTTAATCAGATTGTTTGGCTTTTGTTATTAGATTATGAGTTCCTTATATATTTTAGATATTAGCTCCTTATCAGATATATGATTTGCAAATATCTTTTCCCATTCAGAAAGTCGCCTTTGTATTTTGTGGATTCTTTCCTTCACTGTGTGCAGAAGTGTTTTATTTTGATGTAGTCCTGTTCGTTTATTTTTGCTTTCATTGCCACTGCCTTTGGAGTCAGATCAAAAAAAAAAAAAAATCCAATAGTGATGTCAAGGAGCTTACTGCCTATGATTTCTTCAGACTATTCTTTAAAAAAAAAAAAGGAGTGAAAAATATTTCCATCATAGAACAAATATGTCCTATTTATGTCATGCAGAATAATAAATTTGGGATAATTTTGTCTTTGTTATTTCGCTTTGAGAAATTTGTTACCAAAATTCTCTCTTTTACCCTCACTTGTAAAATTTCAACAATTACAAACTGATGATGACCAGAGATTCTCACATTTTCCAAAACAGCCAGCATGTTTATAACTTTGGAAATTGCTCTGTTTTGGAAAGTCCTGCCTGAGACCCCACTGAAGTGCTCTGTATTGATGGGGCCTTCAGCCTGAGGAATTCTGAAGAAAACCAGAGCCCTCCACTCCTCTCCTATTATAGTGGAGTCAGAGGTCCCTGGCATGGGCCTACTTTCCCTGAAAGTTTGTCATCTTGTTTTGAGCAGCTCTTCAGTTTAAGAAAGCGAGGCCAGCAACGAAGGTCTCATGACTGCTGATCAAAGTCACTAAAGAAAGTGTGGGTTCCTGGGAACTTCTGTTATCCCTGCAATATTCTCCAGAGGAATTATTCCAAACATATAAACTGAAATGGCATATTTAACCCTGCATAATTGAAGAACGCACCTCTCACTGCAACAGGAAACCGCTTAATAGGATGTTGGGGTTTTGTTTCCAGATCTTTCCATCTTCCTTTAATCACAGTAATTCCCGACAGGGCAGCAGATCAGAATCACCTGGGGAGCTCGTTGATGACTGGGACTTGGCACCGCCCAGAGCAGGGTTGGGGGGAGTGAGGCGGGGCCTGGTGGTCCAGGATGTGGTGGAGAAGAGAGACGGAGGCCGAGTTGCTGTGTGCAGCTGAACCTTCCCAAAGCTACTCCACCTCCCCATTCATGACTTGACCGGGGCTAAAGAACACCTAAGCTAATTAACTCCCGGTGAGTCGTCGGATGGTGCAGCTGGAGATGCAGTTTGGGGAGCCTGGCTTTAGGACTCCCTTCTGAGGCACAGCGTCAGTAGGTGACCATGGGTTCAGGAGCCAGAGGAGCGTGGAGTCACGTGGCTCAGCTTCCTGCCTCTCATCCCCACCCTCTCATGATAACCCTGGAAAGCCCATTCCTGGGCGGTGGCTGGGCTGGCCCAGGCTGGGTTGAACGGAGTCTGGAGGAGGGAGAGAAGGTGAGGGTTTATCTCCAAGAAGTCAAAATCTGTTGTCAATTCCAAGGGGCCAAGAAACAAGAGGCAAAACAACAGGGTCCGAGCAAGGGAAAACACAAGCAGTTGATGTGGGAATGAAGAAAGATAGAGAGGGACTTGTCCTCAGGAGTGAAGGCAAGCCTAAAGCTCGGTTTGTGTTCTCGGAGTGGATGGGGAACAGCTGTTGGCCTGGAGAGATTGGATGCGCACGTCTCGTGTAGAAGTTCAGCGTTAGGACGACTGCAGCTGACTGCATCTTGGCTGAAAGCCCACTTCTGCTTCTGCAGGTCCCACTAAGTATGGCCTGATAGAAAGCCCTGGACCCCCGCGGGGAAAGAAGCGGGAGCAAGGTCAGTCCCAGGTAGCCCAGTATCCGTGGAGTGGCCCCTGAAGTGTCAGAGTTTACACCTCAGGACCAGTTTACTTGTGTTTCTTCTGTCAAAGTTAAAAGCACTAATGATGGCTCTTGACAGACTTACATGATTCTGTTTTTTCTCCAGGGAAAAGGTAACCCTGAGGACCAGCCTCTGCCATCAACTTGTCTTACTCCCAACAGAACACCTGTGGCTACCCTGATATTTTATTTATATTTGTTCACTGTGTCTTCCTCACCCTGTCAGGTTACCTTCATCAAAGAGGAATTGCGAGTCTTTCCCACTGTGTTCTCTTGACATAAGTCCGATAAATGGTTTGATGCCTCGTACGTTCAGAGCAGACGCTGCTTTACCACAGTCTGAGTTCGGGGTACTTTCCTCTGACTAAAAGCAGCTTACAAAATGGACACATGAGGCACTTCCTTAGGATTTTAGGCTGCTTTCTTCTCTTTGGCTCCGTACATATTAATTTATGGTTTTTGTAAGGATCCAAGAGACCGTCTGGTGATGACCTTTTTCCCTAGATAACAATGAGCTAGTGAAGGTGTTTCTTCCTGAGAGTCTGTGGAACAAGGGCCGTGCTGACAGCCACATCCTCACTTCCTTCGCAGGGTGAATGTCTACCCCGCTGAGAGGCCCCAAGCATGGTGTCTGAGTGCAGACTTGTAGTCTCGGGACAGGCTCTGCTTCTTACAGTGTGACCACTGACCCCCGCCTCCAGTTCTCTTACCTGGAACACAGGATGATAACAACCAACAATACCTACTTCTCGGACAGGTTCTGGAGACAACATGAGTTAGTCTGTGTGAGGTGCTGTGCCCCAGAAAGCACTGTGCTTGCACTCACCCTCATCATTATTAGTGTGGGAGCAGCCGATATACGGGCTGTCTCATCAAAGTCATTATGGTACTTGTGACTCCTAGGTATTGAAAAGATTTTCATGACGCCCTACATGGTCATTAATGCACATTTGTTTCAGAGCCTCTGTGTCACTGAGTGAAAAATGGTGGAGCAGAGCAACTTTGGAGCTGCTCTCACCAGGAAAGCTATTTAATGGCATTACCTTAAAAAACTCGTGGTGCTGCTTTTGCTTAGTAGAGGAAACCCTCTTCCAGTTACTATCCTACCTTAAGGACCCTTGTTCACACCCTTGTACAATACCCCTCCCCACACACCCTCAAATGTGGATAGGACATGAGACTTGCTTGTAGCCAGAATATAGCAAAAGTAAAGGAATTTTGCAGATGTAATTAAGCTCCCAAATCAGTTGACTTGAGTTCATCAAAAAGGAGAGCACCGGCGTGAGCCTGACTCAATCAGGGGAAAACCCGTCAAAGAGACGTTGAAGCCCTCCCTCAGATGAGAGACTCATTACAAGACTCTGGCCTTGAAGGCTACGAGTTCTCTAGCTGCAAAGAAATAAATTCTGCCATCCCTCATTGCAGGCTAAGGAAGTATAGAAGTGGATCTCAGTCTAGTTGAGCGAGCCTCTGAGGAGCACGTAGCACAGCTGATTACCGTCTTGTGCGACTCTGCGCAGACGACGCAGCTTAGTCATGCCCAAACTCCTGATCCCTGGAAACTGTGACACAATAAGTGTGTGCTGTGTTAAGCCTCTACACTTGAAGAAATTTGTTAGGCACCAATAGAAACTAACACAGCTTCAATTAGGAAATGACTCTTTTCTCCCCCCTACAGTGGCCTGCATCCTTCTTTTTGTTACACAGATAGAGAGATCATGCCCAGACCAGAGCACAGCTGTGGGAGAAAATACTGAGAGAGAGCTGTATTGTCAAGCAAGACAAAAACTATTAAGTTAAAAAAGCAGAACAGGAAGTCAATGTGCTGACGATTGTACTGTAGTAAGAGACCACTGTGGTAATACGCAATTAAAAGTGAGTTTGAGAACGTAGCGAGAGAACTCTTGCAACTCAGTAAAAAAATATTTTTTAAATAGACATCTCTCCAAAGAAAATATACAAATGATCAACAATCATATGAAGAAACCCTCAATGTATTAGTAAAATGCCGATCAGAACTGCAGTGAAACACCACTCCACATACAGTCTAGGATGGCTGTAATAAAGATGGACAATAAGAAGTATGGGTGAGAATATGGAGAACTAGAAACCCTTCTACATGGCTGGTGGGAATGTGGAATGGTGCAGTCACCTTGGGAAACAGTCTCTGTTTGAGGACAGGTCCTCAAAAAGTGAACATAGCATTATCTCCTGGCTCGGCAACTCCACTCCCACATATACAGCCAAGAGAATTTAAAACGTGTGTCCACAAAAACGCTTGTACAGCTTTCGAAGCAGCATTATTCCTAATAGCCAAAAAGAAGAAACAGTCCACCTGTCCATAGACTAGTGAATGGATTAAAAGTGTGGTATATTCATCAATGGAATATTATTCACTTATGAAAAAGAGGAGCGTCTGGGTGGCTCAGTCGGTTATGCATCGATTCTTGATTTCAGCTCAGGTCATGATCTCAGGGTTGTGAGAGCCAGCCCTTCATTGGGCTCTGCACTGGGTGTGGAGCCTGCTTAGGATTCTCTCTCTCCTTCTCCCTCTGCCCCTGCATACCAACTGGTGCATATACTCTCTTGCTTGCTGTCTCTCTAAAAAATAATAATTATGAAGAGGAATGAAGTAGTGATTCATGCTACAATTTAGATAAACCTTGAGTTGTAAAAGGCTACAGATTGTAGGATTTTATTTATTTATTTATTTATTTATTATTAACATATGATGTATTATTTCAGGGGTACGGGTCTGTGGTTCATCAGTCTTACACAATACACAGCGCTCACCACAACACATACCCTCCCCAATGTCCATCACCCAGCCACCCCTGCCCCAATCCCCCTCCCCTCCAGCAACCCTCAGTTTGTATCCTGAGATTGAGTCTCTTACGGTTTGTCTCCCTCTCTGGTTTTGTCTTATTTCATTTTTTTCCTCTCCTCCCCTATGATCCTCTGCCTTGTTTCTCAAATTCCATGTATCAGTGAGATCATATGATAATTGTCTTTCTCTGACTGACTTATTTCACTTAGCATAATACCCACTAGTTCCATCCATGTCATTACAAATGGCAAGATTTCATTTTTTGATGGCTGCATAATATTCCGTTGTATGTATATACACCACATCTTCTTTATCCATTCATCTGTTGATGGACATCTGGGCTCTTTCCATAGTTTGGCTATTGTGGACATTGCTGCTATAAACATTGGGGTGCAGGATTTTATTTAAACAAAATGTCCAGGGGCACCTGGGTGGCTCGGTTAGTTAAGCATCTGACTTTGGCTCAGGTCGTCATCTCAGAGTCCTGGGATTGAGCCCCAGGTCAGGCTCCTTGCTCAGCATGGAGTCTTCTTCTCCCTCTCCCTGTGCCACTCCCCACCCCTACCCCCCCTACTTGTTCTCTCTCTCTCTCTCTCTAATAAAAATCTTAATAAATAAATAAATAAATAAATGTCCAGAAAAGGCAACTCCATAGGAACAGAAAGTATATTAGTAGTTTGTGGGAATTGAGAGAAGGGAAGGATAAGGCATGATTGGTAATGGATATGAAGTTTCCTTTGTGGGTAATGAAAATTGACTTATAATTAGCAGTAGTGGCTGCACAACTTTATGAATATACTAAAAAACCACTGAATTGTACATATGAGAAGGACGAATTTCATAGCATGTTAATCATATCTCATTACAATAAATAAATTTTGAGCACTACAGCATAAGACCTTCCAGACAAGGAGGTGATCAAGTCCATTGTGGATGGCCTGGAATACGAGCAATGAAAGATACCCAGAGGACAATTTGCAGAGGCTGCAAGAAGTTTACATTGAAACAGATTTGGTCATCCTGACCCAATGTTTGTTCCCAAAACTTAGCAAGCTAGAACTGGACAGACCGCAGATCAGTGCTGGCCGGCCACGCCCAGAGCAGCCTGTGATGGCCTCACTCCACCTGGGGATATGCTTCCTTCTTCTCTTCCCGTGTTTGCATTGATTACCACATCGTCAATGGCAGAATCTGTTTAGGCTTCAGATGTTCTGTGCGTGAGCTCCGAATCACAAATTAAGTATGTCTTGAGTTCACTGCACATTGATTAGAGAACCAGTGGGTATCTAAAAATTAAACACAAAGGAATTTGGGTATTAGGACATAAAAAATGAATCATCCATGGTCCATCCTGTCTCTCAGCGTTTGGGTTAGTTCGGGAGGTAGCTCGCAGACAACACTTACACAAGGCAGCATATCCCACACAGTGCTAAAGTTATTAATGTCACTCAGGGAAGCCATGGCAGCTAACAGGAGCCTTTCAACTAGACTGTGGTGCCAAGGGAAGTTCCTCTGAGGCAGAGATATTCAAGACACATCTGGAAAGCTGGATTTGATTTAGATAAGCAAAGAGAATGGAACAGAACTCTAAGTTGGGGAAATGGCAGTCATGAATGTGTGGAGGCCAGAATGTTCACAAGATGTCCTAGAGAGTGTGATCTGAGCAGCTTGCAAAGGAAGATTTGCTTTGGGAGGAATAACATAGAGGTTTGGAAAGACCTGGAAGGGGAAGAGAGAAGGGGGCACGGTGAGATGCAGGTTCTGTGACTTCTTTTGTAGGTTGGAACGCGATTGAAAATGCCCTAGGAGGTTCACCCCATTAGTTTGCTCTTCTCTCTCCCTGCATGGAGGAAAAATGAATGTAGGGCTTCCAGAACCTTGGGATTAACTACATTTCACCAGAGAAGACTTCTCTGCATATATGGGGAAGAGAAAACCTCAGGCAGCACAAATACAGCACTGTCTCATGTTCATGATGACGTATGTTGAAAGCTTTCTCTGGAAAAGTCTTGGACTGTGGTGGTATTTGAGCCCAGTATTTATTCTATGATGCAATTGTCCTCACACAGGATGCTCTCGCTTACCAGCTTCATCCACAATGACGCCATGCACACATGTTGGTGTGGGTATATAGAACAGGTTTTCAGCCATGCTTGCTTACAACTGGCTGCCAGTCAGATCCGTGATCCACCCCATGCACAAGCAGCTTCCAAAGTCCCAGACAGAACAGCTTTGTACCTACTGCCTCACCTTGAAAGAGAAATGTACCTTTTATGGCCTTTCTTGACCTAAGTTCTTGGCAGTTTGGGGCCTTTTTCCTTGGAGACATGTCACATATGGCTGTGACCATTCGGGGAACTCTGCTTTTCCATTCCATCCAGGAAGGGTGCCATAGAACACTGGGAGATTGAGTATGACTTCTCTAAGCACATGAGTTTGTGAATATTTCCTTCAAGTTAGAGATCTGTCGTTTACCAAAGAAACTTACCAATCCTTTAGCACAGGAAAATTCTTAATTTACAAAATTGCCTGTGGAAAATTGATGCTTTAAGCAAAGGATGAGGAAATGAGCTATTTTCTCCTAATTTCTATCCTTGATTGCTTTATGATGGTGGGAGGGATGGGCAAAGGGCCACATGAGTTACTTTCTCCACAAAACAAGTTCTCTGAGCCCTAGAGATCGCGAGGTGGTGTCTCTGGACAGAGTATCTGGATTTCCATCCAGGCAAAAGTCAGCGCTCCAGGTGAATCATTCTCCTTACCACTTCACATGCCACGAATACTTCCGCCTCTACACCTGTACTCAGACTCCTCCTCTAATGAAAATACCCTCCCTCAGCCACATGTCGTCTTTCTTTCATGTTCCAAATCCTATGCCCTCCCTTTCATGAACAGTCACTGGTTATCTCAGCCCACAGGAATGCCTCTCATCTGACTCCTGCCACCTCATATGGCCCCGCCCCCAGATGCTCTCATGTTTGTATTTGTTGCTTCATTGACCATACAGTAACCATCCCTGGCACAGGATCTTTGTTGGATTGAATTGCAGAGATTAGAAGGAAGGTGAAAAACTGGGACTTGTAAGATTCACACATTTATTTTGCTTCTATGAAGGAATGTAAGTTATGCAGACTTTGCAGAAACTATTACCATTAGGAAAACATCACCAAATGGTTATCAAAGAGTGTTGCCTATAGCAACACATTCTAGTTTCGGAAGCAGGTTCTTTGCCCTGCCCAAACATCTCTCTTAGAAAAGCCAAAACTGGGGGCGCCTGGGTGGCTCAGTCGTTAAGCGTCTGCCTTTGTCTCAGGGCGTGATCCCAGGGTCCTGGGATCGAGCCCCGCATCGGGCTCCCTGCTCCACTAGGAGCCTGCTTCTTCCTCTCCCACTCCCCCTGCTTGTGTTCCCTCTCTCGCTGGCTGTCTCTATCTGTCAAATAAAATCGAAGGAAGGAAAGGAAGGGAGGGAAGAAAGGAAGGAAGGAAGGAAGGAAGGAAGGAAGGAAGGAAGGAAGGAAGGAAGGAAGGAAGGCCAAAAATGGAGGGGTTGGAGCCAAGATTGGGCTGATTCAAAAATACTAAGTCACAGTGTCTAGAGGGAGCGATGGATAAGAACAGCAGTACCACCCAGGCTCTGGAGCCTGTGCCCAAAAGTGTGGCATCAGAGGGGCTCCCTGCTTTATGGTGACTTTTTGTTTGTAAAGGGCAGGGACCTGGGACTACCTTCCTCACCATTATTTCCCCACTAGTTAATAAAGGACCTGGCGCATATTTAGTGAATATTTCTTAAGTGAATCAAAAATGACAGAATGATCTATGAGAAAGGACCATGCTAATGCTAAGTTAAGGAAAGGTGGTAGCCCCCGAGGTGTCTCCGTGTATGCAAGTGTACTCTTGAGTTGTGGCTTAATAAGAGTGACCTTTCTGATCCATCCCAAAAGAAGAGCCCGGGTGACTATTTCAAGGTTTCCCTTGGGGAAATTTAGGTCTAGCATTTGCTCGGTCAATTAAGTGTCTATTCAGAACATCAACTGTTCAACCACTGCTTTTGTCTTAGCCCAGGAGACCCTGAGAACTCCAGTGAGCCCCAGAAGGCCTTTACCTTTCAACCTCAAAGAGAACTAAGAAAATGGTAGTTGATCTTGTAAGTCACGTGGACTTGTGGACCAATGCATATTAAAAAGCTGGCTTTTAGAGTGAGCCAAAAACAGATGATAGCTGCCCACATATCTCTGTCTTGATTGAGATTTAGGCTTTCTCTGCCATACCCTAGAATTTTATAGTTGGTATTCGTGTGCGTTATAGGGAATTGGGGGCTCAAGAAGTCCCAAGGATTTCCGGTGACCCACTTTTACACAAATGTCTTTGTCGCTCACAGAAGGCATGCGTCCCTGAAGCTGGCTGGTGATCTCAGCAGCCAGGTCTCTCAGGAAATTCCAGGTTACCCACAGACATTTCAAGAGTCCTGGAAATTCTCTAACAGACTAACCCAAACACACACAGGGGCCGGATTTTAACACAGCCAGATTGACCCAGAAGTCACAGAGGTATTTACTCTGTTGGGCTCCTCTGTGGACAAGGGTTCCAGGAGGGGGGGACCTCATGCATTTTGGGGGCCTTTCCTTGGTGTTCAGCAGCTCTCTCTGAGGAAGACCTGTGTTTGCTTGGTGCTCTCCCTTTCTTCCAGGATCTCCAGAAAGTGTTTTTAGTTGCTATTTCCGAGCACATGGCAGGCAGCAAGAGCTGGCAAGACTGTCTTGGCTCTTCTGGCCACAACTCCTATGCTCCCTGACCCCAGCCTGAGTGCATACCTGGGGAGGAGGGTGTCTGGAAGGGTGGAGAGCGAGGGACAAGCTCCCATGCTGTTGGCTTCATCTCGAACCACAAGAAAACTTTCCACCACTTCCCATTATATCTGGCACAGAGCCATGCTGTAGGAAGACAGACTTTCTGTTCTGAGAAGAGGAAAGATGGGGTCTGGTGAGGAAGACCATGAGGCGGTTAAAGAGAAAAGGAGAGCAGGAAAGCAAGAAGAGAGAAAGGCAGAAAGGAAAGCAATCTGTGCTGGCCACGGACAGGCAAGGCCAAACATCTGGACAGGTCTCTGAACAGCATAGTGTGTATAATGAAGTTAGAGTTGTCTAGTTAATTATGAATCGTGTTCAGTCAGTGTGTTTTGACTTACCTACACTATGATAGAAATTTCCTTTAAATTCCGTGTCATTCAAAATAACTTCAGTATTCATGAAGGGAAGGGTTATGGAGCTCAAGGTTGCTCGATTCGTTATTGAACAAAATCTGGATATTTTTCCAAGTAGCTCCATGATGCATTTCCCACTTCCCACCTCTAAAAATGATAAACACACATGTGAACACACTGCCTTGTAGGTACCCAGACTGACTGTGGGTTATGCTCATTTCTGATTACTTCTGCAAATTCGTGGCTTTCTCTTCTATTCCAGAAAACATGGGAATGCAAAGGGTGAGGATTGCTGAATATAGGAATAACTTGCAATCCTCTCTGATTTTATTTTTCAAGAATCACCATTCACACGCCTGGGTGGTAAGATTATTAATCATTGAAATTATTTGCAGTGCACCTCAGGAAAGATTGAGACATGCAGCTCTGACTTAAGATCCGTAGCTCATGGAGTGGTTGGTCCTAGATGTTCGAAGCACCAAGATTATTGTCGTGTAGACACAGGGGACACAATGAGACACTTTTTTCCCATTCCCAACAGGAACTACAACATAAATGAAGTGATGCCATCTTGAGAGTTAAACTTTAAGATAAAATCGTAATGGACCAAAGCAGATAGGAGCAAAATTCTGAGGCACTCTATGTCCTGAAAAAGAAAAGTGAGGAAAAGGATAGAGAAATATACAACGAAAGAGAGAGAAGAAGGGGACGCCAACGTACCAAACATTTCCCAGACAGAAGGGAAAGATAGTACTTGTGTACAATTACGCAGGACAGAGAAGAATGGAAAGTTGCAGAACAAATCAGGGTCTGGAGAACAGCTCCATCCCGCCCTTGAGGAACTTAAAAATTTCTTCAGATCATGAGTCATCCAAGGGTGAACGTCTATGGTTCTTCTCAATACACAGTCTACCCAGGAAGACATTTCTGGAAAAGACTACTAAGAATTTTGGTCATTAAGACAATTTCTCTATGTTCTTTCATTAAAGATTCACTTCTAACAATTAAACATTTACCTCTAAGATACATACTGTGATTGCCTCTATGAGTTTTTTCAAAGTTTTAAATTTAACCAAATTAATTGTTATAATGAAATAATAAATTAATTTGAAATGTAAGTCAATGCTAATTTTAGCATTTATGAATATTAAATAAGATTTTCTCTTACCTCTGACACCTCTGTTTGCTATTTAACCTGGAGGCTATGGAATGCTCCCAGGCCTGCCCTTAACAGTTTAAGTCCATTAGGATCCCATTGGTTAGAACTTCCTAATCTACCCAAAGGGCAGTCCAAGTCTGGGTTAAAACTAGGAAGAAAAAAACAAAAAGAGAGAGAGGGTTTATTTAGCACTTAACACCACCTAGCGGAGCGAGGGCTCAGCTTGAAGAATCCTAGCAAATTAAACCAACAAAAGGGGCTGGTGCCAGCTCAGTGGGCCAGGGGGATTTTTAAAATATAATTAGAGTCCGTCACCTTTTATCTTGGGTCAGTGGACACATTCGCCCCATTGACAGCCCGTTTCATCATTCACTCTATTCACTTGAATGTTAGAGAATTATTTGGTGGAGGCGAGCTCAAATACTTGATTTAAATAAAAAGAAATGGGAGAGAAAATGGTTTTTAAACTCTTAGGACAATTTGCTTAAAACTCATAACCTAGTGGTAATGATGGCATCTTTCCTGCTACAATCAGGGGTCCTCAGGCTCTATCCTCAGCCCTGTGCAGATCACCCTGTTCTCACTGCCTATGAGGGGGCATCCCCCAAACACCACAGCCGTTGATGGCTCCACAGTGTGCCTCCCACCTCGGACTGGGTTTCGGCATGAGGAAACACCAGAACAAAACTCTAGAAGGTCCCCATCCACACACATCTTGCCCGTTTACCAGTGTACCCCCAGTACCTACCATAGTAGCTCATAGCAGGTATTCAATAAATATTCACTGGATGAATAAATTAATGACTATTTCTAGTTGTCTGTCACCAAGTCTGTTTGCCAGACATTTCCCGGCTCAAACTCCTCATCTTCCCATTTCACCCCCTGTCCCTATTCTACGAGAACCTGAAATTTGCAACTTGCAATCAGCCTATGTTCTTCTCTGGGCCCTATACAGAGTCCTACCAACTTCTCCACTCATGTGTCTGATTCTCTCCTTTGTCCCCCTCCCAGCAACCAAGCCCACACCATACACCTCAAGCTTTTAATATAATAATAGTTCCCCTTCTGGTTTCCTATTTTCTCCCTGTTCAGTACATCCAGCAGAGTGGAACTTAAGCATGGCAGGGCTTCTTTACTCCCTAGCCTTCAATGGCTTCATGTTTATGACCAGACCAAGCACAGAGACAGGAACGTCTTGAGGAGCAGGCACTGAATCCCTTGAGACCCTGGGAGAGTTGCCTCACCACCCTGAATCTCCATTGCTTCACCTGTAAGATGTGAGGTTTGGAATAGATGGTTTATAAAGAGAAGCCCACACTAAAATACTGCCATTGGTATCCTGCCAACTTCATAATATTCTCCATTAATTTCATATTCCTCATCCATTTAAACTATGTCCCTACCCTCATTGCACACAGACCAGTTACCTTGTGCTTCTATCAGGCTTCCTGGTCTATACCAAGAGAGACAATTCCAGCACTTACTCTTGGGTCATCTGACTTTTTTTTTCTCCACATGATACACCCCATCCCACACCACCCCCTTCCTTCAAACCTGCACCTCCTCAAGGTCCCACTCAGGTCCAACCTCTACGAAACCTTGCCTAAGTCACCTGTCTACACTGACATCCCCTTCATCCAAGTCCCTGTAACCAAGCATCCCATTGTCTCCCCAAGACGGATACTCTAGGGCAAGAAGTTCTCTGCAAGGAAATGTCAATGACTCTCCAAATGAAAGGAAGTGGCAGTGGGTTCTAAACTTCTCGAGCATGTTCCCAAGTTACACATTTGACACCAACTCTTGTTTGTTTATGTTGTGCTTCGAAGCTATGTGCATAAATGATGTGGAGGAAGAAATTATCCTCTTGCTAGTGAATGTAGAAGAATTTTCCTTTGCAAGAATAGTGGATGTGTTTCAAGAGATAAGGGGGAAACTCAGAGAGGATGAAACCCCAGAGAATATGCTCAAGTAACAATAAATCCCTAAATGCCCTTTCGGGAGGGTATTTCCCGTTAACTATAGGGTTTTCGTTTTGCTCAGCACGAAGGAGAGTGTAGTATTCCACCGTAACAGGATATTGAGTGGGTCTTTTCCTGTTGTCTAGAATTTTTGACATAGTCCCAAGCTGAGAACAATAGAGGAAAGATAGCCTCACATTGCAAGGAGAGATGTTCAGCACACACAGGACTGACTAAAAAGCAGGACCACTGACCCTGTGATTCTTGACCTCACTACATACCAGCTGCCTATTGAAGAGAAGCATGGGGGCATATCTGAACACAGAAATTGAGGCCTACTTCCCATGGACAGAATTAAAAGTATGTAGTCCTGTTTGGGGAAAAAAAAAAGAAGAAATCAGATTGCTACTAGGTTTTTCAGATAAGCTATAGACAGAACAGGAAAGGATGGTGTTTAAGAATGTGGCCTTGCGGGGCGCCTGGGTGGCTCAGTTGTTAAGCATCGGCCTTCGGCTCAGGGTGTGATCCCGGAGTCCTGGGATCGAGCCCCACATCGAGCCCCACATCGGGCTCCTCTGCTGGGCGCCTGCTTCTTCCTCTCCCACTCCCCCTGCTTGTGTTCCCTCTCTGGCTGGCTGTCTCTCTCTGTGTCAAATAAATAAATAAAACCTTTAAAAAAAAAAAAAAGAATGTGGCCTTGGAATCATATAGGCTGGGCTCAGATCATGGCTCTGCCTCTTACTACCCAGAGAATCCCGGCGAACTAACTTCATCTTTCTGAGCCTACTTCCTCATCATCAAAAATGCAGTTCTGAACAACACTTACTTCACAAGGTTTGTGCAGATTAAAAGAAGTGATGCTTATACTGTGTTAGCACAGAGCCCATCCCTTGGTCAATGAATGTGTGGTATAATTATGTCCCAGACAGTCAACTAGCCAGCGGCAGAAATTCAGCTCAGGAAGGCACTTTCTTCTTCCTCTAGAACACAAATATTTATTCTTTAAATGAAAAATCCCTTTCCGGTTTCATAAGAGATTCCACTTCCCAAGTAAACAGCTATAAATCTCAAGTACACATCTGGATCGCAGTGGCTGATGGAGAGACCCAGTAGAAAGCATGCACAAAATATGAAAAACCCGTTCGCACAGTTTCCCTAAAATTTTGCAGCTGATGGGGGCCCTCCAGTGGGAGAATCGTCCACTCAGGATTAAACTGTTTCCATTCTGTTAACAAGCATAGTTATCTTTTCATTTCTTCCTAATTGTGGTGTGTAATGGTAAAAAAAAACAAAAATAAAACTTAGGAGACACATAGAAAAAACTCTGAGTCGGGAGCCATAGGTTCATACGATGTTACGCTTGGGCAGGTGGTTGCTCTGTAAAGACAAGATCGGCGCTGCTCTGCAGGATGACATCATAGAATGCCTGTTCTGTTCAGCATCAAGGAACATTGAGTTATGCTCATTATGTTTTTCCATGTTACCAATAAGTCCCGTTTTGCCTGGGTGAAAGCACATTCCTCTTGGTGCCTGGAATACACAGGCTCTCTTTTCTAACTTGACTGATCTTGCCACAGATGGTCACTGTGACCTTGGATGTCTCAGAGCCAGGCTCAAATCATCTGAGCTAATTGGCTTAGACCCTCTTAGGGATGAGGCAGGACCCCCACCTCAGGGATAACAACACCCCATTTCTAAAATGGCCTGTGGGAAATTTACAGGGTCATGGTCATGTTATTTATATGCAAATAGGAAAAGAAAATCCATTCCAGCAGGCCGCACTCTAACTACAAATACCAGAAGAAGTTATAAACACGCAAGAGGAAAACCAAGCAGTCTGTTAGCATTATCTCAGAATGCCTAGGAAAGTGAGCCAGCTGCATCGGTGGTTACAAAGGGCTTGGGCAAAATCCTATGGCCCTTGGCATCAGATGTTTTCCTTATGCTAATTTTGTACATAGCAACTTTTGCCTTACATTTCCATGGCTAAGCCAAGGACAGCATAATGTACACGTATTCTTTAGAACTCCATTTATATTGTATTCACTTCTTTGTGCTGCTCCTAGAGCAGCAGGAAGCCCCAGATCGGTCTCCAGGCTTCCTCAGAAGTTTTTTCTGACCTCTTTCTTAACAACCGGAAGTTACCAGTAAACACTCCTCTCACGACCTCCTACAAGTTCAAGTTCAGTGTGAAGTTCAGATCTGGTGGCTTTAAAAGCTGAGTTCAAAGTCAGTCCATTGTCATTTTTCATCCCTAGCAAAAGTTAATTTTTTTTTTATTTTAAAGATTTCGCCTAGCTTGCAGATTTGAGCAGTTTATTAGCTTCAACAGAAAAGGAATGGAAGCTTTAGCTCTTGACATTTCACCTGGCTTCTTGGAAAACCACCCGCCTTGCAGGGTGTGGATGCAGAAAAGTTGACCCACAGCACCATCTCCTGGTCCCATCTGGTGCATTGCACTGAGAGGGAAAAGCATCTGGGAACAGCTGAACCCTTCTGCATGACATTCAGGCCCTTAAAGTGTGCCAGGCCAGCCATGGTGTCAATGATCCATCCCTCAGATATGAATGTGTGAGTGTGGCCTTCCCATAAATGCCCAGGACATTGATTAGTGCCAATATTAAAATCCAATGTGGTTGTAAAAACAGGGACACTAAAAACTGGCAAGAACTTGGAGGAGTTAAGAGGGGAAATGAAAAAAGCCTCTGTAACAATGTGAGAAAACTTCTAGATGAATACTTGTAAGAGAATAGAGTATTGATTATGATCCTAAGCTTCAGGAAAAGGAATAAGGACAAGTGAAAAGTGGGAGGTATGAGGGTGGCAACCAACATGGTTGATCTCTTTTTCTAATATCACTTAATAATGCACATTGCATGTGCATTACATGAGGACACATCGGTAATCAACGAGTCATTTGCATGAAATTGTACAAAACATACAAAAAGGACTGATCCTAATTTTACTTCATGATGGTGTATCAAGGTCACAGGAAACATCCTCCCAAAAGGAAACAAAGGAAGCACACCCGACTGACACACGGTGACCACTCTCAACCCTGCACAACACACCATTCCTTTTCTCCCCTAAATCGCAACAGATCATGTGGGTAAGGACATCCCTGAAACTGAAAGGATGCAAGAGCATTAATACATATCACTCATCTCCAGGAAATTTTACCTGCCAATCATATAGTCCCTGAAACAGTTATTTCTAACTGGCTTCTACAGAATCCCCTGGAGAACTTACTAAACAGATTTCCAGGTCCTACTCCCACATCTGCTGTAACAGAATCTCTAGGGCGGGAACCCAAGAAACTTCACGTTCAAAATGCTTCCCAGGTGATTCTAAGTGCAGCCAGTCCGTGAACTCACAACGAGAGCCCACGTGGGGATCACAACTGTATCTTATTGAGAAGGGAAAACAGACCCAAAATCCTTGTATCGTCAGTGCTGCGTGGCTTACAAGAGACATGGCTTCAGCTCCAGATCATCAAAGGTAAACATTTTTTTACTACAAAAGTTTGCTTATAGTTAACAGATTTTCTTTTAGGTAGACCATTTTTTAATGAAGAAATAACCCAGTTTGTATATAATCTATGGCTACTTTCTTCCCATAAGCCTTCCATTCGAACTATGAGTTAAGATCATTTTAATGTTGATGAAAGTCTGAATTCAGGAAGAAAAATGTCTTGGATGCTGATGGTGGGGTGCACAGTTACCCAAAGGAGAGACCCTTTCTGGTCCAAAAACTGTGTGGATGATTCTGGAGCATTAATTGTGGTGCGGGGCTAGAAAGCAAGGCTGGGGGCTGGCAGATTCTTTCAGGGCACTTGCAGCAAATTTCTTGCAGTGAATTTGGAATGAATGAGTAAATGCCAGAGCTAAGAGGGTGAGTGAAAGGAGGCACGTTTCCTTCAAAGTCCATGAATCCCCTTCCCAAGAAAGGTCCACCTATGTCCCCTTGTTGAAATTACTCTATCCCACCCTTCGTGTTTCGCCCATTCTCGCGGGTCTATCAGAGTCCCCATGTCATAGTATTAGCGTTGATTGGGTGATGTACATTCCAGCTCCTAGTCCAACAGAGTCTGATGCCTCAGAGGACAGATCTGCTCTCTCACCTTTGCATGCCCTGACACACCTAGAACAGGACTTTGGAAAGCTCATCAGTGTTGGTTGAATGTTGCAAAGAGGTTGATGACTAATTTAGTTAAGGAGCAAGAATGTGTTGCCCCTGGCGGCGTTGATTAGAACCTGCACTTTGTTTTAAAAAACAGGAATCAAGTTCCTAATGGTATGAGTTCCAAGGGAGATCACAGATGGCCTTAGCAGAGGCTGTCGCGCGTACCCTCAAGAATCTTTTTGGCTGTGGGTTGTTAGCCATGACTGAGAGAGGAGTGTGAGTCCGGGACAGTCTCAGAGACACCGTCTCATCCGGGCATGAGGCAGAACAGGAATTACGAGACTTGTGGAAGCCTCTAGCTTTCCCACCAACCATCTGAAATCTCACAGCTCAGCATACTGACAATGAAAAAAGAAGGAGTGTACATAGAGGTTTGGGGAGGTCCCAGGGAGGGCCGTGGAACAGACGTTAAAATAGAGAGTGGAAATCATGGGCTTTGCAAGCTAACATGTTGTGGCAGTCACAGGAGCTCCGTGGGTTCTGTTGAACAATCTACTAAAACTGCCTATGATTCTGCATTTCCTCATGCTGGTGGGGAGGATGAGAGGAGAGTGACGTCTTCTCCACCCAGGAAATCCAGAAGGAGCAAAACAGATCGAGTTGTTATGACCATAAATCCTTAGTTGTTCTCCTGTCAGTGAAAACATCAGAATAACCTACCTGTGTACCACTAGTCAGTTTCACGGAACACCATTTTCATTTATTTGACTGTTTCTCCACGAAATCTCTGCTAAGCTAGAAGACCTTTACTTTTGTAACATAATGTCATGTAATCAACGGACAAGTACGTACCCTGAGCACCTACTGTTTTTACCATGTATGCTGGGAACCACAGCTTTACAGAGAGTGAGCTGATTCCTGTCCCAGAGGGCCTTCATTGGTAACTAATGAGACACAGGTTTATGAAACTATCAGGGAGTAAACACCACCACACAGGCTTCACGTGTGATCTAGTCAAAACAGGACAATATACAATAAAATAGACATCTAAAGTACTTACTTGTCAAAGATCATTTTAAGTCACTGTCGCAGAATGCTCTCATCTATTATAATCCGGCCTAGAGGAATGCCCTCCCCCCCACATCAGGCAAAGTTGATATATATAGAACTTTAGATTTATACCAGATCTAAAACAGGGAGAGGTAGTTCTGTTTATAAAATAAATATTCATCTTAAAGGAGGACTTCTTATAGCTCCTTTGAAATTGTGAGCTCATGGGACAATTTGAAAGCAAGTTTTGGTGATTAAGAGCCCAGCCTCCAGAGCAAGACAGGTGGGTTGGATTGTGAGCTCTGCTGGCTTCCCGCCGTGGGGCCTTAAGGAAGACACGCCACATCTCGGTGCTTCTGTGTCTTCATCAGTAAAAAGGAAATAATAAAGCTATGTCTCCGTGGGGAAGTTTCAAAGATTGAATGAGCTCATGTAAGTTCAAGTTCTTGGCACTGAGCCTCCCACGCATCAGCCGCAGAAAGCGGGGCGCAGGACTGGCAGGACCAGGTGAGTGGGAAGCATCTGGACAAGTAGCAAAGTTGGTCCAAGATAAAAATTTATTTTCTCCGGAATCACAACATAAATGTTTATGTCTCTCTTTTAAAAGCAAATCGAAGTTATCCCTTTGAGAGATGCCAGAAGAAATCCCAAACACTGTTACTCAGATACGTAGTTTCCCCCTTTTATCTCAATCGGAAAGCAGATGTGCTTCCTCTTTGACATCAAATTGATGACAGGATCTTGCCAGCCACTCCAGAGTCAATCCTCACCAGCTGGAAAAGGAAGGAAATTTCCAGGGAAACCATAGAAATCACATATCTAATCCGATGCTGAATTTCTTTCCATGAGGAATGACAGTCTTTCCATCATAAAGACAGACAGGCGGTTGGTAGATGATAAATTGTTCCTTAAGTGATTGATGCTGGATGATTATATGTAATTTCTGTACGTAGAAAAGCCATGCTTTCTGACCTTCCACTTGTTAGCAGTAAACATTTGGTTGGGGAAAAAATGACCTTAATAATAAATTCATTTCATTGAAATGAGGCCAACTTAAAACTAAATGTAAAGATAAATTTAGCAAAAACTCACAGCAAATGAAATACTGGTTTAGAGGATGTTCCTTGTGTTTTGATTTTGTCCGGGCCTATTACAGTTCAAAAATCATGGTGCATTTAAGGGTGGGTGTTTTCTTAGAATAGCAAGTAGAGTTCAAAATGTAATAATTTCATAGATTTTTTTAATATTGGTTCAAACCCAATTTATTCCGGGTTTTTATTTCAGTTCCTGATGCTTGTAAGTGTGTGTGTGTGTGTGTGTGTGTGTGTGTGTGTGTGTCTTACCCCAGCCAAGTTGTCCTTAAAAAATGGGTAGGGGCCAAGTGTTCTATCTTTATAAAATTTTGTATTTGGGTGTAATGAAAACATAGGAAAATGTGCAGATCATAAACATGCAACTCAATGAATTTTCACAAAGGGAACACAACAGTGTAATTAGCACCCAGATCGAAAAACAGAACTTGCCCACAACTAAGAAACCCATTTCCTGCCTCCTTCAGGTCATTGTGCACTTTCCAAGAGTAACCTCTATTCTGACACTTAACTACATGGTTTAGAGTATCGGTTAGTTCTTGCTGTATCACAGGCAACCACACAACTTTAGTGGCACACAAAATCAAGACTTTAGGGTTCACTCACTTGAAGTGGTTATATAGGCAACTCTGCTCGTCATGGCTGGGCTCTCCCCCATTTGTCGGGGTTGGGGACAGCTCTCCTCCGGCGGGCTAGCCAAGGCACAGCCGTGGTGATGGCAGAGGATAAAAGAACGTACAGAAATATGCAAATTTCCTATTTATGCTGGGTAGGATCTGACAGAGCCTGGATTAGTGTCGGGCGAATACAGTCAGTTGTGTAAGTGCAGGGTCAGCTCCTGTCTTTACTGAAAACTCATCATTTGTTTGCTATGATTTTTTTTGCATTAATTTTTATTAAAAAAAAATTACATTTGAGGCACCTGGGTGGCTTAGTCAGTTGAGCATCTGTCTTCGTCTCAGGTCATGATCTCAGGGGCCTGGAATCTAGCCCCTGTCGGCCCCCTGCTCAGCAGGGAGTCTGCTTTTCCCTCTCCCTCCACCCCTCCTTCTCTGTTCAAGCTCTGTCTCTCCCTTTCTCTCTCTCAAATAAACAAAATCTTTTTAAAAAATTAATTCTTTAAAAAAAATTACATTAAAATCTGATTTTCCTTGACGACCGGGGTTTTGGCCAACCCCTTAAATTTTGTGCCAGGATAAATGTCTTACTTGCATCACCCCGGGGGGCTAGTAATGCAATGAATTACCATTGGTTTTGGCCATTTTTGTGTTTTATTAATGAGGATGGTACAGTATGTATTCCTTTGAGTCCGGTTTCTTTCTGTAACATTATGTTTGTGACGTGCATCCGTATTTTCATGTGTAATTGTAAATCATTCATTCTCATTGCTCCATAGACTTCCATTGCACAAAGACACCACGGTGTTGGTGGGCATTGGAGCAGTCACAGTTTAGAGCTATGATGGTTAGTGCTGCTTTGAACAGGGTAGTGTAAATTTCTGTTAAAGATGTATGCATTGTGGTTGGGCGCATACCGAAGAGCAGAATTGCTGGGTCAGAGGGCGTGTATATGTTCACTTTTAGTAGATACTGAAAGTTTTCCAGCGATTAATTCCTTTAGCTTTATTTTTTTAAGATTTTTTTTTTTTTTTTTTAGAGAGAGAGGAGGAGAGGGAGAAGCAGGCTCCCTGCAAGCAGGGCTCAATCCCGGGACCCTGGGATCATGACCTGAGCCAAAAGCAGATGCTTAACAGATTGAGCCACCCAGGTGCCCCTCCTTTAGCTTTATTAAAGGTCTTGATATCTGGTAGTATAAGTCTTCTAAGTTTTTTTCTTCTTTTTTGAGATTGTCTTGGCTATTCTCGGCCCTTTGCATTTCTAAATGAATGTTAGAAGCATCTTGTCGGTTTCTACAAAAAGAAAAGAATAACCTGATAGGATTTTTATTGGATGCACTCGGCATCTCCAGACTTACTTGGAAGAAACTGTCATCTTTACAACATGCCCCTGTATCTTCTTACATTTCTGTCAATGTCTCTATACCTTCGTGTATCTACTTTGAATGAAATAGGTAGCCAGTAAGTACCTAAAATAGGTGGTCAATAAGTGCATTGTTGGTACAAGGCTTCAGACTGAATTATATTTGTCAAACACGCCACTAGCTTGCTGACACCCGACCTTGTCCTTTTCCTCCACCCTTCTGAGTCTTGCCTGTGCTCTTCCTTATCAGATGGGATTCCCTTGCTACTCTCCATCCCCACTGCCTGAACAAATCTAATCTTCCTTGATGGCTCAACTCAGATTTCATTGCTGTACAACGTTGGCAGATCTTCCTGTGGTCTCCACTGCATTCTCCTTTCACTGAATTTAAATCACCACATTGTATTGTGATGAGCTGCTCCATGGAACTCTTGGATGCTAACCACAGCTCGCCCAGTACTTGGTAGATATGTGTTGGATAATGAAAGCAGCCATTCCAGTTTTGTTCGTTTGTTTGGTTTAGGTGGTTTATTGGCTGGTTGGTTTGTCCGTGTGGGACTTCATTTAGATATAAGTATAGTCAAAAAATGTAGTGTCCTGGTTTGGCCCTCTGGTGCGTGTCAATCTAATGTTGTTTCACTATTCATTTTGATTTGAAAATATTCTTACACACTCAGTCTCCTTCCGGCAAGGTTTTGAAGCACATACATTGTTTGATCTGATTCATGTCACAGCGTCTACGTTAGATGAAAAGAAAACCAGCAGCTGAATTATTTTCAGGTACCATTAGCAAGGTAGCTCCTGAAAAGGCGGTCACACCTCCGATGACCACTAGGTGGCAGTTTCACGCTCAGTACGAACAGCTTGACAATGTCGGGTGCTGTCATTTAGGAAGCCTGGGGTAGGCAGGATAAACCATGGGGTGAAGCTAACTAGGCCTCTTAAAGGAATAATGAAGGTCAGAAATCAGCCCTGAAGAAAATGGAGTTACAGAGAATACAGCACATGGAAAATGGAAAGCAATGCTGGTAGATATTATTTCGCTGAAAGGTTAGTAAAAAGCTGAACTAACCATATTCAACAAATCAGTAAAAAAGGTATGTAGGACTGGAGACAGATGGTGTTGGAGGGCGACGGAGTCTCCTGTTGGCCCCCCACAACCGAAGCCCAGCCCCATGGGGCAGGGGAAGGGGACAAAGACTGAGGGGGTATCACTGATAACATTCTTGAATCCTCCTGGGGGGAAGGTTTCCAGGCTTTAGGCAACATCGGACGGGGCTCTGCCCAAGTGTTTTCAGTTGAAACTGCAATCAGCCACAGGGTTGTAGGAGTGCGGTGCCAGAGTTTGCTCTGCCTTTGCGAGGTGGGGGCAGAGGGCATGTATTAATCACCGTTTCCACACAAAGACGTTTATGGATTTTATTGCACTTAGTCCTCACAACAACTTTATGATTAAGTAGCCTCATCTCCATTTTGTAGACAAGATACCTGAGGTTTAGGGGCGCCTGGGTGGCACAGCGGTTAAGCGCCTGCCTTCGGCTCAGGACGTGATCCCGGCGTTACGGGATCGAGCCCCACATCAGGCTCCTCCGCTATGAGCCTGCTTCTTCCTCTCCCACTCCCCCTGCCTGTGTTCCCTCTCTCGCTGGCTGTCTCTATCTCTGTCGAATAAATAAAATCTTTAAAAAAAAAAAAAAGATACCTGAGGTTTAAAGTGAGTATATATCTTCCCTAAAGCCACAGAGTGAGAGGTTGGGGGTTGAAACCCAGTACTCTGACTTGTGCCATGACTGCAGGCTTAGTCCCCAGGAAGCCCTCCTCCCTCTCCTGGGAATAATGAGAGCACCTCCCTCGTTGGCTTGCTGTGGGAAGAGAGGGATCACGCTGGAAGGGAGCGTTGGTACAGCGTCCGGGGCGCAGTCTCACTCGGCATACGGCGCTTCCAGAGGCACAGGGTCCCTCCCCACCAAATGCCCTCCTTTTCTGGACCCTGAGAAAGGACAGCAGCCTGCAGTGAGCCTCCCTATTTTGCCCATGTTGATCTCTTCTAAGAGTGACCGCTCCACCAGCCAACGGAGAATTTCTCCGAGGTCCTTGAGGCAGGAACGGAGCCAGGTAGCAGTGGCTGAAAGCGTCGACCATCTTCTTTCGGGACTGGATCTTCTGATGCCACAAACTCCTCCTGGCCCAGAATAAGGACACTGAGGCCTGGAGGAAGCAAGCGCCGGGGTAAATGGAACCTGTGTGACCAAGAAGGTCACTGACCGCTTGGACGGGCCTGAGGAGATGGGCGCCAAGGACACAGCTGTCCTGCTGATTGATGACTTGGGACTTAAAACACGACATCCACTCATAAGCCTGTGGTGGGGTTTTAATTTTTGCACACAGAGAATCTGAGGAATCAAATGAACTCTTTATTCTTTCTTTGCTGCCGAGCCCACAAAGACTGCTCAGAACAAGGACACTAGAGTCTAGACCACACTGCCAGCTTCAGCTGTGAGTTACTAGCCACTAGGGATTACAGTCTCAGGGAACAGGAATGGCTTCTTTGTTTGTCCCCCTGCTGCCATGTGAGCTGTAAAAGAGACGAAGGGGATGAGGGAGACAGAAGTTTAAAAGAAGAGCTAATAAGAAGGGGCAGGTAGCTTCTGCCCTGCCATCCTCTTCACCACCACTGACAGAACCCTTAGGCCTTGCCCTACGTGGAGTGGTGGGGAGGGAGAAAATAGGCAGGACTCCCCACAAAGGATCTGAGGAGAGGGGAGACTGTATGCTGTCATTCGGTTGCAGTTCCCTAAGTAGCAGTCCCCATAGACACCTCTGCCACTGTGTCCTGGGGAGAAAGGAGCTGGGAGGGGGCAAGGCACAGTCAGGTGGGAGGGGCTGGAAACCCCTTCCAGGCTTCCCTGGAGTCATGCGTTGTCATGGAGGAGAGCCACAGTTTCCTTGGACCCAGTGTGGTCTGAAGACATTCGCCGGAACCCGACACAACTTGCCAGCCCCAGGAGGATGTGTGCCAGCCCCTTGGAAGAGAGAAGAGGCATGTGGGGGATGGAGGTGGGCCACCTGCCTGGGGTGAGGGGCCTCCCTGGGCAGCAGAGATGACAGGAAGCAGTGGAGGGTGCTTCATGAAGAGGGCAGCCTTTAGCGGCATGCAGCCCCGGGCCACGTGGGTGGGGATGCCAGTAGCAGATACCAGCAGAGACGTGAACGCAGAGGTGCAAGGAAGCGTAGAGCACCAGGAGGAGAGATGCCCTCCCTGCCACCAGAACACGGACAACCATGAGAAAGGACTTTACCACCGGCAGCCACCAAGCAAATGAGGTGTGTTGGAGGCAAGAAAATTACATTCCGTTATAAAATCTATTCCACTTTGTAGCCATGTGTATTAGTATTCTGTGGCTGCCATAACAAATTGCCATCCTTCAGCCCAAATATATTATGTCTCCGTGCTGTGGGCCAGGAGCAACATCAAGGCCTCAGCAGGGCTATGGGCACTCCTGTGGATACTCTAAGGGGGAACTCTTTGCTTTGCTCACTCCGCTATTGGCAGTTCCGTGAGGTTGTAGGACCGAGGTCCCCATTTCCTTGCTGGCTGTCAACTGGAGCTGCCCTTAGCTCTTAGAGAGCCCTCTCTGGTCTTTGTGTGTGGCCCCTCACATCTCAGTTCCAGCAGCGGGGTGTGGAATCCTTCTCACACTCCTAGCTCTCTGACTCTTCTTCCGTAGTCATATTCATCTCTCCAACTGCCCCCAGGGAAGGTTGTCTCCTTTCAAGGACACATGATTAGAATGGGCCTGCCCAGATAACCCAGGATAACCTCTTCATTTCAAGGTCCGTAATGTTAATCCTACATGCAAAATCCCTTTTGCCATGTAAAGTCACATATTCATAGGTTCTGGGAATTAGGACATGAACATCTTGAAGGGGTGGGCATTATTCCGTTTACCACACCATTGTATATTCAACAAGTATTTATCTAGTGCCTTAAGGGGCCAGGGAGACGGCCAGATGCTGATTTGAGTGCTAGGCACTCATTCTAGGGAAGTTAGGCCAGGGTGGAAGCTGGGGTGGGGTGCAGCACACTGGGACTTGTGTCCTCGGGCTCCTCTGTAGGACTCCAGGGGGCACCATTTATATAAAATGCAGTGTGGGTTGTCCCCACACCCCCACACACCCCACTAACCCCTGGACTGTCCAACCCTTATCCCTGAGTTATGCAGGCTGCAGCCTGGTCTAGAAGTTGCTGGAGCTCTCTGGAGGGGGTCCATCCAGTTCTGCTGGATCCAGGCTCATCCATAGCAGAGAGGCAACAAAAGCAAAGTAGGGCTTGCAGCATTCCAGAGAACACTAGAGACAGATGCTTCTGCTGCCTTTTACCCTGTTTTCTGACCTGGCTTCAGGCCCCTCCCCCTGCCCCAGGAGACCAGGAATGGAAATGCTCAGTGTCCTCCTGAGCCCCTTATAACTGCACATCATAAAAGAGTGATGGTCAGAAAAATGTTGGTTTCTCACTCAACTACAGACCTTTCCGGCTGAGGCTCCCTGACCTATAGTTTGCAGCTCCAGACCTCATGGGAGCCACCAGTAGGCTGGTTTTTTCTCAACCACAATCACAGTGAGTCAGCATGGTGTCTGCTCTCAGCCGGGAGGCTGCAGCCCCAGCAGAACTCCAGGTGGAGCCGCCTCCTGATGGGCCTGTCCCCATTGTTCCCTCCAGTCCTGGGCCTCCCCGAACTGACAGGGCCCCCATGTGAGCGGCAGTTCCTCTAGCTGGGTGCTGTGCTACCAAAGCCAGGGCGTGAAGGGTGAAGGTGACAGATCACACAGAAAAGAAGTCATCAGCCCAGTCGGACAAGCACAGGCTAGCATTTGGCCAAGAGCGTCTCAGGCTCTTTGCTGGAGGCCAAACTTGAGATGGGAGGAAGTTGGGAGGGCATTTTGCTTTCCTCGGCTCTAGAATCTTAGGTCTGGAAGCCACGCCCTGACAACTAATATCCTTCAGCTCTGTCCACATCACACCACCTCATTCTGGCCAACCAGACTTCTGGTGGCAGGAAGAGCTACCATAAGGGGGTGCTCAAGGCTCTTGTTTACATGGCTCGTTTACATGGCTCGTTTACATGGCTCTTGGCCACTCACACGGCCAAACCCAAATGCGAGTGGAGGTTGTCACTGCTCTTTCTCCTGCCTAAAATTTGCTGGCAGGGGACACCTTGGAGGGTGGTGGGAGTGATGCCTTCATGAACATAGCATCCCTTGGTTAGGTTTCCTGTATCCCCTCGTTAGGGCTGAGCCGTTGTCTGCCACACTGAGTGACACAAAACCAGTTGATAGTGAGGAGGAAACCTGTCAGCAATTATAAGCTCCAGACCAGCTCCCTTTACTATTAGGTCATAATAAAATAATCAAATCCCCAGTAAAAAAAAAAAAAAAAAAAAAAACAGTCACCAAAAACACAAGGGTTTCTTGAAAGGTCTTGTACCAGATCCCTACAAGTGGCCTAAGGAGCGGTGGTTGTCCATTTCCACTTACCCATCAGGGTGTTAAGATGACCCTAATTTCTGCTGCAACAGTACTGAGGAATGGCCTGAAGGGGGCGCCTGTGGGGGTGCTAACAGACCATCTCCTCTGGCACTTTCAGCATCTGGAAAGCAAAAAAGTCAAGGCGGGTCTTTCTTTTCTCCCTGATGAAGTTAATTGTCTTAAGTTAACACACAGCATAAGACTTTGTGGCACAAAAAGGATAACACAATTATAAAAGGTGTAATTTGGAGGCTTTGTCACAGCTGTAATGATCACACCCTAATAGGCATGAACGCTCTGAAGCGCTCACGGTGACGGGTTTCTGGAGGAAGAACAATGCCTGCATTAGTGTTCGGGCTCCGGAGAGGGAAAGCTTTTTGGTCTGCAATTACTAATCTGCTATTCTTTACTTTGGAACACATCGACTTGATGCTTGCTCTTTTCTCAGGCTCAGAACTTTTCCCCTGATAGATTCACATGCACATTCACGTGAGTAAAAGATGCTTTTTACACTTTGCTGGGTGTTGAAGTCACTGCCTGATGGAAACACTCAGATCCTCGCCTTGCTGTGGCTCTTCCTGGCACAGGCTTTGTGAAGCTTCCAAGTTCGAAACGCAGTCATCCAGATGATACCAGAAGGCCACTAAGTTTGCATTTTCTGCCCTATTTCCCATCCTGAATCCTCATGTGTATCCGCTCATATTCTCCCCGCTGAAGCCCTGTAATGTGTGTCCTTGCTTCCACGGAGAGCACGCTGCTTCCAGAGCAGGAACTGTCAACACTTTCTCTTGTATTACTTTGGCAGTAACAGAACTCCGGCCTCCCTTCTTGGTTCCACATTGCCACCGTCCCACACGCTAGTACTTTCCCACCCCGGGCTAAGACCAGCGTGCTGTAATGGCACATCCCCCTACTCTTAGAAGGTCCCAAACTCTGAGCTAGGCTTGCTCTGGTTCTTGGATTCTTCCCTTAAAGATCAAGTCTAATCCTCCTGAGGAGAGCTTTTTGGGGGAAGAAATTGAGCTGAGGAATTCTTTCTGATTCCTTATATCTTTAAGGACCCTGAACTGAGCTGAACTATGAATGCAGAAAGGTGGGCAAAATGGAAGCCAATAGAAATGGACTGCCAGTTGGCATTGCTCCAGCCTTACCCCTTCCATAACTCCTAACGCCACAGCTTCCCATAAGAAGGAAGACCTTCCCTCTGTCTTCTCTCTACCTCCATGGCCTATTGGCCTAGCCTGACTTTCTCTCACCTGCCCCCTTCGTTTCTTTCTTTCTTTTTTTTTTAAAAAAGATTTTATTTATTTATTCAACAGAGATAGAGACAGCCAGCGAGAGAGGGAACACAAGCAGGGGGAGTGGGAGAGGAAGAAGCAGGCTCCCAGCGGAGGAGCCTGATGTGGGGCTCGATCCCATAATGCCGGGATCACGCCCTGAGCCGAAGGCAGAGGCTTAACCGCTGTGCCACCCAGGCACCTCCCCGCCCTTCATTTCTTTCAATCATCCTCCCAGGGTTGCGTCTCAAGGGAAGTAGTTGAAAATGAGGGAACTGGAAAGGCAGACCTGTGGAACAGTGGTGAGCCACCGGGGGGGGGGGGGGGGGGGGCCAAGAAGCCAGGCGGCCTTGGCTGAGGAATGTCTTTCCCCCTCAGGCCTCAGTGCGTTCCCCTGCTCCACGTGCATGCTTTGAATAGAGAAGTGTCAACACAACTCCCAATTTCTCTTCTTTATGACCAATACTTGTCTCCCAGACTAACCAGAGGTCTTTGGAACTAAAGTTTTGATGCACTCGGAACAGAGCCACCCCACCCCCACCCACACTGCTTCCTCTCAAGCCCCTCATCCGGCTCAGGTTGTAACAGCAGTCGTGTCCAGGATAACGGCTGTGTCCGCTCGCACTCCTCCCGGAACCTCTAGCTGTACCCCTGGGAATTGTTATTACTCCCAACTGAGAGACGAGAAGACCAGGGCTCGGGTTAGCTCAATAACGTGTACAGATGCATTCGGCCTATAAGGGAAGAATTTGGGGCCCCAGGGAGGGGGGGAGATAAGGCCAAAGTCCAGCTCCAGAGCAAGCAAGGAAAGTGTGGGCATCAGAGGCAGAGGAAACAGCCTGGACGGGAGTGTGAGGAGGCGTCTTTGGTCACAACCTGCAGACAGGCGGGTGCGCTGGGCACACGGGGCAGGGGAGAGGGCTGAAGGAACATGACCTCGCAGTTAGCTGGTGCAGACACTTGTATGTCATGCTGAAAGATGACTGTATTCTGCGAGCCCAAGATTTTTAAGCAGAGTTTTGTATGATCAAATCTACTTAGTATTAAGACCTTTGACTGGGATATTTCCAGATAATTTTCTATTTTTTTTTTAAGATTTTATTTATTTATTTGACAGAGAGAGACAGCCAGCGAGAGAGGGAACACAAGCAGGGGGAGTGGGAGAGGAAGAAGCAGGCTCATAGCGGAGGAGCCTGATGTGGGGCTCGATCCCAGAACGCCAGGATCACGCCCTGAGCCGAAGGCAGACGCTTAACCGCTGTGCCACCCAGGCGCCCCTAGATAATTTTCTATTTTTGACTGATTCCATTAACAAAACCCATGAGACAGGATAACAGCACTGTCCCCCCCACTCATTGTACCAATAGGGAAACTGAGGCAGAGACGTGCTTAGGATCATAGACTGTCACTGACAAAGCAAAACCTGATGCCTGATCTTCCAATTCCTGGTCCTAAACCCTGTCCCTAACAGTGACCCAATGTTTGACTCCAAGATCACCACCAACCCGGGGCGTACTTACCCTGTGCTAAAAAAAATACAAAACCCCTGGGCCCCGCCCACCACACCGCTGCCTCGTTCAGTGCCTATTTAACACAACACAGCCTCGGTGCACGCTCTCCACAGTCCTGCAGAGAGGTTCCTGCCACCCTCTGTCTTGTCGTGTTTGTTGGTGCAAACATTTATTCACATAGCAAGAAAGCAAGCTCTGAGCCCCACTGACCTTTATCGTCTGAATTACCTTTTGCACTTGCCCTGTCCAGGTCAGAGCAAACACCAATTGACCTTCAGAAAACTGAGTTTCAACAAGTTTAAGGCATTTCACTGAAGAAGATACTAAACTCTGATGTGGTGTTTGAGTGACACCCTGTAACCCTGCAATGTTGTGCTTCTCCTTTGAAGAATTCTAAGAACCTTCTCACAGGAAAGGGTGGCTCTAGGGCCTCTGGCGGTTCTCTCTGCTGTTCCTTTGAGCTGGGAGTTTTGAAGTGTGAATAGGGCCAAGAAAAGTTGGTTGGGGGGAGGGGAAAGAGTGGGAGGACTGGCAATGAAGAGACACGAGAACCAGCCATGCAAAACCTAGGTTAGCCAAATATATCGCTCTGGGGACAGTGGGTCCGTCCTTCATACATGGCTATGTCTCCAGTCCCAGGGAACTGCGGAATAAATGGGTTTTGATGATGTTGACTGTGGCTCTTTATCACCAAGTAGGCCAGGAAGAGTGGAGGGGTGCAGGAAAGGTGGCATTGAGGAACAAAACGAGTCGCTAGGAACTCTAATGATGCCAAGATCTAGGAGCTGGGATTCAGGGTGCAGGAAAGGACAGAGTGACCACCGTATGAACCCGTCGTGAAGGCCAGGACTCTGGGGACAGCAGGCCTAGAGTGGAGTCCTGGTCCCAGGCCTCCTAGCTGCATGACTTTGGGCAAGTGATAGAACCTTCTTGAGCCCACTACTCCCCTATGAAAAGGGGGTCAAAGCAACATCATAGCAACACAGAGTATCCGTGAGAACTGAGGAATAAACTATCGATTAGCACTGATCCTACTACCTGGCCCTACCAAGCACCCCAGAAATGTGAGTTTTTATTGATTAAAAATTCAAGATTGTCCTCCTTGATTCCAAAAAGCCTGCCACCTCCGTGAGCTTTCTCTCATCATTTTTTCTTGATTTTTTTCCAGAGATGGTATTTGCAAGGAATACACATTTGTAATTCTCTGTCCCCCAGCTTATCCACCTTCGGTTCGTCGGTTCCTCCCAAAACAAAGCAAACTTCTCCGCCTGTTGTGCAGTCCGAGGGCTGTGCTGCCCTCTCTTGCTTTCCTCGTTGTTTAACTGCATTTTGTTTCTTATATTCTGGGAAATGGTGTTTGCCTGAGGTTCCTCCTCCCCAGGGCCGGAACAGGGCACTGCGGTTATCTCAGTGCATCCCAGGGCGTCCCGGGGAGATAATGGATTCTAGAGCGCAAGGGGCCACTTACACGAAGAGCCCAGAGTCTCTGGGTAAAAGATGACAGTGCAGAAACCTCCCTAATGCACTCCTTCCATTACTGTTCTCCAATTTTCCCTGTCTCCCACTATTACCTTCAATTAAGCTTTGCTCTTTAAAACCCTCTGTCCGCCCCTGGGGTCATTAGCTTTCATCTGGCACAGCAGCTGGCCCCGGCCCTTCTCAGAAATCTCCAAGTTCAGAGCCAGATCATTGCGTAGAAACCTCCCGAACGTGTTCTTTACCTTGAATGTTTTCATCTTTGACAAAAACCTCTCAAACGTGGATTCGGAAGGAGTGACGGACTAGTGGGGGGTGGGGAGGAAGGTCACTTATATCATGTGTTTTCTGTCCCTGTTGCTGAGGGTGGGCAGGCCAGAGTTCAGGTAGACCGAGAAATGAGTTGATTTTGCAACTGATTTATCAGCTATGGGGAGATTTTGACCTTTTGTTTGGTATGAAATTGAAAGTCCTTTTGTCCTCCAACAACTGTGAAAACCCAGGCTACCTCGGACGCCAGTCACACTGGGAAAGAGGGAAGACTGGCTTGGGGGGCAGGGGGGGAACTGAGAAGACAACTACCCC
This sequence comes from Ursus americanus, assembly GCF_024610735.1. NCBI lineage: Eukaryota > Metazoa > Chordata > Mammalia > Carnivora > Ursidae > Ursus > Ursus americanus. The sequence goes on along the minus strand of NC_142162.1, from coordinate 22,688,206 downwards.
ATGATTTGCAGACATTCTCACTCTAGGGTGTTTGTCTAGTGAAATCTTGGAGCATCTCTCATTTTCAAACACTCTGTTCCACTTCCCCAAACACCCACCTGCACCCCCAAAAAGGGTTGAAGTTCCAGAGTTCAGTCGCTATATAATTGAAGACAGTGCTCTGTAATACATGGATATGGCCACCAGATGGCATCAAAGGTCACAGTTCTGTTGGTGTACTTTATGCCCAATACCTTGCTGAGGTATTAAGAACCCAGTGGTGTTATACGTAACTAATGGATCATTGAACGCTACATCAAAAACTAATGGTGTACTATACAGTGGCTAAATGAACATAATAATAATAATAATAAACGAATCCAGTAGTGAACCAAGAAAAAGTCGCAATCCTTCAAAAGGTCCACATCTAGCAAGAAAACAGACATTAACCAAAATATTATAATTAACTAATTACAATACTGGGAGGCAGCGTCCAGACTTGGGCTGGGAGCAGGCAGAGACAGCAAAGCTTACCCCATGGTCTGTGGGCTTCTCCACATTCTCCGGGCACCTGACAGTTAGGTGGGACCCTGCGACTTGTTCCGGGCAATGGGGTGTGAATGGGGGTCACATGTGACACTTTAGAGCCAAAGCAGAGAAAAGTGAGTATAATGTCTCCATGCTTCTCTCCTTTGCTGTAATAGCTAGTAATGTGACAGAAGGTAGGCCTCTGTTAGCCCGTGTCCCTGAGCGCCTGTGTGGAGCAGTGCTGTCAATAGTCTCCATGCTTCCTGACCTCCCCTGCTCACGGAGGCTAGGTAGCATAAACCTTTACTGAGTTAAGCCACAGAGGTTTGGGCCTTAATTTGTTTCTGCAGCATAACCTAATAACTTTCTAGTTACAGAGCTAGACTAAGAATGAGTCTTTTAGCTCTAAGGGAGTGGCCTTTGTGCAAGAAGCACAGGCTTGGGAGAATGGAGAAAATAAAAGCAAGCTCCATGGCCACCACCAGGCCTCCTAAGACCAATGGGAGGAAAGGGGAGATTCATAACCAAAGAGGCTAGCTAAGGTGACCATTTCTTACCATTTCCAGCAGGCTATTGAGCCTGTGATAACACACCAGGATGGTATGATTGTTCCAGGAGGCCCGGGTTCAGGCCAGGGATAGGCAGGGGGCACTAGGCAGCTAGTCTGGGCAGAGGGACCGCATAGACTTGTCCCAGGCTGGCCACAGAGATAGCAATGAGGTCTCTAGCTCCAGCAGCCACATGCATAGTAGAAGAGAGTAGTCAGGTACTTAGTGGTTGGGCTGGCCAGGCACCAGTCACCACAAGGCAGCTTTCTTTTCAGTTACATATATTTTTGGAACTTCTATTTTGATATGATTTCACACTAATGCACAAAAATGAAAGAACAGTAGAAAGAACACCAATTTACCCTTTACCTAGATTCACTAGGTCACTTAGAAAAGGGTTTCTGAAAAGCAGCTATCTCTTTCATAGCAAACATAGATTTAATGCTTAGCTCAAACTTCAATATTAAATTTAAGTTTCATAAGCTAGTTTTATATTTAAGACTTGTAAAACATACAGGATATTCTGACCATATAAAGAGTTGTTTCAAATCCGTAAAGCAAAAGTAACCCCTCCTGGAAAAATACGCAAAGGCCATAAGCAGCCAGTTGGTCAAAAGAAGTAGAATTGACAAATAAAGCTATGAAAAAACTCAACATCTCTAGTTATTAAATAAATATAAAGTCGAAAACTTATTTCCACCTAGCAGACTGACAAAGCTTTCCATAAATGATAATAGCTGTGTTGGAGGAAATGGACATTCTCATGCAGCAGTGCTCGTTCTGGAAATTGGTGCAGCATTCTGATTGGTCTATCTGGCAACAAACATCAAAAGTTTTAAAAATGCACTTGCCCTTTCACACAGCGGCTTTAATTCTAGGAATTTATCAGAGGGAAATAGGCAAATAAACATCCTAGATTGTCCTCCAAGTGGAAGGGTATTCATCACAGGATTATCAGAGAAAATATCAAAAAGTAGGGACTTAGGTTAAATAAATAACGGTGTTTCGTTCAAAGCACTAACACCATCTACACAGCACTTCCAGAGCACCAGGCCTGTATCTAAACACCTTACATGTGGGAGCTCATCTAATCCTCCTGAAAGACAGTTACTGCAGTGCCATCAGCCTTTGGCTGCAGGACACAGAGCCTCCCCCAACTCACCCTGCCTCTATGGAGCCAACTCTGGCCCACGGGCAGTCTGGTTCCAGAGTCTTCCCTCCTGGACAAATGCCATCCAGCCTGTCATACGATGTGGAAGCCTTCCTCTGCAGCCATTAAAATGACAAAATAGGTTTATATTCACTGTCGTAGAAAAATGTTCATAAAATAACAATGAGAAAAGGAGATTATGACATGTAGAGTGTGAAACCACTTTTTAAAAAGGCATTATGTATACACTTCTATAAGAACGTATGACACATAGTCCTCAATCAAAAGATTAGCGGTGTTAGGATTGGGGGGGGCGTGCTTCTTTCTGCTTCACTTTATTTCCTAAGTGTACTACAATGACGGGGTCATTCTTGCAGTGTAACATTTTATTTTTTTTTTATTTTTTTTTAAAGATTTTATTTATTTATTCGACAGAGATAGAGACAGCCAGCGAGAGAGGGAACACAAGCAGGGGGAGTGGGAGAGGAAGAAGCAGGCTCATAGCGGAGGAGCCTGATGTGGGGCTCAATCCCAGAACGCCGGGATCACGCCCTGAGCCGAAGGCAGACGCTTAACCGCTGTGCCACCCAGGCGCCCCGTAACATTTTAAATGACTTCTCCCACTGCCTGGTCCTGCTTTCTCCTCTCCCCTCCTGTGGATATTGGTCCTGTGGCCACTCCCTAAGAAACATGCTAAAGTCCATCTCGGGCTCAGCTTCCCAGGGAAGCCAAGCTTTGAAGGTTGGCACCAGGTGTGGTCTGAGAAAGCAGGCAATGAGATGATGTTTCGAACAGAGTCGCTCGCACTCGGCTGACCGTGCGGACCCATCACTAGAGGTCACTGGGACACAGGTAGCCCCTGATCCAACTAGGATAACTCCCCTGCGGTGAATTAGGACAGTGCCTGGGTGAAAGGGGGCGCAAAAGCTGGTGCTCTCTATTTAGCGTTAGAAAAGAATCGGGAGGAGTGCCTGGATGGCTCAGTCAGTTAAGTGTCAGCCTTCAGCTCAGGGTCCTGGGATTGAGTCCAGCATCCGGCTCCTCGATCAGCAGGGAGTCTGCTTCTCCCTCTGCCTGCTGCTCCCCCTGCTTGTGCTCTCTCTCTCGCTCTCTCTCAAATAAATAAAATCTTTGAGAAAGAAAGAGGGAGAGAGAGGGAGGGAGGAAGGAAGAAAAAGAAAAGTATCAGGAAACTGGAGGACAGAGAGGGAGGGTACCTGTTCCCGTATTCTGTGGAAGTTCTCCTAAAAGAAGACAGCTCAGCAAAAGGCTGAGAGCAATTTCCAGTCCGCTGAAAGCCAAGACAGAGCCAGAGGTTCTCCGTGAAGGCAAATGAAGAGGTTTTGCTCCCCTGCGTAGGGAGGACAGGGAATGTGGAGACCCAGGCCTTCACAGTAAGGGTAGCCCAAACTCCAAGGAAGGTGAAAACTCCAGTCAAGGCAGGGTTGTTATGCCAAAATCAGAAATTCGGTTGGGGGAAAATGAATCTTGACTCATGAGATGGAATGTCTGGGTTGATTTCCTCCAAGCTCTCAAATTAATTTCCAGATTCCTCTAAACCTTCTGAGCCTAAAGAAATGGGCCACCTGTCATTAAAAGCCAGGACCACTCCCTGCTTAGACACAATGCAAAACCCTCTCCCTCCCCTCTCATCACCTGGCCTGTTCCTTGGATGGAGTCGCGGCTTAACCCAGCAGATACGCTGTGCCTAGACCTCCTAGCAGGTATACCCATGGGACTGCGTTCTGAGGGTACTTGATCAAGGAGGCTAGGACATAACACTGAATACAGGGACATATATTGATCTGAAGTATAGCTTTTAACGTCCTGGCAAGGCCCCCAGGTATGGGACGTACTTGCTACCAGGCTGTTTCCTAGATGCATGGACTAAGCAAAGGCTCCTAGCAAGGGAGGGTGAAAGGTCAGAACCATAGCAGATGCTGGAAGAAAGGGTCTGGGCATGTAGACGCTCTCCTCTAGGCTGCGATACCCACCCAGGGATTCTATTCCACAGGAAAGCCCTAAGCGCACCTGCGAGAGGCAGGCCGGCATCACTAAGAAGTACAGCGGTGGTGCCCCTTTTTGACCAATCTTCAAGTGACAACAATATGAGAAAAACTGCTGACATTACTTGTCATCTCAGAAAAATACAAATTAAGATCACAGCAAGAAACCATTTCTGACCCACTAACGTGGCTGTTACCAAAAGACTGACATTACCAAATGTGGGCCATATTCTGGAGCATTTGATTTGGGGATCAAAACGCAGTCTCAGTGTCATCAGATGGCAGGCCTAGCGCAGTCAGAGCCCTGATCGGGCTAACGCCCCCCACCCCCAGACCCAAAGTGTGCAAAGAGTTCGGGTTGTGGGTACTTTCTTCCATGGCTTCTTTTTTCCATTTATTTAAAAAGTCTTTATTCTTATCATGAAGCTATATAACCTCTGAAAATTCTTTACTTTTCCTGAAAATATTTTGGTACGTAACCTTCTAGACTTCTTTCCATGCTACGCAAACCATTTTTTAGACTTAATTTTTTAAAGATTTTATTTATTTGAGAGAGAGAGCATGAAGGAGATGGAAAGGCAGGCTCCCCGCCGAGCAGGCTCGATCCCAGGACCCTGAGATCAGGACCTGAGCTGAAGGCAGACACTTAACCAACTGAGCCACCCTGGTGCCCCTAGGCTTAATTTTAGATTTATAGAAAACTTGAGAAAATAGCACTGAAACGTTCCCATATACCTCTCCCCCAGTGTCCCCTATTATTAACATCTAACATTAGTATGGCCCATGTATTATAATTAATGAACCAATATTTGTACATTGTCATTAACTAAAGTTCATGTTTTATTCAGGTCTTCTCAGTTTTTCCCTAATGCCTTTCCTCAGTCCCAGAATCCCATCCAGCATACCACCTTCCATCCGGTTGTCATGTCTTGACTGTGGAGTTTCTTAGACTTTCCTTGCTTTTGATGACCTTGACAGTTTTCAGGAGTACTGGGCAGATATATCCCAGGATGTTCTCTATAGAAATTTGTCTGATGTTTTCTTCATGGTATTACTGGGGTTAATGGGGCTTCCTTGGCTTTTTTTATCCTATTTTGGATAACTTTGAAAACAGTCCCAATTACTCACAGAAGACAGAGTTCTTTCTGATCTCTAGAAAATCTCAGTTTCTTGCTGCTTTGGTGGGTTGAGCTAATGTTCAAATTCTGAGCATCAGAAATCGTAGAAGGAAAGTCTCAGAATATTTGCTTTTTAAAAAGACCTACTCTTTGCCGTGCCTCACCTATAAAGAAACTTCGCAATTATCATTCGCTTTTATTTAATTCCTATTTGTTTGAGAGGTACTGCTTGCCCCATTGCAAAAGGCACATAAGTCTTATTTCAACTCAATAGAGATATTGGGCTAATCACTTTATAATCCTTACATTTTAAGAAAATACCAATGAGCAATTCGTTTTTATGAAGGTAATTGGCCTTAATATATTACTTGTGCTTGAGGGTTTTTTTCCCCCCTCTTTCAATACACAAAAGCAGAAAGAATCACATGATGGAGAAGGCAGATTCGTGCACGCTTAATTGACTAACAATAGGAAAGCCGGCTCTTCACACACATTTGTGGCACTTCTGTTATCTTACAAATACCACAAGCTGAACAAGTGGCAGGCGAATTGAGGGGAAGGAAAGGTGGCTTGCTGTATGACAAATATGAGTTTTCTTTATCTTGAGGTGTAACTTACTGTGAAATACACAGATCGGTGATGAGTTTGACTACCCCAAACAAAACGAAGAACTTTTCCATCACCCCGGAGAGTTCCTTTGTGCCCCTTTCCAGTGAATTCGCCCTTCCCCTGCGGGCCAGACGAACGACTCTCTGATGCGCATCATAGATCTGTTTTGCTTATTCTTGGGCTCCACGCCCATGGAACCCTACTGTCTGTAATCATCTGTGTCCGTCTTCTTTCCCTGAAAGAGCCGTCGCAGCGGCTCAGTGCCCGGCTCCAGGGAGATCACGCCCCTCGGCCTCCAGGCTAGGCCAAGCCGGTCTGTGATAGTTATTTGTCCAGGACGAGGAGTGCTGCCAGCCTAGGGTGTTTCCAGGAGAAGAGTCCAGAAGTCAGTGAGGAACAGCGGAGAGAATCCAGACCTAGACATTCAGACCCGAGGAAGAACAGAGAAGAAAATGAGGGGCAAGAAAACGGTCATGCAATATTAGAGGGCTGTCATCTGAAAGAGGAAATAGATTTTGTGCGTGTGGTTCCAGAATTAGAACCTGTGGGTGGAAATTACTGGGAGGCACTCTTCAGCTCTGTATAAAGAGGAACATCTTTGAACAACAGGTCATCGGGGTGCCCCGAAGCGCCGTTGAGTTTGTCATCACGGAGGCTGTTGGAAAGGAAGCCACTAGCCATATATCATGGACGCTATTAAAGGAAATCCCCCATGAGGTGGGAGAGGACATCTTCCTATGACTTGTGGTTTGTTATTTAGGCAAAGCTGGGCTCTACTGCACCGTATTCTGGTTGGTCCGTGTGGTTTGTCATAGCGTGTATTGGCAACAAGGTCACGTGGGTCTCACTCCGAGTATCTCACAACGAGCTGCAGCCCAAGCATTCAGGACCCAGGGCGGATTTTGTGTTCTTATTTTCAAAGCATTCTCCACAAGAAAGAGTCCTTCCCTGCCTTGGTCCCCACAGATCCTGCTGGCTAGCCACAGGCAGTAGGAGGTTTTCATCCCCCACAAACAGGAGCACATCATCCACAAGGGCCAAGGCCGCCGGAGGATTTGCCTGACCCTCCTTCAAGGTCCCACTTGCAACTACAAATTAAAAAGCAGAGCTTTGTAACTCTTGTGAGCTGCCCTCCGTGAGTTGGGTAAACACAGGAGACAGTAATGACATCTGCCCTGGATACCGGGATGCAGGCTCCATCCCAAGCAACTGTCCTCAGGAGAAAAAACCAGCAGAGGAAGTAAGTGGGTCATCATCTAGCAGACCCTGAGCTGACCTCTCTCCCTGTCTACAACCTGTTTCAACAGCACCTCCATCGTCCCCATAGCTTATTCTCTGTGCGCTCCCTCTCCCACCTACTCTTTTTTTTTTTTTTAAAGATTTTATTTATTTGACAGAGAGACAGCCAGCGAGAGAGGGAACACAAGCAGGGGGAGTGGGAGAGGAAGAAGCAGGCTCCCAGCGGAGGAGCCCGATGTGGGGCTCGATCCCAGAACGCCGGGATCATGCCCTGAGCCGAAGGCAGACGCGTAACGACTGCGCCACCCCGGCGCCCCCCACCTACTCTGAAGCTCCAAGCCATTAGTATCTCTGCCATGCCTGGAACTGCCTTCTCTTTTTCCCAAAACTACCGTCTCAGAGAAGCCAGCCAGTGAACCTCACCCCCTTCCCTCCGTGACCCCACCTCCTGCAGTTTGTCAACAGCCAGGGTGTGCCCCGTGACCTCGTTTTATATATTGCCTTGTGAGCACGGCAAAATCTCTTTCAGAGATTGATGCTACTGACTCAACCAAAACCTCACTTATGTTTCCATCTAGACAGTTGACAATGTGCTCTTCAGGGGCAAAGCAGAAAGGCCTCCAACGTTGCAGCCCTCAGCTCTTCACAGAGAGAACACACTTCCAGTGCCTCGTTCCAAGGAGAGTCGGGTCAAAGGTGGCTGTCTAGGCCAAGACAGATTCAATTCTTGTAATGGCTCCTTCCTCCCACGACATTTGCATGAGACTCTGCCCCCGCCACACCCCTCAGGAGAGCTAAGAGGCAGGAAAGGGCTAAATAAGCCTTCAGATGGGCATGCAAAATAGCTAACGCAACCTGGGCTTTCCCAGGGCTTTTCACATGGTCCCTGAGAGCAGAGCCCAAGACCACTGGAGCAGTGGGGGCGAGGGGCTTCTGCAGGTGCTCCCTGGGAATGACGGGCAGAGCTAGGGCCAGAGCCCGTATTTCCCAATGGGTGCATGACTTAACCTTCATCAAGGAGCTGACCAGGATCCAGAAAGGGAGCTGTATCAGCAGGAAGCTGGTGTAACACGCGAAGGGCTGGAATTGACTTGGTCTGTGACTACATGCGTCACCTTGACTCCCTGAGGCCGTTTTCCTATCTGTGGAATGGGGTATTGGTCCCTCACTCAGAGCTTTTGCGAAGGACGGAAAGGACATGGCACACAGAGATGCCTTGCTGCTTCCCGACATTCAGGGCACGAAGAGTTCTGTCTTTGGTTGTCATTTAGCCAGCCTCTGGCATTTATTTCAGGTTTAACGTCACCCCAAAACACACAAAATTGTCTTAAATATTGGAAATCGGAAGGTTTGTGCCACATTAAAATCTACTCGTTAAAGTGAGTGTTTATTTTACGTTATTTTGCTAGATTGTCTGGGCTGGAATCAAAGTTGGTGGAGATTTTTCAAAGCATTTTGTGGCTCTTAAATGCTGTTGGAAACATCTGGGGCTTGTTCGTCACCTTTGAAGAAGATCTTACCTTGTAATTTTACATCTTAAGGCATCAAATACATTGACATGTTGGCTGGAGATAACAAGCATGAAGAAAACCATCCTGATTGAGCGATACCTGGATGGAAACTTCTCCCCCCTGAGAATCTCTTACTTTAATTTTGAAATGCATTTGTAGAGCGGAAAGGCCCTGCCAGCATTGTGAGGGGGGTGGTCAAGAGAGTGGGAAACAACGACTGAACTTTGTTGGGGTCTGTAGTCACCCTTCCGGTGGGATGAGTGGGCCCAGAGCCTGGCTTGGGGTGTGGGGCATCCCCACTGGGACCCTGGCTGAGCTGTGACCCAGGCAGGAGGCATGAAGGAGGTGAGGCCAACAGCTGATAACCTAACCGGCCATCCGTCAAGGCTGAGTAGGTGGGCCTGCTCTACCATACCCCTTCCCCAATAACCACAGGTCCCCAAGCTGTAGCCTGTCCTTTTATGACTTTCCCTTTCAAGCAGCCTTGGTGCTCTTTGTAACCTGATTTCACATCTAAAAAACAGGCTGTGGGGGATGAAACGCCCAAAAGGAATCTGCCCCAGCTCTGTGCCACCATCTCTCCCCTCTCCAGATGGTTCTAGCTGCAAAAGCTTACATTCTGGGCTCTCAGGTATATTGATATCCTGCCTCGAAGAGCTGCTGCGCTCCACGTTCCCTCTACCCTTAGTCCTTCAGAAATCCCCACTCTCTGCTCAGAGGGACCCTCCACGTGTGTGCTCTCCCGCATAGGCAATTTTGTCTCTTGGCATCCTGCACACGTTATCACTTTGAAATCCCAACACCGAGACGCATGTCCTCTTGTCTTAACTTTAGGGAGAGAAAACCGAGAGTTAGATCACTTAGTACAGAAACAGAATTCTAACTAGGGTGCCTCCTAATGTTGCCCATTCTACAATCATTTCTCCCTAAGCTCAATCCACAATTTAAAAAAAAAAGCATTTTCTATCTTAAAAAAATAAATAGATGCCATGGATTTATTTTTAAAGCAATGCAATGGCATTCTCGGCTGCCTATCCAAAAATCTCTTGACGTCTTTCTTCTTCCCTAATAAAACCCCAACTTCACTTTCCATTCCACGTAGCTCACGTCTCCTGGGGAAGCGGCTCCCACCCTCAGGTCAGCGATGGGACAGATTGGAAGGAATAACCCAATTCCTCTTGTTAGTAATTGGCTCAGAAGTAGGCATGTGACCCAACCCTGGCCAATAAGATATGAGGAGAGATGTGACGGGGAGCTTCTGAAAACTTTCTTGCGCTTAAGAAAGAACCACAAATAGTGACTGTCTCACCCACTGAATGTGAACAAGGAAGCAAGCAGCCACAATTACTACTGGCAGCCTTCCTGCTGTAAGAAAAGGAGTTAGAACAAAGCCAATACTGCAAGTGTCACGGAAGAGGGACAAGAATAATGACATCACCCGGGTACTGGATCAGCCAACCCTGAAGGCAGCCCTCCACCTCTGGACTTCCTGCCTAAGAAGCAAACATGTTTTCTTATGACCTTGACAGATTGGAGTTTTCAGTTCTTCACAACCGAAAGCAGCTTTAACTGAGGCTGGGAGCACTCACATCTCCTGCACCCATGGAACAGTGCACTCACCGTTCGCATCTTGAATGATGGTCAAGAGACACAGCATAATCCTCAATCAACAACAAAAGTTGGGTTTTAAAGGTGGCAAGTTTTGTGCGGTGCATTAAAAATAGCTATACATTCTTTGTCATTGGGAGGTCATTGAGAGACTGAGTCAATGTACCCTTCTCTTGAGTCTGGGCTGGCCATGGGGCCTTTTGACCAACAAAGTGCAGTGGAGTGATACTGGGTAATCCTGGACCGTAAGAGATCTGCAGCTGCCAACATGGCACATGGGACACTGCTTCTCAGAGCCCAGCCACCCTCCGACGACCACGCTATGAAGGAGCCCGAGCCAGCCATAATGGGAATGAGAGAGAGAGAGACCCTATGGAGCAGCCCTGAGGTGCCAGACATGTGGTAAAGTCTTTTCAAATACAGCCAAGTATTTGAAACCCCATCAGACACCATATACATCTAAAGAAACACCCAGCTGAGCCCTACCATATTCATGACTCACAAATAAAATGGTGGTTGTTTTAAGCCGCTGAGTTTTGTGGTGGTTTGTTATACAGCAAAAATGACTGAAACAAGAGGAAAATAGAGAAGCTCCTTTTTCACAAGCTTCAGTAATGGAAACAAAAGACTTTCTGCTGAAATCTTGTTTATCTAGAAACTTCATTAGTGGGGACACTATTCCCCAAGTGCCTCCGCTAATCCCAGTTCTCAGAATACGTGACGTTATAGGAAGCTGTGTATGCGTAGCACGAGAATGTCTGTGAGGAAGGACAGTTCTGTTCTACCACCCCCCTCTCCCTTCTCCTCACCATAAACAGATCTCGGGTTCTTATCAAAGTTTTCAAAACACTAAGAAAATGTACAGGGGACTGTTCTACAGCCAAGGGGAGCCTACTTCGTTGGCCTCACCCAGCATTCTCCGTCTACACACGTGCGCATTACGTTCCCTGAGTTCTGATTGACTCCTCATCACTGCGCTCGGCTTGGCAGGACAGCAATTGTTCCAGCATTTGTCCCATAAAAAGTCAGAATTTGAATTAGCCACCAGTTTCTTTTTAAGCTGAGCTGATATTTTGAGCTAAATTTATTTGAACTAGGGATTTATGACAGAAAAGGAATAGTTCTAATTAAATAAGTATTAGCCTCAAACAGTGTGAATAATGACCCACTGGAAGTTTCCCAGTCCCCTAATAGCTAATTAACAGCTCATAACTGGGTTCCCTTTGTGTCCCAAGGCAAGTGTGAAAAGGAGGCCTTGATTGATTAATGAGATCGGCTCAAACCAGATTAAAAATGAAAATTGGCTTTAAGGACTCCAGACCTGCAAATCCACTCCATGTGAAAAGAAGGGGTTATTTTTAAGGCATCCTGGGCAATCACTGTGGGAAAAGAGAGGGCACAGCCAAAGGTATTGATCTGTTAACACCCTCCCTGCGACCCCTGTCACAGCAGCCTGGAGGAAAGACAGCCTGCATGAGGAAAATGGCCTCATCCTTGTCGTGGAGGCTACGGGGTTTGAGCAAGAAAGCCAAACAGCCTTTGTGAAGACCCGCTCTTCCTCTGTCGTGTTTGTCTTTCAGATAAATACTAAGGCAGGCAGACAGCAAATTAGAAGCCAATAAATACCAATTTCCTCTCCGCGATTCCATATTACAATGTGTTAGAGACTCTTCTCCCTCAGCCGTAGCTGAAGATGGGCTCTTCGTTATTAAGGGAGATTGGGCTTGGCTTTCCTGAGGCAATAGTAAGGCCATGTCGCCTCCCACATCACACTTTCTCTGACACTTACCAGAAAATGGTTCTGAATAGGCAATCATGGATTCTGGAAAAATACTGCAGGTGCTTTCAGAAGCCCCTCTCAGCTGGAGAGAATCACATGGGTCCCTTCTGATAGTTGTGGTCACAGTGGCTAAGCCCCAGACAGCCCCCTGCTTTTACCACCACCCCCTAGAAACTTTAAAATAGTACATAGAGCCTATATCTATTTGCCCCCTAAAATTCCATTCAGCGCTTGGGAACCGCTTTCAGTCCAGGTGTGGAGGGGGAGAAAGGGGTTCCTGTATGAGCATGAAATGTAAACTCCTCTGCGAGCAGCCTGCCCTGTCCTGTCCCCCATTTAAACCGCGGACGTGATCTAAGGGTGCGCCAGAGCAAGGCCACACATGTAAGGGTGCTGATTTGGGGTCACCACAGAGCAGCTGTGGGTCTTCATCCCACGGCTAGCTTGCAGAGGGCGGATTACATGTACAAGGCGGAGGAGAAACACCTTCCAGAGTTTATAAGTAAAGTTTATGATCCGCCAGAGTCAGGAAATGGGATTCTTTCTGTTCACCCCATAGATTGCCACTGTTCAAAGACTAGGAATTATACAGAATGTAATTTAATCTTGATTTGATGGTTTTAAAAAGGTATTGGAAACTCTGTAGTACTTTCAATTCTTCATAACAAACCTTATAAAAAGGTAGGAGCTAGTTAATAGAGAGATTAAAAGCCTTCATATGCCTACCCTGCGTCCCAGGAGAGTCCTAACCTTCCAGCATCTCCAGTTTCCTCCCCTCCATCTTACCATGGCAAGGAGAGAACCACAGCAGGGTCAGACAGTCATTTTTCCTCTCGTCCAACAACGTCCCCTCCAGTCGGTGTGCGTCACTGTCGTCCACCCAGATCAAAAGATGGGAGAGGAATCAAGAACCATCAGAACTTGTACCGGACAGGCAGCCCAAAACACAAGTCCACATGCAAGAAGCAATGTGTGGACAATGCCTGGCCTTTACTTCATCCTTGCGAGGCTTAATGCCAACCTATCTGGCTGACTGCCAAGAAGGCTGTTTGCTCTCAAGCGACGGTGGAGACACTAGAAATCCGTTAATTCACGCTCCCTCAAGGTGAACAGAAGTGCTCTCCTAGGCTGGAAAGGATCTCATTTTCTCCCGAAACTGTGACGTAGGACTGACACTTCAAAGTGTCAACGGTAATTCAGGGGGTGGGAATGTGTCTCCTTAGTTATTTTAATCAGCACTGTGTACTGAGCTTCCTTGGCTCGGGGTTCCGTCTGCATGAGCTTCTGTGGGCAGATGAGAAATGGTGATTGTGTCTGCCCTCAGTTAATGGGTCAGGGTAGGCGGGAAGTTAGGACCAGCACGGGTCACGTCGTAAAGAATACGGGCAGGTCCATACATAACGAGCAATATTAGTGTTGTGCATGCATGGGGTAAGAATGCTTACAGAGGGGCGCCTGGGTGGCAAAGTCGTTAAGCGTCTGCCTTTGGCTCAGGGCGTGATCCCGGCGTTATGGGATCAAGCCCCACATCAGGCTCCTCCGCTATGAGCCTGCTGCTTCCTCTCCCACTCCCCCTGCTTGTGTTCCCTCTCTCGCTGGCTGTCTCTCTGTCACATAAATAAATGAAATCTTTAAAAATAAATAAATAAATAAAAAGAATGCTTACAGGATGGCCATCTCTTACATTTTAGTTAAGGTCAAGGATGAGGACATCTTAGAATAGTGTACTGGAGGAAATGGTGGGTGAGGATTAAAAGCAGACAAGAGAGCCAGTAAATCCTGTGCAGGGATTGGCCAGAAAATTTGATAGAGTGAGAACATTCAAGAAGTCCATGGCTTTATAGAGCATGAAATAAAGAGAAAATCACAGTATTTAAGGTGCCAAAAGCAATAAAGAGAAGAACAAAAAAATCAATAGCATTAGTACCCAAAATTGGAAAAGGCATAGGAAGTAGGGAGACAGTAGGAACGATCTGATCCTTACCGTTCGTAGAAGGTAGTACATATTTTCCAAAGTGAAGAAATCAGGAAAAAGACCCACTAAGCGCGTGATTTATTTATAGAGGTAACTGCCAGGACGGCTAAAATTATCAATCGTTACAAGAAGGGGACGAGGAGAAGAAAGGAAGCAAACAAAAATTGGCGGTGGTTGTTTTGAACTTTGCCTTACCAATCGGTGTTTCACTGCGTGTGGATATTGCCTTCATGGTTTATAACACGCAGCGGCGGGCCCTGATGTTCCAGGTAACCTTCACGTGTTTACTGTCCCTATGACGACCTTCTTGGTATGCTAGGTATGGGTGGTGGAAAACAACAACAGTAACTCCTTCGAAATTCCGTACTTACTAAGAAAAAGAGAAGCTTCGGGTGTTCTTTTTCTATTATTCCTGCTAAAAAAAAGTCCCAATATAGGGTGCCTCGTGCCTGACAGTATATTTTGAATCCTTTACTCTTTTTTTTTTAAGATTTTATTTATTTATTTGACAGAGATAGAGACAGCCAGCGAGAGAGGGAACACAAGCAGGGGGAGTGGGAGAGGAAGAAGCAGGCTCATAGCGGAGGAGCCTGATATGGGGCTCGATCCCAGAACGCTGGGATCACGCCCTGAGCCGAAGGCAGACGCTTAACCGCTGTGCCACCCAGGCGCCCCTGAATCCTTTACTCTTATTTCCCTTTTAAGGGCTCTTGGTTATGGCCCAATAATAAAATTGAGTGCTCTCATTTAGAGCAAAATCAGCAGCATTTCTGGGGCACTTGGTAATATTAGCATTCTAAAATCCTTTATCCCATTAAAACAGTAAATCCAAAGTGAGCCAGAATGTTCCATTTTCTCGAGGTCTCTAAAAAGTTGATCTGATGTTTGGCTTCTAATCTTTTTCTTAACTCCCTCCTATATTATATTTCCAGAATCCAGAACAGAATAGAATTAAATAAATAGAATTACAGCGTAGAACAGAATAAAGAAAATTCTAGTATTTAGGAGTTAATTTTAAGGGTCATCTGATCTAGTTTCCTCATTTTAAAGATGAGCAAACTGAGGCCTCTCTTTGTCAAGAATATGAACGAATTAGTAAACTTTAACCTCTTTCAGGGGGCTTTTGATACCTGCAGTTCTTTTCCATAGGTCCCTTTCCCCTCTACCCCAATGAAATCCTAGGAGAAAAAGTTTTTAAGAACAGTAAAAGTTACCTTCGCAAGAAAGAGGTGAGTCACATACCAGAATTTCTCCCCCACCCATCACTTCCCATGCACTTCAGCTTAGAGCCTCACTTCTATTCTGTGAAGGAAAAACAGCCTTTAACGGTTGGATATTCTTACTTCAGTCAGTGTGGAAAGGGGGAGGTGAAAAAGGAGCTCTCTGAAGATAATCACAATGAGAACAAAAGCTTTTCCAAATTATGCAATGCATTATAATTATGCCACAAAATTGCTCTTTAGCTGGAGGTGTCAATGGAGAGCATTACAATTTTTAAATAGTTCTGTTCTTGATGTGAATTCACGAACACTGGAAATGTTCACGTGTGTGCATACGTATTTAGGCAAACCATGGGGCTATAAGCATTCATCCAGAACTCTGGCATCCTTCCCACCCTCCACCCCCCACTAAAAATAGAGAAAAAGCAAAACAAAACAAAAAACCAAACCAAAACAAAACGAAACAAAAAACAACTGTCTGGATATACTGGCCGGCATTGCCCTTAGGTGGGTTTCTGGAAGGCAGAGAACTATAGCTCTAAATTCAACACATCTGAAGATCTGCAGGGCTTCCCAAAGCTGTTTGATTTGAATTTATTTGCCGCAAGCTGTCTGTCCACCCACAGAGAAAGCCCACTGAGGAACAAGCAGGTGAGTATGTTCCCTAAGTGAATGGAAAAGAATATTAGAAGCAAAGGGATCGATAAATGAAAAAATGCAAAATATTGATGTTAGCTAAGTAGCTCTCTGAGCACAGCTCCATGCTGGATACTTTAGGGAGTACAAGAAAGCAAAGCTTTTTTTTTTTATCTGTAAAAAGGAGGAAGTCAGTGATTTTTAACTACTGGCTCTTGCCATGCCTATCGTAAGAGAGTCATGCTTTACAAAGACACTATTTTGAAGGGTTGTTCTGAGTTTTAAATTCCTTCCCTAAGATCTCCCATTTTTCTCCTCCTTGCCTCAAGGTTTGACCAAATCAACAATTTGTTGTTGTTAATGTTTTCATTCTTATATATAAACGGTACCCAACCTGGCCTCACATTACAGTCTCCGAGGGAAATGTTAAAAAAAAAAAAAAAAAAAAAAAAAAGGCTTCCCCCACCCAACTAATACCAATTATATCAGAATCTCTAGGTCTGGGCATCAGTTCTTAGAAAAGCTCCTTCAATATTTCTGATGTGCAGCCATGAGCGAGAACCCCTCCTGCAATAAATAGTATAAAAAGATTCTGTAAAAACTTCAGTTAAAATCGGTTTTGCCTATTGATTTAGTCAAAAGTTCTGGATATGTGAACACACCTTGTGTGGGACCTGAAATTAATGGTGCCTATTCCAAGACCTCAGTGGATGTCAGTGGATGAATCTAGGGTCCATAGAAAATTCCAGAATTTTCAGGCTTCAAGTCTGGGGCCATTTTCTGTTATGGATAACGCACTCTGATTTGTCTCTAGCAAGCACTACATTTCTACCCCATTATGTGGTTTTCTAAGACAGTCTCTTGTCAAAATCTTCTTCCAGACTGATTACAAGCTCTTTTCTTTCACAATGGCCCTGGAACTCTTTTTGCAAAATGGACACGTTCTAGCCAGAATATATCTGGTAGCAGATATAATGGATCTTGACCCAGTGGCTCGGTTTTAGAACAATTTAAATTGGCAATGTTTTACTTCCAGAATTGGGGCAGAGCTCATGTGATATCAGTTGCTGCCTTCGGAAGCATTTCTGTCTCCACCTTGACCCTGCAAACTGAGTCTGCACTGAGTGTGGGGATGTAAGACTCTAAGATCAGGTGGAGACAGAGGACAAGGAGGACAGTGCTAACGACAAGAGGCAGCAGCATGGAATGATGGCCCATGGACAACACTCTGTGTGAGTGGCCATGGAAATCTGGGCTTTACGTACTTATGTTAAAATCTTTCCTTGGAATACTTACATACTTCTATTAGAATCTTTCTTTGGAATATAATATTTTTACATATATATTTCTAAACACATATGAATATGTGTGTGTTATATACAATGGGCTAATAGATAAAGAATGGGCAATAGATAAAGAATAAATAAGAAAAGGGGTGCCTGGGTGGCACAGCGGTTAAGCGTCTGCCTTCGGCTCAGGGCGTGATCCCGGCGTTCTGGGATCGATTCCCGCATCGGGCTCCTCCGCTATAAGCCTGCTTCTTCCTCTCCCACTCCCCCTGCTTGTGTTCCCTCTCTCTCTGGCTGTCTCTATCTCTGTCAAATAAATAAATAAAATCTTTAAAAAAAAAAGAATAAATAAGAAAACAAAGATCAAGGGAGCTCCCATCTCCACCTTTATCCCTACCATCCTCAATCCAGGCTAAAATGCTACACTGAGCCACCACTGCTATTCCTGTGCATTAAATCATTTCACTGATTTAAAAAGAAACAATTTCCCCTTTATCTCCCTTCTTCCTGGGAAGAAACTTAAGTGCTGCCTATCGCCCGGGGTTATAAGAGCAGAAGAATGGAGGATATTTGCAGAAGATAAAAAATGTGTTATGACATCCTGCGTTTGTATTATGCCTTATACTTTTTTAAAATAGACTTTCTTTTTTAGAGCAGTCTTAGGTTCACCACAAAGTTGAGAGAAAAGTACAGAGGTGTCCCATCTAGCCCTCCCCCTCCATATGCAGAGTCTCCCCATTCTCAGCATCCCCCACCTGAATGATGCAGGTGTTACAATTGATGGTTCTCACCCAAAGACCGTGGCTTCCATTAGGGTTCAGTTTTGGTTTTTTACATCTTGTGGTTTGGGACCAATGTACACTTGTATGCAAATGTATACCGTGCACTTTTTCAAAGTATGTTTACTACACCATTTCTGAACAATCCTCAAAACAAGCTTATGAAGTGAGTAGGAATTTTGTCTACATTGAAATATACAGGCCAGTGAAGTGACTTATCTATCATTATGAATGGAAAGAGCCAAGACAAGACCACTTGTCACCATGGTGAGGGGTCTTTTAACCGCTGTCATTGTCTGGTTTTATTGCACGTAGGGATGAGCTTAGGTGAGTGCCCTCAATCACCACACCAGACATGAAAGCACTCAGTTAGTGCTGAGACTCGGGTCAAGAAGAGCTGCTTATAAATAGGTTACATTGAAAATGCTATTTCTGAATTGCTATTGGGGGGAGGGAAGTTAAACAAAATGTAATTTCCCAGGTTGTTTTGCTTTTTTTTTTTTTTTGTAAATTTCATCAGGTAAGATAATTCTGTACTGCAGAAAGAGCTAGAAGTAGAGGGGGAGAAGGAAGGAGAGATTGACAGAGTATAAGAATAGAACATTCTAATTAAAAGCTATAAAGTGAGGATCTTACAAGGCTTTTCAGGGGGAGTTACATTCCTTGAAAAGACATATAAATTGAAAAATTCAGAGAGAAACAATAGATGCTGGTGTAGGGACTTGATTCTTGTGGTTTGTTCACATTTATCACCCTAGAAATGCTAGCCATTTGAATAATCTCAGGACCCTAGTTTCCCCTCGACTCAAGCTTCATGACAAAGAAGACACAGATAAAGAAGGAAAGAGTTAATGCAGGGGCACCAGTCCATCAGCAGAGATAGACAACACGGTCATCTCAACCTCCAAGGAGTTACTAACAACCTGAGAAGTGAAAGAGAGGCAGTACCCATGTACAGAACAATTCAAGCCAACAAATAGTCAAGGGCTTTGGAATATAGACGAGGCCAGGATTCCCCAATAGGGGACACATATGCCAGGATCTTTACCTAGACCATATGCCAGATAGTCATGGTCCTGAGGGAAGAATGGAATTCCTACAAGGAGGAAGAGTTGACAGTGGCTGTTGCTTTCCAATAACTGTGACAAATGGAGTTCTGTGTCTCTACTTGAATGGATTTATCAACTAGTTAGTAAAGACCGGATAATAGAACTCCCACGAAGTGGACAAATGCCATGAGCTTTTCTTTTTGTAAATTATCCAGGAGTTGAAAATAATCTTAATAACTTTAGCACAAATTAGCTACAAGAAAATGGCAGAGCTGACATGTCCATCTCTTCTGGTACAAGCGCTTCATCAGCTTCAATAAGAGAGAAACTTAAGGGTGATCTTTTCACATCTGGCAGGGTGTCAACAAAGTTTTGAAAGTATCAAAAAAGATGAAGTATTCGAAATGTCCATTTACATCCAGTATTATTAATGAGCCCTACCCCTAAAAGAATATTTCTCCTAGAAATATAAATTGATGAGAACACAAAGATATTACAATTAGCATAATATTTTAAATATTGTTTATTTCATTTTTTATCTCATCTTTTAAAATGTCTCTCATTTCTGGAAAAAGTTTTAGAGCACTTACACGTATGTAATTTAAAAAATCAGCAAATGGACGTTATCAGAAGATACGCTGAGAAACCCTCTACAGGTAGGGATATGCAATCAGAGAAGCAGAGACCGCTGGGTTAATAGTGAAGTGGCAGAAACTCAGAAGGAGATAAATCAGTTGGAGCCAAAGTCAGGGAGAGTTTCACAGAATTTGGATTTGAAGGATGAGGGTGCATAAAGGAGTTAAGTCCAGAAAAGGAAAGAAGTGTCGACAGGGGCATAAAGAAAAGAATGTTAGATAGAAGACGTGACTGATCTGGGGCTGACACTGAGGAGGAAGAGAAGCACAACAGCTCAGTTTGGGACATACCTGCCTCCTAGTACCAGGAAGTCAGAAAATCGAGGCTTGTAATTCCAACCTCACCCTACAACTCTCCCTCAACTCTGTCCTCCCATAATTTCAACTGCGTCCTACAAAGAAAGCCCCACAGGGCATCTGGGTGGCTCAGTTGGTTAGGCGGAGGGCTCTTAATTTCGGCTCAGGTCATGATCTCAGTGTTGTGAGATCGAGCCCTGCGTGGGGCTCTAGCTCAGACGGAGTCTGCCTAAGACTGTCTCCCGCACTCCCTTTGCCCCTCCCCCTGTGCTCTCTAAAATAAATAAATAAATCTTGGGGGAAAAAAAAAAGCCCCACAGATATGTCTTGATCTCTAGGCTGGCTTTGCCAGGTGCCTGTTGGTTATCTCCTCAAATCTCTGTGACTCCCCAAATTCCAGAAGTCCAAAAACTTTCATCAGTCTGGAAGAACTTCTTCGCCAACCTCAATCTTCGAAGATTCTACCTTCTTACATTCAATCAAGTAAAGGGATCGTTGCACTAGTATCTATTTATTGTTCCAAAAGCTACAGTTTACATCTTTTTATACAACTAAAAGCAATTATTTATTCAACAAGTACTAAGTACTACATGCCAGGCACTAATCAAGGCCCTCGGGATACATCAGTGGAAAAGAACAGTGGCAAGAACATCTAAATTTAAGAAGATAACTAAATAAACCTATAGATAAAATGAAATGTCAAGTCCACCAATTAACTGATCTTTGAGAGCCATGTATGACCTATTTAGGAGCAATGCCTTTTACTTCATAGGGGCAACATGCTGGGGTTTTTGGTGTCAAATTGATCGGGGTTCAGATCTCGACTCTATCACTAATAAGCTTATCCTCTTTAGGCAAGTCATCTTAAGTCTATTTTCTCATCTTCAAAGTGGGCATAAAAATACAAAATTGGGGCGCCTGGATGGCTCAGTCGATCAGGCATCTGACTCTTGATTTCAGCTCAGGTTACGATCTCAGGGTTGTGAAATCAAGCCCCTCCCCCACCATGGGCTCCACCGTCAGCAGGGAGTGTGCTTGAGAGTCTCCCCCTCTCCCTCTGCCCTGTTCATGCTCTCTCGCTCTCTCTCTCTCTGTCTCTCTCTCTCTCAAATAAATAAATCTTTTAAAAAAATACAAAATTGAGATATTTTAGGTGTCTACGAAATAAAGTCTGTAAGTGCTTTATACATAGCTGGTGCTCAATAAATGCTAGTTTCTTTTTCTTTCATAAATATGCTCCTGTTGGTTTCACTGAGAAATGGCGCGTATGTGTGGATGTCATACAAATAAACCAAATTGAAAGGACAATTTAGGATGGGAGTGTTGAGGGAAGAAGCCCTACCCAACCACTGCTGTCTCCTCTATGGAAGCTTCTCGACTTCCCAGTCAGAATTCATTTTCCCGGACCCACAGTATTATTTTTACACACAAGGATTTTTTCCTGTGGTGTCTCTCTATCTCCAGTCTACACTTTTTGAAGACAGTGTCTTGTGCTTCATGATTCCTTCAGTGCCCAATACAGTGCCAACCATAAATATAGGCCTGGTTGAATTCGGGTAGCAATCGACTACATCAGTGAAATATCCTGTTCACTCTACCCTAGTCAGACATTCTGTATGACTAGAGGAGAGAATTGTGGGATGGGCTCTGTATTAGTCAGCGTGAGTTGTCATAACAAAATGCCAGAGACTTAAATATGGCTGTTCCTCTGTGCAGAGAGCTCTTCCTCTTAGAAGGACACCAGTCCTACAGGATTAGGGCCCCACCATTATGACCTCATTTGACCTTATTTTAAAGACTTTAAAGACTCCATCTTTAAAGACTCCATCTCCAGTTACAGCTACTTCCGGGGTTAGGGCTTTGACATATGAATGGCGGGGGGGGGGGGAGTAGAGAGGGACAATACAATTAGGTCCATAATTGGTCCAGAGCTTTATTTTTTGTCTACAAAGAGAAACGTTAATTAAAGAAAACAGGGGATTTTTGGCCCTTGACCTCATGAAGCTCACATCTATCTCCATCTATTGAGACATGAAGACAGAGCTAGAAATGAAGAGAAAGGCAGGAAATAACGAGGACCCGCTGATTCTGCCAGTACGTAAATTATGTCACCAAGATAGAAAAAAACATTAATCAGGGAATTAGGAGTTCAGCACTAAATGCCAACCAGGCCAATGACTTACAATGCACTAATCTCATGCAATGCGTCTAACCTCTTTTACCTGATTCTTCTAATCTATAAAATGAGGTTAAGACTTCCTGCTGCAAAAACGATGATTCTGTGATTCAAAAATAAGGCAATATTTTCCATTTTAAATAATCACCTTTCCCCTTATTAATGTCAGCATACTACCTTTGAAAATATATTCAAGCTTGGTTATTTTTTTAGTGTTTAATGCTTCAGATGAATTTGCTCCCCAAATACAGGCAATGCTTTTGTGTTTATTTTTGTTCCTTGACCATATCTGGTATCTGAACAGAAATCGTCGCTCTTGGCCCAGAGCAATTATGAAGCTACGTCTCTGATTTCTTGTCAGAGGAAGGAAAGAATACTGCTCCCCTGTGTCTCCTATTTGAACTTCACCTACCTGAAAATGTGTCTTTCTGGGCCTTCCCTTCCGCAAAGCTCAACATCGAGCTCCTTTCTGTCCTTGGATATAATTTGAGTTTACTTCGCAACAACAAGCCAAGGTCAAAAAGATAGTCACAAGTCCTGTTCACCAAGTGTTCCACCTGTCTGCTTGACTTTTGGGTACATTGCAGAATTGCACTTCCTGGTCATTTTCGGATTGGGTGTGACCATGAAACTGGTTCTAGCCGATGAGGGGAAGTGACTCATGTCACTTCTGGGTCCATCATTAAGTTGTGAGCCTGTCCAGAGCACTCTTCTCCTCTACACTGGTGACCACCAGTGTTTCAGACAGCAAACGCTCTTCACACTGGATCAGGAGCAAGCCTACAGAGCAGTCTCCATACCCCTCCAGACCCCCTCTTCACCAGTCCAGCTTGGATGCATACCCAACTTTTGTTGGGGAAAGCCACCAACATTTAGTCTATCCTGACTAATAAAGACAGCTATGTTTCTGACCCTTTCGCACATTCTTACAATCTCCTAAAGGATAGTCTCTCCATCTTGGACAGCACAGCCCCATATATGGTTGTTCAAGCATACACAACTAAATTCTACAAGAGAAAATAAACTCGGAGGTTCAGGAAAAACATAGATATTCATATAATTCAGTTTTCTGGATCCAAATTTAAAGTGCTAAAAGGTTCCATGATTTGAGGGCTCTTGTTCTAGACCTGCACTGTCCAACATGGTAGCCACGAGTCACGTGTGCTATTGAGTACTTGAAATGTATGCAGTTAATGCAACTGAGAAACCAAATTTTTATTTAAACTCATTTTAATTAACATTAAAATTAGTGTAAAATATCTCAAATATTACTGATATTGGTTATGTGTTAATGGTAATATTTTGGATATATTGAGCCAAGTAAAATATATTAATAAAATTAATTTTCCCTCCTTCTTCTTCCTTTTTTAAATGTAGCCACTAGACAATTTAAACTTATATATGTAGCTCACATTGTATTTCTCTTGAATGGAACTGGTCTGGAACCTTATCCTCAGGGTTGCAATTTCTTTATTCGAATCCTGCTCTGTCTTCCAATCCCACGTAGAACTATGCTGTCAACTCACTTTAGTGTCTAGAGGAGCAAGTTCTTTCCCCAGAAACCCCTCCTTGGCTAGCGATTGAAAGGAGTGTTTCCCCTGCTTCACCAAGTCCTGAAGGACTCCTCCTAGGAATTCTGTGTGGTTCTCCTTGTGAGGTCCAGAGGCCCTCTCAGTCCTGCTGATGGGCCCTTCCCCAGCTCTTCCTCCTTGGACGGAAGATTTCCTCTTTCCCTGTGTGTCCTTTTCTCCGAACTACTGCCCAGATTATCCTGCCTGGACATTATTCCTGTTCATGGCGACGCTATCACTCTGAGACATCGTCATAATCTTCTCCTGAAACATGGAAATTACAGACCCTTGTGTTTATTTATGTTTCAACCTTGGGCTTGTTGTGTAATGTGGGTGGGGGAGAGTGCCTGTCAGCTCACTATCGGCTTTTAGGAAAGAGGGGCATTTAGTCTCACCTCCTTATGAAGAGATTTGACTTACTTTGCTGTTTTCCTTAGATGGGTCTCAGAAAATAGGATTCTCTTGGAAACATTTCCCCCTGTCAGAATAGCTAGAGAGTAAAAGATTTCTGTTAACCTTAATGTCACAACCTTGACATTCAACAACAGCATTCTGGCATCTGTCCATAGATTTCTCTTGAAGCTCTTATGGTCTCTTGCTCTTCACAGTGAGAATGTAAAGGATCCTGGATGGTTTAAAGTCAAGTCACTAGAGCACGCTTCCAGAATCTGTCAGAGCCTAGGGAGGAGCTAGCATGTGAAGGCCTCGGCCTCTTTCATTACTCTCCTTTGCATCAGATATTTATGTGGCCTCTGGAGCTTGGTCCCCTTTCAGAGTGGCCCCTCTGAATGTCAAAGAGCTGACCCAGTCCCACATTCTTCAAAGATAGGTAGAAAGGTACCCCCACCATGGCCTATCACCTACCAAAGGCCCACTGGAGGTGGTTATCATTTCTGAAGCCTGCAAAGATCAAACAGTTCTTCTACGGTTGCTCAGACAGCCACAGAAAAACTCCACCCCCCCCTCCCCGACCTAACTTCCTGACCCCAAAACCCAGAGTCTAGTCACTGAGCCAATAGTTTTAAGGTTGGGGTTTTGACAGCTACAGAAAGCCAGGCTGCAAGAAAGTGGCTCCCAGACAAGGGCACAGAAGAATGCACAAGAGGGCCTGTGGGTTTACTGACTTACTTGTAATCGGCTGGTTCTTCTCATCTGCAATGCTGCTTTGCACGCACTTTCAGTTTGAGTACCTTCTCCTTCCAGCCCTTGAAGTTACTTCGTTTCAGGGATTAAAGCCAGGGAGTTATTTATTTTATGAATTAATCAGCAGGGCAAGTCTGAGTAGACCCTGCGTGTCTTCTGCTCCAAACGGAGGGTCCCAGAACACAGAGGCCAACGCAGGGCAGAGATTCAGATCCAAGCAGGTTGCACCATGCTTTGGGCCGCGTAACATGTTGAACGTGAGGAAGTAAATGAATGAACTGGATGAATATTGTTATGTTGAGAGGTATCACCAGGCTTCTGACCTAAGCGCATTGACAGAGCTTCATACGACATAAACCTCAAGACTGGGAGGCTAAAGCGACCAAGCGTGCCAGTGATGGATGGCTTGACGGCCTGGGCCCGAGTCGTTGCATCTGCGTGCCAGTTTCGCTCAAATCAACGGTCCCTTGCCTTTCTGCACAGGAGCGTAGGAACAGAGGCCACTTAACAGGGAGTGTTTTATGCATGTTTGGAATGTATTTCGGGCTGTGGACTGCTGTGTTTTTGCACACGTATGTAGGTAGCCTTCATACACGTTTAGAATCCAGAGCACCCTCTCCTCACGCTATCTCCCATTCAGGAATCTCTGCTACCTGTCATGCCCCGCAGAGGAATTTGGCTTAAGGTTAAGAGTATCCCTGGAAAAAAATCATACATAAAAGCTCATTCATTATCTACAGTATAAATGCCTCTATAGTATCTTTCTGTACCATCATGCAAATGCATTTTTATCACACCTGTGCTAAGAGCTGCTTTGAGAGAAGAAAAAACAGGTTTAAGGGACCTGGGGAAGTACTTTAGAGAGAGAAAATGGCGCTGCAAGTTCCCTGCCATCTCTGCACTGGGCCAGCTCTGGGTGGAGTTGGTGAGAGCCGGAGAGGCTGGGAGACAGGGAGTAAGTGAATTGGGCAGGTGGGGAGGACCCCCAGTTCTGCTTTCTCTTTCCTGCCCTTCACTTCAGCTTGCTTACTGCTGGAGCGTTGAGGCCAGACCAGGGGAGGTTATCTCTGTCACCTGGAGGGGAAGGAGGTTTCAACTTCAGCTTCTTTTGCTTTCTGAGTGCAGTTCTCACAAGCGTTCGCTTGCTTTGCCCGTTGGAGTTGAGTAGTTACCACCCAAGCCCACATATATTGCAGCAGAGAGAGGAAAAAACTATCCCTTTGAAGAGAAGGTGGGTGAAAGAGAAAGCCACATTAAACAATGAGCCAGTGTTAAATTTGGGTTTGCTCCTATTTGTAAGAGGTTTAAAAATACCTTGGGCCATTTTCTGCTTTTGCACTTTCTTACCTAGCTACTTGCCCCATTTCCAAGCAGCCCCACGTAAAGGCACTTCCTTTGACTCTCTTACACCTGCCAAGAGCTTTGATATCATTCTCTGAAGGTTCAGGGGCTCTAGAAACTCCTGTTGGAAGCTTGAAGACTCTAGCCCCAGCTAGTGAAGAAGATCGCAATTCAAACATAACAAACAACAATAAAGAACTATCCATCCTGCCCCACCCACCCGACACACACCCCCATCAAACCAAACTAAACCCACACTCGAGGGGTGTGTCCCCCAAAGTGCTTACTCAAAAATAAGTTGATTTCATTGTTATTGTGGGAGAATCGTGTAGTGCACTCATTTGATGGTGGGGTGGGTGGGGGTTTACAACTGGCAAGAGAGTGTCTTGATTTGTTTCTGACAGCTGAACAAGTTGGGAGCCAAGGAGTGTTTGTGGGAAATAAAACCCTTCCTGTGTCCTATTGGAATGAGTTCTTCTTTTTTTTTTTTTTTTTAAGATTTTATTTTATTTTTTAAAGATTTATTTATTTATTTATTTATTTATTTATTTATTTATTTGAGAGAGACAGCCAGCAAGAGAGGGAACACAAGCAGGGGGAGTGGGAGAGGAAGAAACAGGCTCCCAGTGGAGGAGCCTGACGTGGGACTCGATCCCAGAACGCTGGGATCACGCCCTGAGCCGAACGAAGGCAGACGCTTAACGACTGCGCCACCCAGGCGCCCCAAGATTTTATTTTTTGACAGAGAGAGAGACAGAGAGGGAACACAAGCAGAGGGAGTGGGAGAGGAAGAAGCAGGTGCCCAGCAGAGGAGCCCGATGTGGGGCTCGATCCCAGGACTCTGGGATCACACCCTGAGCCGAAGGCAGACGCTTAACAACTGAGCCACCCAGGCGCCCCATATTGGAATGAGTTCTTAAATACTGCACTCAAAATGAAAAAACAAATGGGAACAGATATCAGTAAAAAGTGGGTTAAATATACTATGGCATAACCATAAGTGGAAAACAGAACAGTTGCAAGAAAAAAACAAACCAGAATGAGGAAGCTCTCTGGGCACTGATATGGAACAATTACCAAGAGATATTATTAAGTGATACAAAGTAAGGCACAGAACAATGCGGATAGTCTGCTACTATGATTTAAAAAAAAAAAAAATGTCTCCTTCCGTTTTTACACACACGGATTCTCTAGTATCCACAAGGGAAGTTCTTCTGTACTGTCTCCCAGAACTCCAGAACGCCCAAGCCCCAGATCCCCTCAGGGACCCATCCACTGAGTGCTTACTATTTGCCAGGCACTGTCTTGAACAAATACAATCCAGAAATACTCAACATAACGAACAACACATAAACATCCAGCTACTACAGCCAGTAACTCATCGTCCCTCTAATTTTATCTGTAACTCCATCCATTGCCGAACTCCCCCTGCCCTCCAACGTACTCACACTTAGGATTATTCTGAAGGAAATCACAGACATCATATCATTTCATCCATAAAAATTTCAGTATAAACTTAAAAAACGTAGGGACTAAGGTTTTAAACCTAACCACAATATCAGGGTTATACCTCCAAAAATGAACAGTTCTTTAAAATCACCAAATATCCAGACCATGTTCACTTTCATAGGATGACCAGAGAAATTTGAAAACTAACTAGATTTGCACAAAATTTTTAATTTTGTTCATTTTGACTTGTTCAAATTAGGATCCTTTTTTTATTTTTTATTTATGTAAGGCTCGATGATTCATTAGTTGCGTCTAACACCCAGTGCACCATGCAATACGTGCCCTCCTTACTACCCATCACCGGTCTATCCCATTCCCCCGCCCCCCTCCCCTCTGAGGTCCTCAGTTTGTTTCTCAGAGTCCGTACAGGGTACGGTAGCATCTTTGATATTGACCTTAAGGCTATTTTCATCTGTATACGGCCTTTTTTTTTTTTTAATGCATTTGTTGAATAAACTGGTTTATTTGACCTTGGAGTCTCACCTTCTGGATTTGGCTGATTGCATTCTCACGGTTTTGTTTCAGTTTTGTCTATTCAACTTCCTATGTAAATTGATGTTTGATCTAGAAGCTGAGTTCGATTCAGATTTAATCTTTTCACAAGAATACTTCATCGGGGGTGGTGTGTGCAACCACCGTTCGTCTCTCTTTTAGTGATATTAGCAGCTATTGATGGTTATTACCCAGATCCATTATTTCAATTAGGAGTTGTAAAACAGTGCTATCCCAATTCTGTCATTCTTCCTTATTAGCTGGAATACTCTCATAAAGAGAAAATTCTTCTCATTAACTACTTGTTTACCCTGCGATAGAGTTGTCACGTGATGGCAAGATAAATGCTTAACTTTCTCCTACTTGTGAATAATCGAGGACACTGAGTTGGTCCTTCGGCATCCTCCAAGCATGACCAGTTAGCTTTAGTTGACTCCTGAGAAAGTTTGACACAAGCCTAATAGTCTTTGATAACTTCCCTGCAATCGAATATGGCAAGATATCCAGGCTCCTCTTGTCTATTTTCTGCCTTTAGACCTGGAACATGCACTTCTCCAAAAAGCCCTGGTTCCTTTCACTGGAAAACATTCTTTAGATGCTAGAGTGTGAGCACAAGGGGTATTTACTGCTATTGGGTTGACAGAACCAGGCAAGAAGTATTTTTTTAATGCATCATAAATTCATATTGTTATTTTGAATTCAACTCTAGGATTCCAAGACTTTGCTTCTGTGATTTTGTATCCTTTCTCCATTTATATGGCAAATCTTAGTTTCTAATCTCTTTAACATCATCATTTACTTGCTTTATACTGTAATATACGTCACCATTTCTGGGAACACTACAGACGGTGCCACCATCGAGTTGTTTGTTTGTTGTTATTGTTGTTGTTTTTTTGCAGTTCTTTTTATCTTCACAGTTTACCACACTAGGGCTATAATATAGTCATATGACCTTTTTAAATAACTTGTTTTTTATTTTAAGGACTTGCCTCTTTAATTTTGATTTCATTTTTTTAATCATTATATAAGACATTTACATTGTACCACTGTTATACCTACAAAACAATGTATATTCAGAAAAGTCTATCTTCCATCTCTAACCTCTTTATCCTCCTCCTTCTTATTCCTTTAAGCAATTATTTTATTTATTTTATGGTTCCTTAATTATCAGCAAGTATGCACACATATACTCATATCACCCTTTCTTACATAAATGTTAGAATACTATTATACTTTGTCATCTTAATTTTCTTACTAAGTATCTTATTGAGCTGATAGCTCCATGACAGTATGTCGAGATAACCTTCCGGTTTACAGCTGCGTAGTATTCCACGGGGTGGGCATTCCATAGTTTATTCAATTAGTTTCCAATTTTTACTATTACAAAAAAATTCTACAGTGTATAGTCATATATAAAAGTCTTTTTTGTATGTTTCCAATATATGATTAGGATAAATTCCTAAAAGTTGGATGACCAGATCAAAGGGCAAATGCATATGTAATTTTACTAAATCTGTCAAATTCCCATCCATGGGATCTGTGCCATTTTGCACCCGCCGGCAATGTATGACTTCACCACAGCCTCACCAACAAAATATATTGTCAATCTTTTATACCTTTGCCAATCTGATAGGTAAGAAAAATGCATCTCAGTGAAGTTTTGGTGTGTATTTCTGATATTGAAAGTAAGGTCTTAACCATTTTCATATGTTCAAAGACCATTTTCTTTCTTTTTCTGGCAACTGCCTGAGATTTGGAGCACCGTTCGTGTTCTTCCAGGACCTCGCGGCCCTTCTTCCTGGAGGACAAAAGCAATGTGCATGTTGCTTGTTAACATATATACGCACTCGCCTTTGCACAGAAGGAAAATACTTGTTCACACTTGCTAGCACGTACACCTGGTCTTTGTCCGGCACAGATCAATAAAGATCCCTTGTACCTTTGCAAGTGGCTTCTTGTGCAAAGTTTCTCTAGGCACTTTCTAAGTTTCCTGTGGGAGTTTTATTTATCTTTTGCACTCTGTGAATTCTTAGAACAGTATCACACACTCAGTAAACATTAGTGGCTGCCTATTTATTAATTAATTTTACTTGTTCAGCTATCAAGAATCTAGTTTCAGCTGCCATGCTGTTCTTGCAAGCAGTAGCAACAATGAGGGAAGCCAAGAAAATGATTCAAAATAAACACTGCTTATGCTTTACCACCCCTGTCCTCCAGTCCCCCACTGCTGATAATAAATGAGCCTTTTTCTACATTAGAAACACCTGTAGAATCTGGACGGGGCAGTGAAGAGCTAAATGAATCACTATAAAACAAAGTATACAACCTGCCAAGAGTACAAGAGACCTAGGACAGAATTTCAAATGCTGGCTCTTTTTTAATAGGATGCTTGTTTAATTTGGGATATTATATATTCCACTTGTGAAATGTATTCCCTAAGCACTTTTCATCTTTGGCTATAAGTGATATTCCTTTTCTTCCCGATGACTATTTCTAACTTAGTAATTAATTTCCATTCCAGCAGACACTTACACACAATTGAAGTAACTATTTACAAAGAAAGCCAAAATATAGATGTCTTCCTTAGATCTAATTAATACTTAATAAGTGTCTACTAGATGCCTGGTACTTTCACAAACACCATTTGATTCAATTTTCACCTAGAGTAGTTGAGTTTTTTTCGGTAAACATTTATCGAGCACCACAAGTGCCAGCACCACGCCAAACGCTGAGGACAGATGTCGGTCAGGACGGACTTGCTCCTGCTGTGGTGTCCCACAAGCCCACATCATAGTGGGTTAAAACAAAGAAAGTCTATTTTATATTCATGCTAAATGTGCACCACAGGTTATCTGGGGATCTGTTCATCTTCATCCTCACTCTGGGACTAGGTTGACAGAGCAGGCAGTACCAGTATATTGCCAGTCAGCTAAGAGAACAGCCAGAGTATTCTAGAAGGTCTCCCACTGGCAATTCACTTTTCTGGCCCAGGGCTTACACACATCACTTTCACACATAAGTCATTGGCCAGAACCAGTCACATGGCTTCAGAGGGATCAGAAGTACAGTCCTACCACGAAGCAGAGAGCTAGAAATAGTCAGCCACCCGCATTAAGGATGCTACAGGATAAACAAACTGACATGGTTCTTGCATTTGCTGGAGCAATCCATCCAGATGGGGAGATAGGCATAAACAGAAAATTTCAAATGCTGTGTGCTAAGTGCCAAAACCGAAGTCTGCAAAAGTGGCTATGGGGTCTAGAGGGAGGGTGGCGAGTTCAAGGTGGGAGGCGTGGAGGGTAGCAGAGGCTACCTAGTGAAGGAAACACCCGGAAGAGTAGTGAATGACAGGTACCATCTAGCCGGTGAAGAAAGCAGGGAATGGTTTAGCCCTCCAGGCAGGTGGAGCCAGGGCCGAGGAGAGAAATGGCAGAGTGTATGGGATCAAGAAGCAGGGCACTGGAGCAACGTTGCTGAGTGTATAGTACTAGAGCAGAAATCACAGAGGAGAAGACTGTAGCCACAGGCAGAAGCCATACTGTAGTCATCGTAGGGAGTGTGAGCCTTAACCCAGGGAAGAGGGAGCCATAGAAGTACTTTAAGCAGGAAAGTACTATGGTCACTGTGTCATCTCTTGGGGCATACGGTCCAATGTTATTCCTTAAGGTCTTTGGAAATAAAAGGCAAGATGATGCTTGGAGCAACATTATGAAACCAACCCAAATTTGATCAAAGCTAAGAAATGGAAAGTTACCGTAAGGAGACAGAATGTCTCAAGCCTTTGCAGACTAGAACCTCTATTAATCAATCTAAAGGTACTTGGAAGTAGAGGGAATGGAGAGGTATTGTTCAGCTTTCAATACCTAAAACAAGACGTTCACAAAGTCAAATGTAGACTCTGCCTTTCCAGCTCTGTCCCGAGGAGAGAGAAACTTTGCAAATGGACTTGGAAAATTTCCAATCACATTGCCAAGGTCAATCCAATTATGAGACGGCCGCCTCAGGTGTTATCAGAGCCTGATGCTGTTAAAAAAAAAAAAAATCATTGTTTAAACAATTCCACTTAGTCTAATTCGGTATGCACTAAACAAACTTCCCCTTAGGACTTTTCTCCCAGCATTATATAAGCCTGAGAATGTGTCCAACAGCAGGAACATTTAGGTTGCCGAATGCTCTTTTCACTATGAATTGATTTGCTATCAAATCAAAATTTTGAGCCTGAAAGATCTAGGTCCGTGGTAGAATCACCAAGATAATGTCATTCTGTAAAATCCTGTAAAAAAGGCTTGTTATGTCTTCTTCCCTGGTCAACAAACTGACTCTGAATTACCCATGGACATGAATCTCATTCATCGATAAATTTATTTATTTTTTTTAAAGATTTTATTTATTTATTTGACAGAGAGAGAGACAGCCAGTGAGAGAGGGAACACAGCAGGGGGAGTGGGAGAGGAAGAAGCAGGCTCATAGCGGAGGAGCCTGATGTGGGGCTCGATCCCATCATGCCGGGATCACGCCGTGAGCCAAGGCAGACGCTTAACCGCTGTGCCACCCAGGCGCCCCGATAAATTTATTTTTTGTTCAATCTTTAAAATACGAAATATTTCAAATATACAAAAGTACAAAAATCATATAACAGCTCTCCACTCATCTATGACCAGATTTAAGCATGTTGATACTTTGCTGTATTTGTTTTATTTACTTTTCAGAAATAACAGAACCATTGTTCTGTGTTCAAATGACACGAATATAGTATATGCTCCTTTTATAACTGGATTTTTTTCTTAACATTAGCTTCAAGAGACGTATCCATTATCAATATACGAAAAAAAATAGTGCATTTTTTAAAAGATTTTATTTATGTGTTTGAGAGAGGGAGAGAGAGAGCATGAGGGGGAGAGGTGCAGAGGGACAACCAGACGACCTGCTGAGCACAGAACCCAACGAGGGACTCAGTCCAGGACCCTGAGGTCATGACCTGAGCGGAACTCATTTGCTTAATCATCTGAGCCACCCAGGTGCCCCTAGTGAATTCATTTTTTCAAAATTCTTATTATTTTTTTAATTCCAGCATAATTAACATACAGTGGTATCTTAGTTTCAGATGTACAATATAGCGAACAGAAACACTAATTCGAAAAGATATATTCATCCCTATTTTTATTGCAGCGTTATTTACAATAGTCAAAATATGGAAGCAACCCAAGTGTTCATCCCTAGAGGAATGGATAAAGAAGACGTGATATATACATATACAGTGTGATATTACTCAGCCTAAGAAAAGAATGAAATCTTGCCATTTATAACAACATAGATGGATCTAGAGGGTATAATGCTAAATGAAATAGTTAGAGAAAGATAAATACCATATCATTTCACTCATACCTGGAATTTAAGAATCAAAACAAATGAACAAAGAGAAAAAGAGACAAACAAAAAAACAGACTGTTCAATATAGAGAACAAGCTGGTGGTTGCCAGAGAGGAGGCGGGTGGGGAGATGGGTGAAACAGGTGAAGGGGAGTCAGAGTATATTTATTATGATGAGCCCTTGGTGCATTCATTTTTAATTGCTCTTTTATAGTGGTTCTCAACCCCAACTCACATTAGAATCTCGTAGGGAAATTTAAAACAACTGATCCCTGAGATCCACCCCAAATCAATTCACTCCAAGAAATCAATTTTTGTAAATGCTATAATTGCCCTTAAAATCAATGTATATTTTCTAATTGATGGATATAGGGTTTTATAAAAATCCATCAGATCTACTATATTAATTGTATTCGTTCAAATTCCTGTGTCCTAACTCGTTTCTTATCTTCATAAGCTATCAATTTCGAAGTAATATATGTGATAAAATTTCCTACTGTGTGGTTGCTGATTTATCAATTTCTCCTTGGAGTTCTTCAATTTGGGGTTTATATACTTTGATACTGTGTCATAATACCTTTCTCAAAAATTGTTTCTTTCACCAGCATTTTATTTCCAAGACACTGTACTTATATACTTTGAAGTCACAGATTATGACTATGAAGTCATTAGATTATGGAGTTGTGGTGATTTTTTAATATAATCTGAGCCTCTGTATTTGAATTTATGAATTTAGCCCCTTTACATTTATCACGATTACTGATCTATTTGGCTGGATCTATTTCTGTGATTTTATTTCGTGCTTCTTATTGACCCTTTTCATTGCTGCTTTTGCTTTTCTTAAATTTTTCTGGTCTTATCGTATTTTCTACTTCCTCTTTGCTTTCTTCTGCTTTTGAAAATGTTTTTATTTCTATATTTTGATTACTCTTAAAATTCTACATACATGATTAATCAACAAAATCTAAATTTAACCAATATTTCTAACTTCCTCATACATGACAGAACACTAGAACTTTTAAACCCGTAACCTCTCCTGCGTATCAGCATTTTCTTCTACTTTAATCCCACCTTGAAATTACATCCCTACAGTAGTTATCATCTTGTTGGTGCTGTTATTGTTTATACCACTGCTTGACAATTTATCACAAAGTTTTACATCATTTATTATGCATTTTGAATTCCTGGACCATGTAAGCAATATAAATTTGGATACCGAGCCTATGCAAGGCATAGGTCTGTAGTTTCATTTTCTCCGGTCAAACTTTTTTTTTTCATCAAGAACCATATAGAAATAGAGAAGTTTCCTTTTAGAGTCTTTGGCCACTATGTAGATTTTTTCATCTTTGTCCTTTTACTGAGATTACAGAGTCAGCCTCTGAATGTCCCGGCGTTTGCAGGTTGATGAAGTTCACTCTCCACATCCCGTAAACTCTAGCTCGATTCACATCGTCTAGTCCTACAAGCCCAAGGCCCTGGTTGCAGGAACCCGTAATTCGCACCCCAAGGGCAGCCAATGTCCATTCATAAGCTTACTGATCTGGCTTTCAGTTCCCTCTTCATTTCTGGGATCTACGGATTTCCCTTTTTTTTTTTCTTGTAGGCTCAGATATAAATTTCAAAGAATTTTTAAACATCTTATTTAGCTTTTCTCAGAATTTGTAGTGGGAGAGTTTCAGGTTCTCTTAGTCTGCTCTTTTTCCAGAAGCCACAGATTTTCTACGTAGTTGAGTGTGTATATATTTATGTATACATCCACATCTTTGTACATGTTTTCTATGCACTTAGATCTTATATATTTTCTATGTCTTCTGTACACTTATGTATACATGTGTGTGTATGTAAACATATATGTAAAAGCATGTATACAACATACCTACATAGCTGTGACAATGACACGTGAACTCTCACAACTGCAGAAGGTCAAATTGCTGTAAAAAACTCCTTGTTATGATAGAATGATCTAGAATCGCTCGTAGTGGTTTCTGCTTCTCTGATTGAACCTTGACTAATACCAAATTTGTTTCTGGAAGTGATTTGGTTGGCTGCTTCTAAACGCACTGGAGGACTTGGAGAAAGAAAATGATGAAATTAGGGCAAGTTCTCCGCTCACGATCCGCATAAGTGGCCCAAAATATATGACTTCCCTAACAGAATCCTTTATCTCCTACAGCCTTAGGGCCAAGATTTCCAAAACCACAAGTCTACCCTTGTAGGTGGCCGAATTATGATGCAAATTGACTTCCCTGTCCCACAGCTTTCCATATTAGAGTATTATTTGGCAAAGAGTGGGACGTTGAATATCAGGATGGGATTTTATGGGTAAATTCCAATGAAGCTGGGCAACTTGAACCCTTGAATTTTACTAAGCCTCCTTTGCCAGGAGAAGCAGCCCATCGTTCCCTGTCTAAGGACGTTAGTCTCCTTTTGAGTGAAGAACTTGTAATTACCTCCCCTGAGGTCTTTTGCCTTGCAGAGAATTGCCCATCTTCCTTCAGACCTAATCCCACCACCTCTTACTGCTCCTATAACTAGACTCAAGTCCCAGAAGATCTAGGAGAGCAGGGTACAAAGCATGAGTCGTGAGGAGGTACAGTAAATGCCAAAAGAATTGAATGGTTTTGCCAGTTTACATCAACAGAAATCTAACAACCAATTCCTAGACTTGAGCCAGCTCACAGACCCAGAATCCCCTGAATAAAGAGGGGTCCCCTTGAATAAGAACCCTGCTACACACACAATTTGCATTGTGAATCTTCCCCACTTTCCCCAAAGGCACCCATGGCCATTTACCAAGGCAACTACACACTGGAGAAGGAAAACGAATCATATTTTCAGGGATTACTGGACATACACTAATTTCCTGCAGATCCAAAGCCCCGCTGTGTCCACTAGTCAGAGTAAGATTTTATAGGAGATTGAGTGATGAACAGAGTTTTGACTCCAGTCTGTCTCACAGTAGTCACAGTGACTTTTGACAAAATCATCATTGCATGCCCCGGAAATTTTTGTGGTTGTCTGCTACACAACCTTAGTGTGGCAACAGGTAACTGATACAACTGCCTTAAGGAAACGTAGGGTGGGCCAGTTCGAAGGGCCGAATTTTTCGATGTGATAAAGTGGCATCAGCCCTATTTACAAATAATGAGACTGAGGGATAAGGGAAAACCTTACTTGTGTAAGGTCACAAAGGACAATATTAGAAAGTGTCCCACTGTTATTCCCTGGTGTGATGACACGTAAACGTAAGGTATAATTATATTGCAGAGAGGTTATCGTACCCCATTTAACTAATAGATGTTTGCAAAGTAGGTGGTAGGATTTAAAAATCATGTTCTAACTTTCTTTACATTTTGCAATAGGCTAATTACTTTTGGCCATCATATTAATGGTTACCCATCTCTATCTTGACTTCTCTGCTTCGTATCTCACAAAATGGGTTATAACTATAAGACTAGACTGCTAATTTACTTTATATGAAAACATCTCCCAAACTATGAGTTACCTTTTTTCTTTAAGACAAAGTAGCTGTGTGCTTTGACAGAGTAAGGGGCCAGCTACAAGGTAGGATTTTCAGAAGCACAAGAAACTCAATTTATCGTAACTGAATTCCCCAATTAGATTCCCTAAGTACGTACTTACTACCATTAATCACCTCTTGGGTTCTTATATTAAAAGGAGCTAGTAAAATTAAAATATTCTTTGAGAAGCGTAACATAAGAGGTATGAAAGATTTTCTGCTACTTGGTTAGGTTGTGGGGAAGGGAAATTATGTGGAGGAGAAAGGTCAGGTCTGGTGAGCTTGGCAGAGGAGAAGCCCAAGCTGATGGGCAAGCCCTCTGCTCGGAGTCAGGCAGACCTCCACGAAGCTCCTCAGGATGGAGCAGGGAAGTCAGAAGCAGGTTTATCTTCTACTCCATTTTAAAGAGACAGGTGCTTCCTTCTGGGAGTCAGAGTGGGATATGATCAATTTCAAGGAGCAGGAACAATAGCGGTAAAATAGTAAAAATAATCAATAGATTGGAAATTAGGAGACCTAACTGGTGCTAAGCTCCAACTTGATCCCAAACAGCTGTATGACCTGGGGTAGTCACTTCACCTCTTTGCCCTCATCCTCATCCCCAAAGTGGGACTCCTCAGAGGACCTGTCCTGCATTCACACACCATAAAAAGTCCCCTGGTGGAGCCCCTGGAGCTAGACAAAAAAACACAGCAGAATTTTTTTTAAGTAGGCTCCACACCCCACATGGGGTTTGCATTCACAACCCTGAGATCAAGAGTCACACCAACCGAGCCAGCCAGGCACCCGTGTTTAATTTTGTTTTGTTTTAATCCACACAAGTCCCAAAGTCTAACTGCAGTTTGTGAGGGCAAGTTTTGTGTTTAGCTCTCAGGACAACCACATTCAGCACTAACAGACCCTGATTCCGTATCACTGAGGCCAATGTGCATGTGACTCATGGGGTCATTGCCATCACTGGTATTGGCGGCCCCGGTTGACTTAACGGCACTGTTTCCAAAAAAGATGACTGCAAAGCCATCCTCGCTGTGATGTTCAAGGCAACAGGTGGTTGTGGTTTCAGCATGGGTCTTTGTACTCAAGCCCTCGCTTACTCAAACTTCTCTTCAAGTCATATCGTCTCCTGGATGATAGAAGCCCTGAATCTTACTACCAGCTATAAAACCAGCCACTGCAGGTCATGCCAAAAGTACTGTTTCTCATCTCTTTGGTCC
This sequence comes from Ursus americanus, assembly GCF_024610735.1. NCBI lineage: Eukaryota > Metazoa > Chordata > Mammalia > Carnivora > Ursidae > Ursus > Ursus americanus. The sequence goes on along the minus strand of NC_142162.1, from coordinate 22,649,915 downwards.
CAAGCTTCAGAGTTCATTTACCAACGAGGCCCACAGCAATCCATACCCCCCACCTCGGAGAAATGGCTATTATATTGCACCCTCTAGCTGCTATCCAGTTATCAAAGGTCTTTGTAAATTCTCTGCAAGTGCTGATTAATTTTCTCAATAGACCAGGAGGGAAATTTCTATAGTGAAATATGACAAAACTGAGACACAGAGAACATGAATTCACTACATCACAACATGGCCAACAACTAGATCACAAGACACCAAAGGGATGCGATCCTGTCTCTCGTGACTCTAAGTCTCTCCCCGATCTATTTACAGGTTTCCCAAATGGCATCATCACTGTTAAGAATATAGACTTTGTAATTCTGCCAGACAGATGTGGACGACACCAATCTCATTCTATGAATATTTCACATTCACAAGTATCTATTAGGCTTTGTTGAGCCTACTCCCACATGCAAAAAACACACCTTTGTTCCAACATGTGGGCATGATACTAAGTCTGTAGCACCTCCCCCCCTTTGGCAATAACATGCCTCCTCCCAGCGAATACATTAATGTATAGACGATGCCAGATGGACCCAAATTTTGCTAGCCCAACTCGTGACTTCAGAGTGAGGAGAAAAGTCTTCCAAACCTGTCCTGCTTGTAATACTCATGTTAATTCATATCTCGTGGTAGAAGCTGAAAAGATTTCTCAGGAAGCCTTTGCCTTCTTTCAACCAAGTGTTCCATAGGCAACCTCTGAACTTCATCTGAGAGTTCTTTAACCAAAGACGCCCACAGCTAATCCATACACCCCTAACTTTGGAGGAAATGGCTAGAGCATGGTCAAAGAAAGAGAAATTATCTACACGTATGCAAAGGGAATGTTCTCTCGAAAGCACGGTGGGACACCCACTTAGGCTCAGTGGTACCCCGGCAGGCATTTGGACAGTGGATTTGCCCAACATCGTATGGAGTAACTTGAACTTTTTCCAAAGATCCAAGAGGAGTGAATAATGAGCTCTGCCTGGAAATTCAATCAAGTTAATCCAACCCTTCCAGTCAGTGGGCTTCCTGGCTTAAGGCAGGCCTAAGTCCACAGTGGGAGACTTTCCCTCCTTATACATTCCCTTGGTAAACAGAGAAGTTGTTGCAGGAGATAGTCTCAAGTTTAAATGGATCTTCTTTCATTGTCACTGCCTGTGCCCTAATGCAGGCCCTTGTTACATCTCACATGGACTCTTGCAAAGTCTCCTGCCTGGACTTTGGTCTGTAGTCTTGCCTTCTTTCATCCATGCTCTGCATTGTCACCAAAGTATTCTTCCTAAAATGAATTGTTCTGGGGGACCCACAGATTGAAGCCTGAACTCCGTAACTTTGTTCTCAAGGCCCTTCCAAATGTAGCCATGACCTGAATCTCCAATCTCATCGATCATGTCCAATCTTCATGTGCCTTTTCTGCTGACATGTCTAAGGGGACAGCATCAATCATTTATTGCCACATTAATTCTGTGTCACAATCACCCTAAACTTCATGGCCTGAAACAATAATTTGTTCTCAGGCTCCCCAGGTTTGCAAATTGACAGGAGTGGCTCTGTTAATGTGTGCCCTTTATGGGGCCCAGGCTCAAAGGGCATCAGCTACCAGAGCAGTGGCTGCCAGCTCCTCTTCATGGAGGGATATGGAAGTTCCCAGAAAGGTGGGCAGAAACACATGATCCATCTTGAGGCCTAGATGGCTAAGAATGGACATACTGTCATCTTCACCCGGTTTCCCTAGCCAGACCCCGTTACACGACCCGGCTCAACATCAGTGGAGCAGGGAATATAGTCTACCCCTACTAGGAGAAACAGCATTATTATGTAGCACAGGGCATTGATGCAGGAAAAGGCAAAGAATTGGGAATGAATATCTATTGCTGCATAATAAATTATTCTTAAAACAGCAAATATTTATTTTCTGGAAGCTTCTCTGGATCAGGAATTCAAAAGCAGCTTAGCTAGGTGGTGCTGGCTCAGTGTCGCTCATGAGATTCCAAGTGAGCTGTCAGCCAGAGCTGCAGCTATCTGAGGCCTGATGGCTGAGAGAGGTGCTTTGAAGCTCACCCCGTGCCTGTGGGAGAACTGATCTCCTCCATGTGGACTCCCAAGGCTGCCTGAGTGTCCCCACAACCTGGAAGCTGGCTTCCCCCAGGGTAGGAGAGAGCCCAAGGCAGAGCCACTGAATTTGATCACTTCCACTCAGAAGTGAGGCTCCATCACATCTTTCGGATTCTATGAGTCCCCCCGAGCAAGCCTGGCATAATATGAGAGGGGACTACAGAAGGGCTTGGAAAGCAGCAGCCAGGGATCATTGGGGGCCATCTGGAAGGCTGCCTGTCCCAGTTCTGATTTAAAAGATCTTACGTAGTTGTCCCTATAAGCTGCCAAACTCTTTCTACACCTCTGTTCTACAGGGTCTAAGCCATTGTCGCGAGCCAGGGTAAAAAGCAGTTGCACAAAATTCTTTGTCAAATCCTGTTGGTTTTTACCAAAAATGGTAGCCAACATGAATATCAATGTTGTTCATCTTTTGGCTTTTTCCTTCATATCTGTCTTCCTGTCCATAAGCGTATTTCACACTGGTACGTTGTACCCATTATCACTACTCTCCCTCCCCCAGTCAAGCAGATGAGCTCTCACATAGCTCTCTCTCTAACCCTTCCCTGGCTCCTACACACCTGTGCCATTATCCTCCTACGTCCCCACAGCGCTTGGTATGTCTCTCGATTAAAAACCCTTAGCCCACTGCGGGATATTTGTACTCCTCTCAGGCTCCTTCTTGTCACTGTCAGAGTTCCAAGGCCTGGTGTTTGCTGTGATAGCAACTCAGGAAAAGCTTGAAGAAAGCTTGAGAGGGAGGACAGGAGAAATGGAGAGAACACAGGGCCAAATCCCGACAGGCTTTCCAGACACGGGTTTCCTACCATCTGCTGGTTGAGCTCCTCTTAGGGGCCAGACAGCGTCGGATACTTTCCTAGCCGCCCCTCATTATGACCTTGCAATAATCTAGCACATAAGAGTGATTTGGGGGGAGGACTTAGTTTTCTTTTTTTTTTTTTTTTGAAGATTTTATTTATTTATTTGACAAAGAGAGACAGCCAGTGAGAGAGGGAACACAAGCAGGGGGAGTGGGAGAGGAAGAAGCAGGCTCCCAGCAGAGGAGCCTGATGTGGGGCTCGATCCCAGAATGCGGGGATCACGCCCTGAACCAAAGGCAGACACTCAACGACTGAGCCACCCAGGTGCCCCCCAAGATTTAATTCTTGACTCTTGCATTCCAAACCCATGCTCTTCATCGCCCCCCCACCCGCACGCCCACCAGAGACTCTGCTGGGAAGAGACTCACTGCTTTTCTGCCCTGAAGAGTGCATTCACTACCTACTAGAAGTAGTTCTCTCACTTAGTGATCTAGCTATGTCAGTCCCCGGAAGTCGTTTGTTAGGCTTTTCCTTGATTGTTCTCTCTTCCCTGGTTCCTTGAATGGGTTCCAAACCCGGGTAAAACCTAGAAGTTTCCTTTTCATCTAAGAGAGCAAGCTGTATCTAGGGGAGCAGACATATTGCAAAAGAGCCTAGAGAATCCCAGAGCCCCCACAGGGCAGCAGAGCCCAGCAACAAAGCCCAGCTCCCCAACACTCTCCCACAAAGAGGACTGGTGGCTGGCTGGCTGCTCCCAGCGTTTCCCTGCAGATATCCATCACTGGGGCCAGGCAGAGAGCCCTGTGGGCTTTGACATTTAAAGGTCACACCTCCTAGGAAGTCATGAGGATGAAAAATAATGGTATACATAAAAGCATTAAGAATTCTTTGAGAGAAAACAGCTATATAAACTCATTATAACATTAGCTGTTTTTGAAAATCACAGTTTGCGTTAATTTCTTCTTTTACCAGTTACACTGGGCACATATGTGTGCATACATATAAAAATAAATATGCACATAAAAATATTAATATTTTTAAAGTATAAATTAAATCATGTCACAGATATGGGACTGGGGGTGTGTTGCAGTCTTTTCTTTCTTTTTTCCTTTTTCTGGCCTTCTCTTCCACACTTCCTCAGCCGTGGAGTGCTAAACCTAATAAGAATCCTTCTGTATCTTTTTCTCCATGCTGACATGCTCACTAGTACATATATTGAGGATGGGTCATTACTTATTGGACAGTAATGGAAATTCTATTAAAGGAGCTTTGTAGCATCATGCATTTCTCGGTCCACAATATGTCATAAAAATCCCCCCAAGTCAAATTCTTTTTTTAATTTTTATTTATTTTTTTAAAAGGTTTTATTTACTTATTTGAAAGAGAACAAGAGCAAGAGAGATCACAGAGGGAGAGGGAGAAGCAGACTCCCTGCTGAGCAGAGAGCCCAATGCGGGGCTTGATCCCAGGACCCCCAGATGGTGACCTGAGCCGGAGGCCGACACGTAACCGACTGAGTCACCCAGGCATCCCTAAATTTTTCTTTTTAAAGTTGCACAATATGCAATGGTGTGACGGGCCCACAGCTTCTGTGTCCATTCCCTTCTTAATTGGCCCTCACTGGTCTCCAGGTTATTTTAACAGTACAAACAAGGCTGCGGAAGGAGCTGCAGGGAGAGCTTCACCCTGGATGCTTTACTTCTGTGAAATATACACGCGGGAAGGGGATTGCTGGCTCGGAGGGCACGTGTATTTTGGCTCTTGGAAACTGTTTCCAGTCTGGTGGGACGAAAGAGATAGCTTTTTGTTACTGGTGTATTTCCTGAAGTGAGAGTGAGCCCCTGTTCAGGTGTCTGTTACCATTTTTATTTTCCTGTAGTGAATTGCTTTTCCATTTCTTTTGCCCTTTTGTTACTGTTGTTGTTGGATGGTCTGTGTCTCATGGACTTACAAGAGCTCGTCAAATATTACAGAGAAAATCTTGCTCTGTCTTCTACATTGGAGCTATTTTTCCATATTTATCATTTGTTTTTGGACATTACGGTCTCGGACGTCACTGGTGTTTTTGTATACATATGTATACATTTATATATTCTTTCATAGTGTCTCGTTTTAGTTATGAAAGTGTCCTCTATCCTGGATTATTCACCACGTTTCTTAGATTTTATTGCATTTTTTGTGGGAGCTTTTTTGCGTGTGCGTCTTTAATCCATATGAAATTGATTGGATTTTTGAAATTTTCGAACATAAGATCGAGTCTAATTTTATCTCTATCCAGATGAAGAAACAGTTGTACCAGCACCATTTATGTGAAAATCCATCATTTTCCCATTGAATCACCTTTGAGGTATATTAAGTCCTCACATGTACTTCAGTTGTTTTCTGATTTCCTTATTCTGTTATGCTTGTCTATTTCTCTATTCCGAAGACAACATTGCATTTATACAATTACAAATTGTTCTGATATCTGGGAATGCAAATCCTACTCTAGAAAATCCTCCCTTTTATTCTCACTTTTTAAGCTATTTTTGAACATTTATTTTGCTATGTGATATTTAAGATTATATTATCCACTTCCAAAGAGAAAATCTATTGAGGTTCTCATTAAAGCTTGATTCGATTTTTATATTAAGCTTAGGAAAATGTATTTATAATTCTAAGTCTTCTTCTCCAAGAACAAAGTATGTCTTTATAAATCTCTTATCATTGTTATTGCTACTGAGAATAGATTGTTTTCTGCATATTTATTTTAGGTGCTTATGGTAATATGGGAAAAGCTCGTGATTTGTATGCACTTATACACAGCCACCTACACAGTCCTTTTATTATTCTAGTATTTTCTGGACACTAATTTTCCAAGTATACAACTGCAGATCCAGCAAAAGGGGTTATTTTTTTCTTCTTTTCCAAAGTTGATACAAACTATTTCATTTTTTTTTAAAGATTTTATTTTATTTATTTATTCGACAGAGATAGAGACAGCCAGTGAGAGAGGGAACACAAGCAGGGGGAGTGGGAGAGGGAGAAGCAGGCTCACAGCAGAGGAGCCTGATGCGGGGCTCGATCCCATAACACCGGGATCACACCCTGAGCCGAAGGCAGACGCTTAACCGCTGTGCCACCCAGGCGCCCCCAAACTATTTCATTTTTAAAACATCATTTCACTCGCTAGAATCCCTAAGCCAATATTAAGTAGTAATACTGATGACAAGCAATCCTGTCTAGCTCGTGATTTTTACTGGAATGGCTTTAGCAAGCTCGCATGATTTTGGAAAATGACTTTGTCCCTCTCCGGGAGCTCACTCCCTAAATACTCTTCACTTGCTGAGAGCTGCCCAGGGACCTTCCAGGAGACAGCTTGTTACTGCTTTCCTATAGGTCCATCTAGAAGGGAGACTTGGAAGAAGAGGTAACCAGAGGGAGAACCAGGAGTGGTGGAAATCCTTCTCCCTCCTTGGAGGAGGGGATGTTCCATGGACCACCACACTTTGAGCAAAAGTGGGCGTAGAGACCAGAGCACATGAAGCCATGTGTGACTAGTAAGAAATTCTTCACCTGCCCCCAAGGCACCAGGCATTCCGTTGCCCCCATTTATAGGCTCCCTTCCTTTCTATCAAACTCTCTTTCCGTTTGTCCCAGACCAAAGGTTTCATTCCACATACCTGTGCCTTGAAAGCCTGGCCCCCGCTGCAGACTTTCCCCTCCCTCACACTACAGACTCCTGAAGTCCTACCTCTGCTTGCAAGGGAGACCCACAGAGAATGGGCTTCGCAAGTCTCACTGCAAGCACATGTGTAGTGTTACCTGGCTGTGCAGACGGATCATCAACGATCATAAAAGAATCGAATTCCTAGGACAGGGTTCTCACCCTTGGCACTATTGGCATTCTTTGTTATGGGGTGCCATCCTGTGCACTGTGGGATGTTAGCAGCAGCCCTGGCCCCTTTAAGTGCCAGTAGCATCCCCGTGTCCAGTCGTGACAATCAAAAATATCTCTAAACATTGCCAAAGATTCCCTGGTTGGGGGAGGGGAGTACAAAATCACCCCAGTGAGAGAATCACTGCCCTGAGCTCTATGGCCTGAAGCACACTCCCTAGGGTTGCCAGTGTATGAAATAGCTCATTTGCAAATCATTGCCTGTAAACCGAAGCATCTGCCCTTGTCACTTTCAGTTTGAAACGTATTTGAAACTACTGCTTGTTTCTTCTATTCAAAGAGCCTTAATACATATGGCTTGCTTCTCTTGATTGGCAGTCATCCAGGCCTCTCGTTGAAGGATGATGGCTCAGAGATCCTGGAAGTTAATTCTGTGTGTGTCACAGTGGGGTCGCTTCCCATCAATGTTATCTATTTTTGGCGGCAAGAGTAGGGATCATTTTTATTTGGCTTGCCGGCATATCACTCAGCGTGAAGATGCATGTTCTTCAGTTCCTACTGACGATGGTGATCAAGTATGCGCACCTCTGAGAAGGGCAATTTTCAAAAGGAAATTAGCTTTCCCCTGAGCAGCCTGGCACTGAGTTTGGCTGGTGACATCCCAGTAAACAACCTCCAAACAAACTCTCAACTCTAGAAATGAGTAGGAGCTATTTATGTGTAAAAATTGATTTTTAAGTGGGTAGGTCAAAAGAAAAAACAAGCTGAGAAAAGTCAGCAAGGAAACTCCCCTCCACCCAGCATCTTGAAGTGAGGAACCGTAGGGCCATTCACCAAAATGGAAAGTCTGCATCACTATTACTAATGGAGGGATGATGTTTTGGGGCATTTTCAGCTTGATGAAAATGTCAACTCATTTCGTTTGACACAACCACAGACTCCATTTAAAACATACAAACCCGAAGACTTAGCCTTAAGACTCAGGAAACAAAGGGATTTCAACCAGGATCCTGGAAACATCAATCAGATGGCAAGTATCCTAGCAACAGGGCTGCGGGTAAAAGGCTGTCTGCCAAATGTGAGGTTCCCCACTCAGGCTGTTTCAGATAGGTCTCCATGTGCGTGTGAATGTACAGTCACTCAGCATTCTGAAAGGGGGTCGTGCCACTGCCGCTCTGCTTTCTGCTAAGGAAAATCAGAAAACTCTGAACTGTACTTGGAGGAAGTCCGATCTGAGACAGGAGATGGGGTGGCAAGGAGACCGCGCTGTGAGCACAGCAGTCCTGTGGGCTCTGCAAAGGCAAAGATTGGTTCCTGAGGAAGCTGAGCTGTGTGGATGACAATCTCCTTCCCAGTCAGCCTTCCAGAGCTGCGTATCACGGCTTCGACCATTTATGGCTCCTAACTTCGCTGGAATTGAGGACAAGGCTCAAGGCAAACAGCTGCTGGTCGATAGGAAAACTGCAGTCTTGGTTCCCAGACGATTGGCACAGATCTCCCCGTCTCCTACAATGCCACTGATCTGAGTGCCAAGTCCTAGGATATAGACATGTTGTTAATCTTGATTGGGGTACCAGCGAACTTTGTAAAGAGTAAGGAAGGAAATCTATTTGGCTTTTCAGGCCATTGGGTCTGGGTCACTACTACCACCTAAGGAGCCACGGACAATATGTAAAAGAATGGGTGTGGCTGTTTCCAAATAAAACTTCACTGACAAAAATCAGGGTGGGCCAGATATGGCCCATGGGCCCTCATTTGCAGACTCCTGATCTTGATGAAAAACTTAATTCTCTCCATCTGAAAAGGCCACTCCTGCAAATCTCTCTTGTCTGTTGATACCTCTTCCTGACCCCAGTCTCCCCCTCCTCCAGCAAATATTTTCCATTGCTGACAGTAGTATCTTCTCAGAATATGCAATTAACCCATCACTCTCCACCTTAAAAACCTCTCATAGCATCTCAGTGCTTGGAATAAAACACCAAAGTTCTTCAATACAGCATTCAAATCCCTCCACAATCCACAGTGCCTTGGCCAATGCATCCTGAGCTCCAACCGTGATGGCCAAGCTACCGCTCCCCAAACAGGCCGGGCAGCCACCGTCTCCAAACTTTGTCTTGACATGTTCTCTGCCTTGTGCAACCATCCCCACAGTCTCCACTTGTCAGTCACTCTCATCCTTATGCTGTCACTTCAAATTCACCTTCCCAGGGACACCTTTCCTTTCTGCCCCCTCTATGTGAACGGTCGTTTCATGGGCTCCCATAGTATCCCTCTGGTATCCCTCTCTTAAAACAGTATGCCTTGAATTAAAGTTATTTCCACTTGCTGGCCCCACTCAAGAAATCATGTGCTTCCTGGCCATCCCTTGTTTATCTTGATTTATGCCACCGTATGCTCAATTCCATCATTTGATCATTCACCCATTAACAGATATGTTTTGCATACCCACTGTGTGTTTTGTGATATTCTCAGTGCTGGGAGACAGACAGGCTTGAATGGCTGTAGGGGAGGACAGATAGAAAGCAAGCAAGCAAGAAACCAACATGTAAGATCATTTCAGATGGAAATAATCACCACTGAAGAAACCACGCAGGGTAATTACTTAGGAAAAGCGAGAGTCTGGGTACGTGCAAAGCTGCTTTTGCTGCAGGGAACAGAAAGGCTCCCCGGAGAGGATGCTATTTGGACTGATACTGGGTATCGATGATGAATTGAATATGAATGATGAGAAGCAACCATTTATGGCTCCTCACAGAGGAGACTCTGCACAGAGAAAGTACCTTTAAGTGTCCCTTAAATAAATGATAAGTGGAAATATTCCTATAAGTAAATAAAATACGGTTGTCAAAAAATTAGGTCAGTACTTCTACATGTGCATATAGGAAAAGATATCTAAGATTACCATTAAGTAAAAGCAAAAGCACTTGCAGAAATGTGTATAAGTTTTTAAAAAACAGAAATTTAAAAAAATCAGGGGCATCTGGGTGGCTCAGTTGTTTGAGAGTCCCACTTGTGATTTTGGCTCAGGTTATGATCTCAGGGTCCTGGGATTGAGCCCTGAATAGGGCTCCACACTCAGTGGGGAGTCCACTTCTCTCCCTCTCCCTCACCTGTGCGTGCACTCTCTCTCTAACAAATCTTAAAAAAAAAAAAAAAGAAAAGAAATTAAAAAAAAAATCTTACGTATACACATTAATTCACAAAATTTCTGTAAGGATACACAAGTGAAAGTTAAGAGCAGTAACTTCTAGGGGTGATAATGAAAGATTGTGATACATTTGCTTTCTATTTTATACCTGTGTGCACAGTTGGAAATTTTTATAAGCATATATCCCTTCCATAACTTTATGCACACACAAAAATCAATTTCTCATGAAAAAAAAAATCTTCATGAAGCCTTCTTTGGTGTTTTCAGTCTATAACTTATGGGTGAAGTTTTCCTGGCATACTGGGGAAAAATTCTTCTCATTCCCTTTACCATTAGTGAAGTTTTCATCTCTCTCTCCCCACTTCCAAAGGCAAGCATCCCCGCCCCTTCAATACACCACACACACACACACACACACACACACACACACACACACAGCCACTCACCCTCACAGTTCACCAAGGACACCTTTTTTTAATATACCATTGTGTCCAGAAGCATTGATTGAGATTCACTATTCTAAACAGGTGAGGGTTGCCAGATAAAATACAAGACCCCCAGCTCAGTTTGAGTTTCAGAAAAACAGTGAATGATTTTTTAATGTATGTCCCAAATATTGCATACTAGAAAGGTATACTAAATAATTATTTTTTGTTCATCTGAAATTCAAACATAAGTGAGTGATGTGGATTCTTTATCTGCTAACTCTGGCAGCCTTAAAACAGGCACGTGCCCTAAATAAAAGATGCTAAAATCTTGAATGAAGAACTTTAGATCTTCTCCAGAAGCACTCCGTTCACTGAGTTGGAAGAACAGTGGTGCATTTTTTCTAAATCTTGACTCTGTCTGAACCTCGTCCCCATGGCTCCCTGTTCATTGCTTTCTCAAAAAACAAAACCAAAAAACCCGCACAGGATAGGGCTTCATTGTGCACTTCAGTGCTTATTCTGTGGTCCTTTCTGGAGCCTTGTCCACATCCCTGCCGACTTAGAGTCCAGCAGAGAGCCCTTGTCCTCGTACAGACCCCCATCCTCATGACGTCACAGCCAATGCTCCAGAGCCGGGACTCTGCTTTCTCTGGGCAGTGGGGCTAAGCCCTGATGGCCCCCAAGAGACTTTTTCGGATATTCCCGCCCTGGGTAAATGCACGCAGAATCCGCAGCAATGGGGCCCAGTCTTTGACACGTTCTAGAGTGTCCCAGGTGATGCTACGGGCCGGCCAGCCTGGTGAGCAATCGCCTTGGCACTAGGCCCTCTGTACCCCACGCTCAAGCTTTCAGCCCCGGAAACCAGTGCCTCTCAAACTTCCGGTGCACACGGGCAAGCGTGGGCCGTGGGCAGTGCAGTTCTGATTCCGTCATTCCGGGCGAGGCCCGGCGGTCTGCGCTCGTGACAAGCCCTCGGGTGCTGCTGCTCGCGCCTGAGACCCGCTCTGAGGAGCAAGGCCCTTCCGTGCAGGACGAAACCGCCTTGAAACAAAGTCATTGCCACTTTATCATTCGTATCGGAAGCAGAATAAATATTGTAATGAGGCCGGTAATAAAAACTCTCTCCGGCTCCCCGGCGGTCCGGAGACGGGCACCGTCTGTGCGCTGCGGTTTCCAGTCGCAACTTCTCTGGATGCGTTTCCTGTCTGTGGGAAGCTGACGACGGAATGACACTGGTTCCAGTTCCAGCACACAGATTGTTCTCAGACGCAGACAGTCAGGAACCGCGGGCTGAAGCTCCCCGCGTCGGGGTCACGGAACCCCAAAAGACCGGTCAGACTTAGCCGTGGAATGGCTTCACCCCCAAGGGTGTGCAGACAGGAGCAACGACAGCCTGGTGTCCCTGTGAGGGGACGGGGCTGAGCCGCAGGAGCTCCCCGGACGAGGGGGCGCCTCCCTGCTCCCCGCGGTCCCTCAGGGAGCTCCTGCCCAACGGGGAGGCAGATGGGCCCCTAGAGGGGATCACAGCGGAGACTCAGTCCCGGGAAGTCCTCGCTGGCTGTCGGGACGGGTCCCCTCTATTTAGAAGTTAGATGGCGACGTGAGCCTTGACGCCCCTTGCCGAGAGAAGCCGACCGACGGCCCTGGAGCCCCGCACACACCGAGCCCTGCGGCCCTCTGCTCCGGCGTTGGGTTCCAGCCCCAGTGAGGGACGTCGGTTGTGCCCACAAAGAAATACGGTAATAACTGTGTCAAATGGGCCCACACGAAGAAACCACATGAAGCTCGAAAGCAAACAAAATCCAGCAGTTTCTTCCCCCACTTCGTGGCGAAGGAAGCTGCTCTTGTGACCAGGGCTCCTTCCTTTTAAGGCCACAGAAGCGGGACCTGGGGACAGCTTGCCTTACTCTGCGCCCTTCATAGGAGCAGAGCCTTACGGTGTGATGCTATTAGTGGGGTCTGCAAACGGCAGGGGAGAGGAGCCAGTGAAGAGAAAAGTGCCATAGCTTTTTAATATGGATGAGAAGCTGCCTGCTCTCTCCTGAGCTGCTGGGGAACAAGAGCAGCAAGGAATTCGGCCGTGTTTACAGGTAGTCTCTCTGGAATAAAGGGCAGACGGCAGAGGTGCCGTTGTTCAGAGCCCTGTTGCAGTGGGAAACCTACCAGTGTTGAGTCTGGCTTCTGGGAGACAATCCCTGATTTGTTTCGGCAAAGAGACAACAAAAATGTAAAAATAGCAGGTAACCCTTGAAATGCCAGTGTCGGCCCCAAAGAACAGCTTCCAGAGATGAGGAGTGGGTGGGCTTCCAGAGACACAGATTTGGATTCTAACTTTAGCTTGGACTTTCTGAAGCTGCACAACAGTACCCGGGGAAAGCTTTGGTGTGAAGGTGGCTAAGAATAGTAGCTCAAATCAGGCTGTGGAATTAGCGGAGTCTCGATCAGCCGCCTGCCCCCCGCATCTCTCCCCTCCTCCCCAGCCTCAGTGGGACAGGAGCCTCCGCAACGCTGGAGAGCCGAGACCCAGCAACAACAAGAGCTGACATTTGAGAGAGTAGGACTGCAAGCCTTAGGCTAAGCGCTCCACATAGACTGACTCATTTGAAACTCACCAGAATACTAAGAGTATCACCAGCTTGCAAGTGGGGGTATTTATACTTAAAGATACCCGCACAGTCCTCCAAGGTCACTCGGCTGGCCAAGTGGTAAAGCTGGAAAAAGAACAATGGAGTTCTGGGGAACAGGAAGAAAAATGGAAAGAAGTGGAAGATCCGGGACCTGGAGAAGGAGGGCAGACGTCAAGTATAGAAAGGGGTGGACAATGGGGAGAGGCCAGGCTTCATAGGGCTCCAAAGTAGGAATATAATGACTGGACCAGGGCAAGAGTACCAGGATAATGGAAAACCACTGTATAATTTAATGCAGAACGTGACACAATTTGATTTGCATTTTTATGAGAAGACTGGCTGCTATGTGAGAGAGAGACTGTAGAAGGACAAGAGCAGAAACAGGGAGACCAGTCAGGGGCTGATGCAACAATCTTGCACTAAGGTGGAGCTCTGAGTACTGAAGGACCATGTGGAATATTCCTGGCCTCTCCATCCTGCTACCACAGGGGAAATGCAGTCGAGTATCCTCACAGCCCCTCTGTCCAGTCAAAGAAATACATCTGAATTTAGGCCTTTGCAGAGTAGAATATTGCCCTGCATGTCTTTTTTCCTTTTATTGGGTTAAGGTAATGAGAATTAGGATAAAATTTTTCCTACATATCCTTTTGTACCTAGAAATGTGGTGGCTTCATTTCCTTCCTTAATCTTCCAGGGTCTTGACCCGAACCCAAATTGGTCAGAATGAGCAGAAGGCGAGTGTCATACCACAGTGAGCTCTGGTGGCAGTTGATGACCCCAGCTGACTAATATGATTTATCTTTGTTCATGTTTTGCATATTTTGGCAAGGTCATTTCTGCTAGCCTTCCGAGATTAAGCAGAAAGAAGCTGCTATATGATTCCTGTCTTCCGGTTTGAACCCAGAATGTCCACAGATGCCTTAGCTAGTGCCCACCCCAACCCCACAGCTACTCCTGGGTTGTGACAGCACTAAGTGACAAAGTTTGCATTTATTGTTTCTAAGGTCATACTTTTAATCCTTTACCTGTTGCAACTTCTGATTTTGCAAGCCACAAGCATGACTTTACATGTTTAATTTTCCGAGATCACCCCAACTTTTATATACTTATTCTCTGCAATAAAGGTGACTCATTCAATATATAACAAAACATAGTTCATATTTATACTGTTGTAGTTTCATGTAAGTTTCAAAATAGGGAACAACTACTTGTCAAGCCCTCTCTCCCAATCTTGTTTCTCAAATATCATCATCATCATCAATAACCTCTGCCCCCGAGAAAGTTGCAAGAAGTGTAACTTTGTACATCGTTGACTCCTTCAAAAGAAAGCATTCGTTGTGTACTTGCTACTTGTCAGGCTTGTGCCAGGTGCCCTCAGGAAATTCACAATCTAATGCAGTTTCAACCAGTATGCTCTAATCAATAAGAACTTAGTAAATAATCTTTGGTTGTCATAAGCTAATTTCTTTCAACTCTGTTGGGTAGAAGTTATGACAAATAGCCTAGGTAAACTACATGACAAGGAGAGAGGCCAGGAGAATAAAAGATTTAGCAAGATATAATTTATTCCTGCCTTCACTGATTTCCCCAAAACCTCTTTTATAGTTTGAAGCTAAGGAGAACAGGCAGTTTGGGTTCTCAACCCTAATGACCACTTTTCTACGAATTGGTAAGACACAAGGGACTCAGTTTCCCCAGGAGTTCATCAATAAAGGCAAAGTGTGGTTTTCTCTTCCTTATTCCTCTGGGAGCTTGGAATAACAGTCATGCTTTTTGTGCATTGTGTTCTAGAAGCTGCTACTGAGAAACAAAGGCAAGGAGGTTGATGGTCAGCTGGGCTGAGAAGGGGAGAGGAGAGAATGAGGGAAGGTGGCAGGGGAGAGAAGATGGTTAAAGAAAGAGGGAAAATAAGAAACAGTGATGAGAGAAGATTAGAAGTGAGGAGATTAGGATCACAGGATCCCAATGAGCACAAACTCATTTCTCCAACCCTCTCTTAAATCATCAAGAGACTAAGGCAAGTGGCAGAGGTGGGACCAGAACTGGGCTCTTCTGACTCTCAGAGCTTTTCTTCCTCCACATTTACATGATTACATTGTGATTTTGAGGATTTTGAGAAACTCTGCCTCCATCTATAACTGTGACACAGCACCTTGTGCTGGCGGAACTCTGTGTTTAATGACACGAACCTAGGCAGTGATGACAAGCACGATCTATCAATATTAGCATGAAGGTTTCTGCGGGTCCCAGAGTAGTTTTCAAGAAGGGACAGTTGATGAAAAGGACGACAGCCAGGGTGGAGAGCCTTGTGAAGAGCTGTGGTTTGGTTTTAGTTTAGGATTCCTCTCACTTTCAGTGCTCTCATTCCATGGGCTTTTCTCCCTGCTGGCTGCTGTGTGGGATGCAGGTGCTTGTCAGGAAGAGAGAGAAAAATCTAAAAACAAATGAAAGCATGATCTTCAACCGCTCAGGGTCCATGGCACAGGCACCACTCTAACTAGTGGCAGCTCCTTGCCGAGGAGCCGGACTCCAAAAGATGAAGGTCTCTGGAGAACACCTGGCATAGAGCATTCTATGAATTTTTGAAAAACACACAAATAATCCTTCCCCCTGCTCCATCTCTCCCAACACAGTCCCGGGTACAGAGGAGAGGCCTGAACATGCAAAAAGAGAAGCAAAAAAAAAGTGGAAAAAATAATAATGTGTTGGTTCCTCTATTGCCTGCATGTTCAGTTCAAAGGAGATCTATTTAAAAGCTAGGAATGTCCCTCCTGACACTGTTAAGAACTGATACTTAAGCACTCAGTGGGCAGCGGAAGGTGTGGGTCAGTCTGTAATGTGTGGGGCAAACACATGAAACCAAAGACAAACAGAAGTAAGAGCTGCCCCACATCTCCCAAGGCAAAGAGATCCGAGGACCATGGTGAGCTAATGACACCTGGAGAGTTTGGAAGTCCGGGACTTGGTGGAGAAGAGGAGGAGCCAGTAACAGGATCCCTAATTCCAGGTGGAGACGGGAGCAAAGGAAGCTCTGCCCGCCCAGGCTCGGGACTGCGGTCCCAATGCTGACCTGAACAGGTAGAGCCCTGCGGGGTCTCTAACACCTTGACTCACACATGGGAAGGAGAGTGGAGGCTTAACAGAGAAGGAGAAAAGGCAGGGAGTGACAATTTGTTTTTATATTGAGAGGCAAACGTTCACACATCCAAGCAGACGGTAAAAAAGGAAACCCAATTTGCAGTACACGAGATATCTGAAAACTCATTTCTGACCCCTTTAAACCCAGCGGGTTCTATCTGAGGGAGAACTCCACGAGGCAGGGATGTACGTGTAGCTCCTTAGCTCTTCCATCTCTGAGACCCTGGGCTCTCGCAGTCCTCACGTCATCTCTTCTGAGATGGTACGTTCCTTGAGCGCAGGACTCAGGTCTGTTTCATCTCTGTATCTTTCAGCGCAGGGCTCGGTGCTGCACAGACGGGCGCTGTTGGTTGGGCGGCTTACCATGGAGGAAGGCTATTCCCATAGACTTTCCCCACTCACTCCGTATTGTATTCCACAGCCAGAGTCACCCTCGTAGTATATGATTCTGAGAATGTCCTATCTGTAGTCAAAACTGTCCATGGTTCCCTAGAGCGCACAGTTTATCAGGTGCACCGTCACTGGCGGAGGGGCACGACCGGTCTACCGTGCCAGCCTTGTCTCACACCTTCCCCTTTAAATGCCCTCTGCTTTCCGCCCTCTGCCTGCACTGCTCCCTAGTTCCCAGACACTCGCCATGCTCTCCAGTTCTATTCCTTTACTCACGCCTTCCTTTTGCAGGAAGAGTCTGGACACTTGGCTTTAAATCCCACCTCTATTAGTTTGTTAACTGTGTGACTGATGGCGATTTTTTTTTTTTTTTTTTTGCGTGCTGAGTCTCATTTTCTTTTTTTAAGATTTTATTTATTTATTTGACAGAAAGAGAACATAAGCAGGGGGAGCTGCAGAGGGACAGGGAAAAGCAGGCTTCCCTCTGAGCAGAGAGCCCTACTCAGGACTCGATCCCAGGACCCTGGGATCATGACCCGAGCCGAAGGCAGAGGCTTAACTGACTGAGCCACACAGGCGTCCCAAATCTCATTTCTTCAACTTTGTGCACATGCCGTAGGCAGAAGAGCCTCTCCCTGCCCCAAACCTGAGCAAGCGGTTCTGGGGACGTGTAGGCAACAGTGATGGAGGCTCCGTCTTCAGTGAGCCACAGGGAAGCAAGTGGCCAGCGGATGACACGGCCGCATGTCCCCACACATAGAATCCTAGCAGATTGGCCAATCTCCTCTTTCCGAGATAAGGAAACCAAAGCTCAGTGAGGAACCAAGGCTGGACTCCTGCCTTCTGTTCCATACTTTTCACCGTGCCGTGAAAAAAGAGCCCAAACTCGCTGAACCGACCGGACGCCCAGCAAAGCCTCAGGCCGAGGCTGCAGCTGAAATCACAAGCTAAAGGACTTCGTCAGAAGTGCCGGGGTCATCGCCTCGCTCCAGACGGGCCCGCCCCTACTACTCACGCAGCACGCACTGGGCTCCTGCAAAGTGCTAGGTCCACGCCTACGAGGACAGTAACAAAATATCTGAGACGGACATCGTCCCGCCCGCATTCACAGCCCCGCTAGGGAGGAGTCCTGTGTTCAGAGAATTGCCATGCGGTGTGGGAACTGCGTCCACCCCGCCATAGGAACACCAGAGGACTGAGAGAAGCTCCCTTCTGGAAGAGCAGAAAAATCTTCACGAAGGAGACAGATGACTTAGGCCTTGAAGAATAAGCCTGTGAAGGGTGCGGGTGTCGGGAAGGGCATTCTCCCTCTGTCACTGATTTTCACTGTGCAAACAATTACAGTAGCATATGGGGGAGGTGAGGCCACACACCTGTGTCTGCTGGGGACGATCTGGCTCCATGAAAGGGAGCCAAGGACTATCCCAGGCTGTGTCCGGCTCAGGAACATTTATGAGCCAAATGCCAGTTACCCGATATCACTCCTAATTTATTTGTTTTACACAGATTACTTCCAAGGGTCCCTCATCACCTCCTTTATCGCTGGCACTGATGTGGGCCTAGATCAAATACATGCAAATCTCTAATTTGGGAGTTTTCATCCGGGGGGGAAAATGCCAAAAGCAAATGGGAAGTCTCTTGAGTGAGAAATAAGTGGGTAACCTCTCAAAAGAAAAGGCATTGCTGCACAACGAACTGGTTGCCTCCTCCAGGAAGCCGCACCAAGACCACGTCAGGGGTCCGAGCGATGTGGCGGAGATAGGACCCGTGAAAGAGAAGGAGGAGAGGAAGCAGGAGCTGGTAGGGAAAGGCATCCGACCATGACAGAGGCCTGACCCCTGTGAAAGGTAAAGAGCAGAAAGGAGGATTGGGTAAGAAGTTCAGGTGCAAAGACTGGCGGGAGTGATGAAACACCTGGCCCCGGGCCTCGCGGAGCCCGGTCTTGGCTGGGGCTGCCGGGCCCCACTAGCCGGCTCCCAAAGCCGAGGCGGATCCCCAGGGAACCGGCTGCGGACAGCAGGCCTCCCAGCGGGTGCGCGCTGCCAGAAACATCTCAGCAACACGTCTCCGTGGGTGCTGAACACATGCAACACCCTGGGAAAAAAGAATCGAGAGGGGAATTTTCTATGCTGCTAGTTAGAAACTAGTTCTATCTTAAGATAGCATTAACTGTAGGCTCTTATTGTTGGTTAATTATTGGTGTCTGGCCAGGAAAACTCAGTCGGTAGCATTTATGACTGGCCTGGGTTGAGGGTAAAGCTTTGGTCCTGGAGCTCTTACTTAGCTCCCTAGGAACCAAATTCTTCACTTGAGCAAGCCACGCAGCCTTCGCTAAATGGAAAGAAGGATAAATCAACGCTCCCAGCCAGAGAGAGTGGATGGAGGAGGGAAAGAGGAATGAGCTACTAGACCGTAAGCACCGTGAGTGCAGGATCCACCGGTCTTTCCCCGCGGTGAACGGCTCGCTGCTCCTGGTACCTGGCACATGGAGGCCCTTACGAAATATGGGAAGAACGAATGAGGAACAGATGAATGTCACCCAGCACTTCTCGCATTGAGCCCTCCCGGTGCTGAGCTTCTCAGACATGCTCATTTGACTTTGTTTTCTGTATTTTTACATTCCGCGCTACACCCATTGGGGTTAAGCGGTAGAGGACAGAATTCTTTCAAACTCATTTAGGCAGGAAGGACTTCAGTTCTGGGTATTTAACGGCTCGGAGACTCGTTGGGCAGGCAGAAGAAACAGACTGCAGGTCGATCTGCCCAGACACTCTTGAAGCACACTACAGTCCGCCCGAACCCTGGCTCTCCTTCCTCCTCTGCAACCGGGAAGCTACCTCCGCCAGCACTACGCTGCCATGGCAGCAACCAGGAAGCTGCCGAGTTCTGGAATCTTCCACCGCCCGCTCTGGATCACGCCACACCTGCGGGGATACCAGCGAACGTCCCATGCTGCCTTTCACCACCCATGAAAGTAACAAATAGACTCTGGGAGGGCCAGATGCCTCCACGTGCTTGGTGGTCCTCAGAAGCAGCCAAGGCATGGCCCCTGCCCCAGCTCTGTCTCCTAAATCTACGTGAGAGCCCCTGGTGGGTCAAACCTGAGGAAGCTGGGCTTCCGGGGACTTGAGAAAATGTCATGATTTTGTTTAGTTCCAGCCGCTGCAGGAGAGAGGCAAGCACTCTCCAAGTGGAGCAGAATGAATTGATGAGCCATTCCAACACACACACACCCTGGAGGAAACCGCAGAGAAGGGCTCATTCTCTACCTTCTATCAATTCCAACCGAGGCATGTGGGGGCCAGTCTGAAGGTACATTTGCGTCCTCTCTTGTGAAAAGACTGAAAACAACTCCAGTGCATTTTCTAAGAAGACAGAAGAGCAGGAATCATTGATCATTAGCTGTCTTCCACAGAGGGACATCACCTACGGGCTTTGGCTCCCTGGATCTGCTACCCCATTCAGAATGGCATATGGCCACAGATGTCACCCTGTAATTGTGACTTTTGTGAGGTCAAATAGTTAACAATCCCAAATACTTCATAGCAACCCCAAACCACAACTTCTAGGTTTGACTTTCGGTGCTCTTACAACTTCTGTATCTCCGTGTAGGGAGTTCTGGTATCATCATCATAACCTTGTTGCCATCACTCGGGAAAAACACCCGCCGCAGGTCAAGCGCTGTTTATATATGTAATAGGCATGTTGAATAAGTATGACTCGCGACATACTCAGAATGTACTCAGAACTGTTTTTGTCCCCTGTTGTCCCATAATGGTTTTTTTCAGTGGGTTAACCTCCCCTGCCCTTGGATAAAAACCCTGGCAGGTGTTTGGGCTTTTTGACTCACTTCTGGGTAATAGCACAGTATTGGTCACTTTAAGTCACAAAGACATTCTCATTTGGGTCACAATGATGTCTAGTCCCATGTAATGATCAAGAGGCTGATCTCAACTTAGTATTGAATCCTCTCTCCATGGGCCAGCCTCAGGGGAAGTGGGGAAGGAGGCTTGACATTTCTGCTCTCCTCTTCCTACCACAACCTTGTCCACTCCCTCACTGTCAGATCTAAAGGAGGAAAGGAGGGGGGAGAGGTGAGGGGATAGGACCATACTTACTTGATGGATGGCTCTGTGCTCCCTGAGCCCTGCACATGGTTCAGGTGGTGTCCCTGGGTAGGAGAACTCTTTCTCTCATGAGGTGCTTTTCTAGTTCTTCCTGGGTCTTATCTGTCCTGCAGGCCCTTTTGACCTGTGGAAGGCACTTCCTCTCTTGGTGGCCTCTTCCAACTCCTTCCTCATCCCCTGGGCATTGGGCAGTGTACCTCTGGCTGTTTTCTATGGGGTGTCTCCTCTCTCCGGAGTTAGGACCATGCTTACTGGATGCAACCCGAGGTGACTCCACCTCATGTCTTTCCCAAGTAGCCTCTGTCTAGTCCACAGGAAATGCCTCTCTGCCCTGAACCAATCTTGATCTGACCGAGGGGCTGAGAGACAGGAAACATGTCTTCGGAGTTACTTCTGTAACTCTGCAGAGGGCATGGAGATGGTGGGCTTTGTTTTACACTTTCATTGGTAGGTAATAACTGTTGTGTTGGTGCTTCAGTCAAAACAGAGGCAGGAATGATCTCATTGTAACATCCTGCAATGCATGCTTGCTAACCCCCTTCACAGAGGGTCCCTGACCCTCCCTTTAGACAGCGAGTTCCTCAGCAATAGAAATCGTGCTTGCATCGTTCTCCCCATCACTATCCAACCCCTTTGCATCCTTCAAGATCCAGCTCATTCTTTACTCTTTTGGTGAAGCATGAAGTCTTTTTAGATCTTTCTGACCAGCTAATGTTTCTCAATCTTCCACACTTCTCAAGCTTTCACATGTCCCCTCCATGTTTGCCTCCTCCATGAAGTCCTGACCACCAGCATGCCCCCCACAACACAATTAACTCCCTCCTTGGAGCTCCCTTAGGACTTTTACATAAACAAATTATCACATTTTATGTTGCTTCTCCCCCAACTTTTTGCCTTACATACTAGTCTAAGAACTCTGCAAGGACAGCACCCATGTCTTAGCCAACACATACCTCTAAGTCAACTCATACCATAACATACTTAGCCCATACCCCTAGCACCATACTCCGTCCATGGAAGGCAATCAATTTATGCATCCAACACGGGCTTATTGAGCAAACACTGAGGACACCACGGTGAACAAGATAGACAAGTCCTTCATGGCACTTGAAGGAAACTGTGAACATTGATGGCGCCTCATAGAATCTTCCTCACTAAGGTTCTGGCCTGTGCTGAGCCCCTTGCAGGTGCAGCCCAGTAAACAGGCACAGTGAGATGTTCAACTACTTAAGCCCAGCACACTTCTAAACAGTTGCCACAAATACTGCTGGAGAAGTCTGACCTATTTCCCTAATGTGGATTCACCCATTCAATGACACAGTTTATTCAAAACAAGGCCTGTGAGTGACCTGAAAGGCTAATACTGGGGACTCTTTTACACTTCATGAGAGAGCTTATGCTCCTCAGAGGGGTGTGGCCCTCCCCATGAGTCACCTGAGCACACGCCCCACCCAGGCTTCCCCAGCAAATGATACCAGTCTGTGCATGCAGAAGGGGAGA
This sequence comes from Ursus americanus, assembly GCF_024610735.1. Classification (NCBI taxonomy): domain Eukaryota; kingdom Metazoa; phylum Chordata; class Mammalia; order Carnivora; family Ursidae; genus Ursus; species Ursus americanus. Next base: position 22,627,744 of record NC_142162.1, on the reverse strand, counting down.
GAAAATAGGCTCCCATAGCAAAGGTCCTGCCCGCACTTCTAGTAAGAGCGTATGGCTTATTGAGGTTCTAGATTATGGGGCCACTGTTTTGTTGTATTTCTTTATGTGAGGTGGGGGAAGGACAATAACAATAAGGCAGATCACACCTGAACACTGGAAGCGAAGAGTATCTGAGTCTAAATCTATACAGCTAACAAATGTTATGCAGGAAACTCACTGACAGCAGCAGTCTCCTCATAGAGGGTGCCCTAAGGGCAACAGAGCCTGGAAAGGACCTTCTATCCGGAACACATTTCTTCCCTCACTCTCCACCACAAAGCAAGACATTCCCACTATGGAACTCTGCCTGAGGTAAGATGTTTCTAGAAGCTCCGTGTTTAGATAGCCATGAAGGGCAGCGGACATCAGAAACGCCAATGATAGTGATTGACAATAGTTTCCCAAGCCCTAAACATTTTGATTCATGGAACTGTCAGAACCCAAAACACTTTTTTTTTCTGTTTTCTGTCACTTTTTCTGTATTTGTAGAATTTATTCTGCATAGATTCCATTTGTCAAGTGCCTGTGCTTGATCTCAAAGGACACAGGATAGGAGAGACCCGACAAGGGAAAAGTTGACCCACCATGCCCAGACGTTGGGTAGACGCAGAGAAGAGCAGTCCCAGGGAGGCAATGAAGTGGGAGAACCAGGTTCCAGAAGAAGGGAGCCCTCAGCAAAGACAAACTCCACATCAGATCCATGCACAGGCTGCTGGTTGCTGGGAGGAAGGGAGGTGCAGTCCTGGGTTTAACATAGAGTTACGTATAGCAAAGGCACATGGCAACTTCTTCTTTTAAAATCTTTCTAGTTTCTCAGAAGTCTTCCTAGCTAGGACCCCTCTGTCCTGCATAAACCTTTCTTATAAAAGACAGTGTCAGTACCACAAAACCAAGTTGTGAGTCAGCCGAGCTACCAACTTCCCGGAGGCCATCACGGAGCATGAGGCTGGCCCAGGTTGTACAGAACTGGCTTTTCCAGGTGTCTTGACTCAACCAGCTGATCCAGAACTTCCTTGCAAAGATGAAGTGTCCCTTCAGTAAACACCATTGGTCTTCTCCTTGCATTTGGAGCTGGGTTTGGCTTTGCAGCACTGACAGTGGAGGCCAAGAATAGAAATGAGACATCCTCAGAGCTAACCAGAGGTTACCTAGCTTTGCTACCAGGACCAGCAGGAGCACTGCTCTGCCTATTTTAGAAGAGACTGCTGCAAAAAATAGGCCAAGACAATGCTGAATCTGCGAATGGCAATGCAAATTTTCAGCCTAACACTCTGCCCTCATGACTCTCCTTTTTGGACATGCTACTCCTGTTTCATAGGTTTCCTTTCACCTTCCATCCTCTGCCCCCCAACAGTTCACAGAGAGCCCAAATTCCCTGCATTTGCCCCTGCTGTTTCCCTAGTCTGGAATGTTTCCCCCTTTTGTCTCTCTGTCTCACAGCTTCTAAGATCCAGGTCTAATTTTCAACCTTCTATCAAGGTGTTGTTGAGAATTCCAAACTCCAGAAATTGTAGCTGTACTTGTAATCTCTTGGGGGAATTCCAAAGTCTGGGACAAAACAGAAGTTTCTAAGGATATTTATAAATATTTACTATCGCCCTTCTCAGACTGTCTGAATTTGAAATTTGGGAAGTGAGGCTAGAAAAATCTGTCTTTTGGTTTTTGGTTTTCATTTTGGTTTTGTTTGTTGTTTTTTTTTTTTTTAATGTTCCAATCGACCCTTCTTTAAGAGCCATAGGTTTGTAAAGAAACATGTCATACTTGACACATATACTCTTCCAATTGTTTTGAGTTTGCTATTTTGTTTTTTTCTGCCAACGCATCAGCTCCTCTGGCCAGGGGCAGGGCTATACACACACACACACACACACACACACACACAGCCCAGTGCAGTATTAAGTACATGATGAAGAGAAAATAAATCATTCTTCTGGATTGCCACACTTGATGAGGAAAGAAGGAAATGGAATGGTGGGAGAGTAAATTATTTATATTGTCCTTTTTGCTGTGATTCTATGAAGAACAAATCCTGCTCATGACCTAGACCATTCTCTCAAGAACTAGTCTTAAGAGGGGAGGGTTGTGGCTAAAATCCAGAGCACGGACACACCAAACGGTGGTGAGGATGGAAATTCGCAGGAATTCTCATCCATTGCTGGTGGGAATACAAAATGGCACAACCACTTCGGAAGACATTTTGGCGGTTTCTTATAAAACCAAACATGCTCTTACCACACAATCCAACAACGGCATGTCTTGGTATTTACTCGAGTGAGTTGAAAATTTATGTCCACACAAAAACCTGAACATGGATATTTATATCAACTTTATTCATAATTACCAAAACTTGAAAGTAACCAAGATGTCTTTCAGTAGGTGAATGGATAAATAAACCGTGGTCCACCAAGACAGTGGAGAATGATGTAGTGCTCAAAAATGAGCTATGAAGCCCTGAAAAGACAGAGGACACTTAAATGCATGTTACTAAGTGAAAGAAGCCAATCCAAAAAAGATACCTACCATATGAGTATAACTTATGACATTCTGGAAAAGGCAAAACCATGGAGACAAGGAAAAGATCAGTAGTTGCCAGGGCTGATGGAGAGGGAGGGATGGATATATGGAGCAGAGGATATTTAGGGCAGTGGTGAAACCACTCTGTTATGATCTGGTAATGGTGGATACATGTCACTATTAATTTGTCCAAACCAACAGAATGTACAACACCAAGACTGAACCCGAGTGTAGATTATGGACTTTGGGTGATAGGTCGATGTGGGTTCATCAAGCTTTAGCAAATGTGGTAACAAATGTACCACTTTGGGGGCTGTTGATAATAGAGAGGGCTACGCATGTGTGCGGGGAGGGAATATATGAGAAATCCTTGTGCCTTCTGCTCAATTTTGCTTTGAACCTAAAACTGCTCTAAAAAATAAAGTCTATTTTTAAAAAGCGGGGGAGAGGGTAAGTTATCTCTGTACCATATGACAACCCATGCATTGCCGTCAAGTCTCACTCTAGTAACAAGAGGGTTGTGATGAGGATACAATGCTGGAACCTTATAGGAATGGAAATTAAGTAAAGTCAGACCTCAGGAGAACTGAAAAGCCATCAGAAATATTAATAATAATAATAATAATAATAGCTACCATGTAGTGAGGGCTTACCCTGTGCCAGGCACCATGCTAAGCAGTTCACCTGATAGCAACATTCCTACTTTACAGATAAGGAAATTGAGTCCTAGACAAGTTAGGTAATTGGCCCATTTTCATAACTAACAGAGTCTAGATTCAGACCCCAGTCTATCAGACCCCAGAGTTGAAGTGTTTGTTTGTTTGTTTTTTCCATTTCTTAGTATCCTATGGCTCTTTCTTTCATCTGCATTTCTCAGTTCAAGAGTTCCCTCCACTTCCTCATCTACTACATGGGACCCAAAATGGCTGCCTCATCCCCAGAGCTTTTAGAGAGTCTCTTATCTCTAGGACTCCTAATTCACTTGAAAAAGTATGACTAGCCAATGAATTGGTGGGCATTGAGATGGGTATCCTTCTCAGCTATGGCTGATTGGCACTTGGATGGATACCTGTTGGCTCACCCCAGAGCTACAGGTAGTCCGGGTAATTTGCATGATGTGTCCTTCATACCAGGACATCACTCACTATCCTTGAAACCAGAACCCTGGAGTGGACTCTGTAAACCTGATCCTTTCCTCACATGTAGAATCAGGCTAATAATGGTACCCCCGCATGGTGTTATTATGAGATCGAAGGAGGTAATCCATGCCAACTGGAAAGAACAGCACATAGCACACAGTAGTTGCTAGGAATGACATTATTATTCCAGCCCTACTACAAGTACTTTTGTGCTGGTCTTCCAGTATGCTATGCCTTTGACTTGCAACTTAGTTTGTTTGCCTGACCCACCCCTTTCAAGAACATGTGTCTCAACAATCGCCAAACTTAAATGTCCCCGGAAACAAATCCTCTTCTAGTGCAGGTGTGATAACACCCTCAAACAACGGTTAAAAAAAAACAAAAATTCGGGGCGCCTGGGTGGCACAGCGGTTAAGCGTTTGCCTTCGGCTCAGGGCGTGATTCCCGCGTTATGGGATCGAGCCCCACATCAGGCTCCTCCGTTATGAGCCTGCTTCTTCCTCTCCCACTCCCCCTGCTTGTGTTTCCTCTCTCGCTGGCTGTCTCTATCTCTGTCAAATAAATAAATAAAATCTTTAAAAAAAAAAAATTCAACTGAGTAAATTTGAAGCTTTAATTGTCTTTATTAAATGATTGAATCCAGCAGCATCCATCCCTTCTAGTAACTAGAAAGGCCCTCTGAGGAATTGTACAAAATGGAAGGTTTTTATAGGCAGAAGGAGGATGGGGCGAGGAAGGCAAAAGAAAAGAAAAGATGGCTTCAGGCCAGTTCATCTTTTGGGGGGAAGGGAATGGCAGGGTCTTCTCACACAGATTACCACACTAGTGCAAATCAGGAAATTACAGATTGACTGTTTAAAGTTCACATTTTGGGGAGAAGCCTTGGCTTGCTGTAGAGGGGCAAATAACCCCATTTTGGGCCATTGTTTCTTTTCTTACACAACAAAGGTAGGTGATTCCCAGTCTGAAAATGTCCAGGGCTATTATTCTAAAATGACCCAAATCAATGCTAGCCGTTTTGTTTGGGGAGGTAGTTATAAAACCAGGTCCTTTTTTGGGGGGCCAGTGCAGGGCCCAAAATTGTGACCTTAAGATCCGGTCCTGAGCTGAGATCAGGAGTCAGATGCTCGACCAACTGAGCCACCCAGGCACCCCACAAAGCGAGGTCTTAAAGGAAGAAAGCAGAGTTCACAGAACTGATAGGCAGAAATGCCCTGTAGCAAACTCTGCCCTGAAGTCACGTTTTGCTCCACTGGTCCATTTAACAAGGAAACGATTCATTACTGACCGTGAATAACAGGGGAAAGGATGATCGGACTGAACTTGTCCAGACAACCAAAGTGACTTATGCTTTTGCACGATATCCCCAACAATGCCACCACGGCAATCTTGGGAATTTAAGTATTTCCAGATGATTGCTATGAATCTTAGCATAGTTCTTCTAGAATCAGTTCAAGCTGTGCTTTATACGAAATAGGCATTCAGACTCCCGTTGACTTGGTAAAGAGTAAACAAGGAACAAAGAGGAGCGGTGCTGCCATGAAGTCTCATCCAAACCAACAAGATAATGGATTTCCCAGCCCATCTATCATAACGATTACCAAGTTACATGGATGTCATTGCAGAGCCCTCCTCTGATATTCCCAACTGTTGTCTTGCAAGCAAAGGCCACTATTATTCAATTTTACAGATGATAGAATTGAGGCCCAGCAGCTTGCTACTTCTTGTCACTGCTAGTAAGAAGAATACAGGTCAGAACTCCAGGCCCCTGACTCACATGTTGATTCCCCGCCCCATGATGGCTCAGTGGTGTGCCCTGGTGAAAACGGTGGAAAGAAACTTCCAGATGGTGAAATCAACTAACTGGCTGAGAAATAATCGGCGTCTCTTAAAGTGTGCTCCTTAAATCCGTAATGTGCCATGACACTTCAAGAATAAGCTTGGGAATTACTACTCACTAGATAATCTACCCTGATGTATATACAACATCTGAGACCCTGAGCAAGCAATCCCACCACACAGAAACATGTACAACATATTAATCCTGTATTGCTCAAACTTATTTGACCATAAAATTCTTTTTATGTGTGTTATTAATATCTCATGGAGGAATATTCTCTGGAAAATATTTTAGATTATTTTTTTTTAAGATTTTATTTATTTATTTGACAGAAATACAAACAGCCAGCGAGAGAGGGAACACAAGCAGGGGGAGTCGGAGAGGAAGAAGCAGGCTCACAGCAGAGGAGCCTGATGTGGGGCTCGATCCCATAACGCTGGGATCACGCCCTGAGCCGAAGGCAGACGCTTAACCGCTGTGCCACCCAGGCGCCCCTATTTTAGATTATGTTAAAAACAATTATTCAGGGACATAAGTAAATCAAAAAATTATGCCTCATTCCATTTTGCCTAATCCCTAGTTTCTTAGGCCCTAACTAATTTCTAGAAGCAATACTCATTGTAAGCTACATTTCTGGACACGTCACATGTTATTAGGAAGTATATAAGGAGGATGAAACTTTCAAAAATTGAAGTAGGCTTTGGGAGGGCAGATTCATATAAAAATAGAGTTTCCATCTCCAACCTCCCAGTGGTCTACAGAAACTCCAGGAGTTTCTTCATTTTTCTTCTCTACCTACATAATTTTTCGTGTATCTGCAGCTAGGTCAGTGGTGTGAGGAGTAAGATATTTATCCTTCTCTTCCTCATCTTGTGGCTTTCCCCACAAAGAGAACTTGCTCTAATTTGGAGGAAGAAAACGTTGGCTTCTTGGAGACCAGCACTGTATGTGTAGAGTAGAAAGGTCACCCCGTGGTTGCCAGGAACAATGGCTGGCAGCGTTAAGGGAAAAGGGACTGTAACTTACATGCCTTTCAGAAACCTTTATCGAGAGTCAACCAACCAACTGAAATCCACTGCACAAACAGAGTGAGCCCCTTCATTATCAAACTGCTTTCCAGGACCTTCTTGTCAGGGGCTGCGTGTTTGGTTTGAGGGAGGCAAATTATGCTCAGAGACCGGATTTGAATTTCCAGCCATTGATTCAACAGAGGTTCACTGTGGATATTTTGTAAGCTAACAGTATACAGGATAATGTCTTTTAATAAGCCAAGAAAGAAATAAACCTCCAAACCAGTGATAGATTAATCACACTATTGTTTCAGGCAAGGAGCGATGAAAGGAATAGTCCAAATCTAGCTGAGGTGTGCCTCAACCCGGAGCTGATGTCCAGCTGCCAACGCAAAAGGAAGAGCGGCCTGTGGCTAGAGCATGTCGCTGCAGAAGGATGGAACCAGTGTCCACGGGCAAGATGAGCTTTGTGGGGCCACCTCATGGCCTTTGCCTCTGTCGGTAAGAGTCGCCTTTACTGCTGCAGGAGTCAATTGCCGCAAGGTCTTCAGAGAGTTTAGATCTGCGAAACGCAGCCTTGCCCAGACAGAACATTCTCAGATGGTCCTTACAAACTCTTGATATTTATAGTCTAAATGTCCCCTTGCTTTTGCATCTGTTTTTACTGAGAAGCCCCCAGTGGGACCCTCAGCAGCCGAGCTACTGCTGAGTTCTCATCAGCTACGACAGATGAAATGGTGCTCGCTTTGGCAGCACATAAAGACTGGAGCGATGCAGAGATCAGCGTGGCCCCTGCCAAGGTCCTAACAAGTGGATTTGAAATCACATCAAACCAGTATACAGCCCTGCGGCTCCCCAGTTAACTACTAAAGCAACCTCCCTTGAGAGAATTAATTTTGATTCTCCTCCCCCCCCACCCCGCCTTTATATCCAGATTAAGTCGTTGAACCAAATCGCCACATTATGGCACATATTTCCCTTCCTACTTGGGGAAACACATGAGCCTCCTTGTCTGTGGTCATTCCCCGAGGCAGCGGTGTTTAAGATATTTTCTCATCCTTGGCTTTGCCCTGGGCCTGGGGTAGGTTTACGCAACGGGCTGCTTTCTGCCACATTGAGTTTTCCTTCATATGGGATCCCAGATGGCCTCCCAGAGACTTTCCTCCTACTCAGGTTCTCATGTCTAAGGTTTCTTCTTCGTCATCAGGACAGTTCTCTCAGGAAACAGTCTCGAGGCTTAGGACAACATGCCCCAGAGGTCAGCCCCTCCTCCAGCCCGCAGGCGTGGGCATCACTTCCTCAGTGGCCTCAGGCCTCTCTCCACAAACAGGGTTTCTCAAGAGTGGCGATGGGTTAGCGCCTTCCTGAGCGCTGGCAGATGGCTGGGGGTCCACAGCCTCCACTTCCACCTGCCCCACGTCCACTGTCTCCCAGCACCCTCGAAGCAGAGCTTTCCCAGTGAGATTGTGCTCTCCCTCACAGCTCCCCTCTGGGAACGTGGGCCCTGAGCAGAGACCACCCCGCTCCATCATCTGGTCAGAACTGCATGGCCGACACTGAGCCCTCTGGAGTCACCTTCCTGGGAAGGCCCGTGCGCTACTGTTTCTTTTACCTCTGTCTTGCTCAGAGCAAGAGCAAAATTAGCTCTCTAGGCATTACAGAGTGAAGCGTTCTTTCTTGAGGATTTTAACCACCGAGGGCAGAAAAAAGCACACCCACTCAAATGATTCCCCTTCTTAGCTGCTGGTAAGATCCTTTGTGCCATTTACATCACTCTATCTAGGTGAGAAGTGGCGCTTTTCTTAAAGGTTAAGAACAACACCTTTAAATAAAACAGTTATTTAAATAATAAAATCAAACGTGTAAAATGCACACAAGTGCTTTATAAATGTTACTGTTTACAGTGTATAAACATAATCCCTATTAATAAGCTCACAAAACAATGCTATGAGATAGTTACTATTATATCCATTTTACAGATTGGAAAACCGAGGAAGAGAAAGGTAAATCCCCTCTACAGCCAGTACAGTGAGTGGGAGAGCTGGTGTTACTTTTTCCCTCCGAGACTCTCTGTCCTGCTGTCCTCACTGCAAGGTGTTACTCCCTCTGGAAAAGGTTCTTTCTCTCTCTCCTTCTCTTTCTGTCTCTCTCTCTCTCTGTCTGTCTCTGTCTCTCACACACACTGTTAAAGAAAAAGTAATTCTGGCTTATTCAAGACAATTACAATAGGAATATTGCGGTAGCCGGGGTTGGGGGGGGGGGGCTCAACTCCAGCTACAACAAGGACATGTGGGAATTTAGAGCCAAGGAGCAGAGTGAGGGGTCGGTGGATGGAACATTACTAAGAGGAGACTTAAAGCTAGGGGGATTCTTGCGAAACTGGCTAACAGGCCCAAGACAGGACGAGAGCCTAGGGGAGGCCTAGTTGAGAGGAAGGCTGAGAGAGAGGAGCCTGACTAAAATTTGATCAAGGAGACAGTCTTTGCCAACACATGTACACACACACACACACACACACACACACACACACACCAGGTTTGCCCTCTGCCAGTCCCACTAGTGTTATTCCTCTTCTAAAACTTGGGGGCAGGTTAGTAATCAGAAAACTTGAGTTCTAAGCATTGCCTCCCCTTGCTTTCCTTCTGTCCCTTGAGCCCTCAGGATAAGTAAGGATACACTGAGCAAGCATTCTCCTCTTCACAGGACTCCCAGAGAACATACTGGGTGGTGGAGAAAGGCAAGAGCAATCATCTAGGGTATCCGCCATTGCATGAGGTCTGAGCAGGCGCAGTCAGGTGGAGAGCTCCAGGGGCAGCAGGAGGTGGAAGGCCAAGGAAGCCTGTTGCCCTGCGCAGGTCTTGAGGAGCACGTAAGGCTCATTGGAACTGGTTTTCAGCTACATAATGATGTTGCCAGAGGGGTCAGAAGGGCTGTGAAGTATTTCCTGTCAAGATTTCAAACAAAGGACATCTAGCCCCTCTGCAGATTGAAGCACACAGTAGGGTCAAAAAAATGTGAAAAAAAACTTTGAAACAGGCAAGATGATCATGTCTCCTTTCAATGGAATGCTTCCTATTGTCTGGAGGACCCTTCCAGTGTGGGCAGATTCATTAGAGGTCTGTGCCTTCCTTGGGCTTCGATGATTGCGCAACTCTACTTTTTAACTCGCAGAGACCTCAGATTTCATGCAAATGATTTCTGTCCATGAAAAAGCAAACAAATTTGGTCCCAGGAAATTATGATTGATTTCCACCCTGTGGTACGGGCTGTCTCTGCATCTATGAGCAAGTGAAAATCAGCATTTCCGGTTGCCCATATAAATGACCGTCTTTGGCTTTGCCTTTGACGTAGTTCTAACATCTTCCTAGTTCTCTCAATATCAGTGAGTTAAATAAAATCTTTGACATGTGTTCATTCCGTATTTGTATAGGAGTGTCATGACTGTACTTTTAAAACAATTACTCTCTAGCAGGAGAGTCCACAATTTGATAGCTAACTATCAAATCCTTTCTCACTCCTCTGTTCTCAGCCGTGACCCTAAAATTAGACAAGATGTCAGTTCACGCTGCTTCTCCAAAGGACTCAGCTTTAAAAGTAAGTAAATGAAGATTTAAAAGGTTCCTTGCAAGGGAGAATAGGACTTCATAAGCCATGTTTAATTCATTGCTAAAACTGCCTGGCTCACTGGGCTTGCACCAGGGCTGGCAGGAAAATACCGACCAGCAGCATCTGGCCGAAGAAAGGTTGGAAGGGGTGTGTCTGCAAGAATACCTCATGTATGCTAACCCTACACTGGGAGAACTTGGAAAAAATCTTCTTAAAGAGAGGGGTGGAGAAAGCGGAAGTGCAGAGAGCAGGAGAGAGTTCTTAACTCACATCATTTAAGTGATTTGAGAATTGGGGATTCTTTAACTGATCTGGTCTCATTTGTCTATTTTTGCTTTTGTGGCTTGTGCTTTTGGTATCATACCCAAGAAATCAGTGCCAAGAGCAGTGGGATATTATTCAGCTTTAGAAGGAAATCCGGCCGTATGTGACAACTCTGATGAAACTGCAGGACTCAATGCAGAGCAAAGTAAGCCAGGATTGGGAAGGACAAATACCACATGGTTCCACTTACATGAGGTATTTAAAAGAGTCAAACTCATAGAAACTGAGAGTAAAACGCTGGTCGCCAAGGACTGGCGGGGGAGGGGAAATAGGGGGTTGCCATTCAATAGGTATAAAGTTTCAGTTACACAAGATGAATAAGTTCCGGAGATGGGCCATACAACATTGTCTATAAATAACAATATCATATTGTACATGATAAAATTTTGTTTTGGGGCGCCTGGGTGGTTCAGTCGGTTAAGCACCTGCCTTCAGCTCAGGTCATGATCCCAGAGTCCCGGGATCGAGCCCCACATCAGGCTCCCCGCTCAGCAGAGAGCCTGCTTCTCCCTCTCCCTCTGCCCCTCCCCCACCCCACTCATGCTCATGCTCCCCCCAAATAAATAAATAAAATCTTTAAAATAAATAATAAATAAAAGTTTTGTTTTGATAAGAGGATAGATCTTGTTGGGGAGCAAGAATGTCCTGTCCCCACAAAGTCCTTAGCTGGACTAAGAATCAAATTAACATGAGACAGATTCACAGGAGAAAATCACATTTAATAGTGTATGTATGGGGAATCCACATAGACATGGAAATGCCAAAGACAGGCAAAATAAGGTATATATATATGTATGTGTGTTTGTATATATATATATATATATATATATGTCATCCTGAACTAAGGAGAAGGGGGGAGGGGTCTGGGGTGTCAGAGGAGGGGACTGCAGTTCACAGGGCAATAAGAAGAGATGTGTGGTAATTAGGTGTTGTCCCGCCATACAGATGGGTCACTCAGATAAAATTTATCTGTGGTAATAATCATGATTCTGGGAACGATCTCCAATTTAGATATTTCTATGTAGTTAAGGGAGGGCCACAATTTCTCCTGAGCCTGCAGGGTCTTGATTGCCTTCAGCTCAGAATGATCTACGTGCCACAGCGGCCATCCTGGGGTGGCCTGCCCTTGGCCCTTGCAATGTGATGTTACCACAATTAAGAAAGGAGGCCGGCAGGCAGGCAGGTAGGAAGGAAGGGGGGGGGGGAAGGGAGGGAGGAAGGAAGGAAGGAGAGAGACAGATAAGAAACTTAAAAAAGAAAAGAATCAGGGGCTCTTGAAAATTCTGACTTTTCTCTGCAGTGTTATTAACTCAAACCAGAACGTGGCTACAACGATCAGGGGTGGGCACCGACATTACCTGGTCAGCTACCCCAGTCCATGCCCCCGAGTTTTGAGCTCTTTTAGTTCTACTTTACATAAGAAAAAAGGGTCAGAGGCAGTGAGCTGTGAGTGATCCACCACCAAACCACTGCCCAACCCCCACGCGTGATTTTTCCCCAGCCTCTGCTCCTCCCCACAGATAAAAGCAGACCAGAAACTCCACCACCACCACCACAAGGAGCCTGGTGTCATTCAACAATGAACAGAAAGGAGTCCAGAGAATCAGATGTTTCTGATCATGGTCCAGACTTCCCTGCATCACAGTGACCTGGAAAGCTTGTTAGAAATGCAGATTGCCATTCTCCACTCCAAAACGTGCTGAATCCGTTGATGATTTGTATGTACTTGAAAGTTTAGTTCAAACAGCAAACATCAAAAAGAGGGGAGTGTGTTGCTTATCCTCTGTGGGCCTTAAAAACCCACCAGAGCAGAGTCAGAGCTGGGCTCCAGCTAACCCACCGCACAGGCTTTCCCAGCCATGCCCTGCTGCCTCTCGGGCACAGCTAAGGTGGAGAAATGAAACCAGCTTGGTAAGTGTTTTGCTGTTCACCATCTGTTTACCATTTTCAAGCCATCTGTTCCTTCCTGTGAACTATTTTGGCTATTAAGGCACTAGGCAATGGTGATTAGAGCTGGATTCTGGACCTAGAATACCAAGATTTATTTCCTTTTTATTTAAATTCAATTAGCCAACATATAGCACATCATTAGTTTTCAGTGTAGTGTTCAATGATTCATTAGTTGTGTATAACACCTGGTGCTCATCACATCACATCCCTTCTTAATGCCCATCGCCTGGTTACCCCACGCCCCACTCACTCACCTCCCTTTCCACAACCCTCAGTTTGTTTCCCCGAGTCAAGAGTCTCTCATGGTTTGTCTCCCTCTCTGATTTCTTCCCAGTTTTCCCTCCCTTCCCCTACGATCTTCTGTGCTATTTCTTATATTCCACACATGAGTGAAACCATATGATAATTGTCTTTCTCTGATTGACTTATTTCACTTAGCATAATACCTTCCAGTTCCACCCATGTCAATGCAATGGTAGTTAGAATACCAAGATTTAAATGCTGAGTTTGCCATGGGGCGCCTGGGTGGTGCAGTCGGTTAAGCGTCTGAGTGTTGGTTTTGCCTCAAGTCCTGATCTCCAGGTTGTGAGAGCGAGCCCCGCAGCAAGCTCCGCACACAGAATGGAGTCTGCTTGAGATTCTCTCTCCCTCTCCCTGCCCCTCCCACCCGTGTGCGCACACGCACGCGCTCTCTCTCTCTCTAATAAATAAATAAATCTTTAAAAAAAAATAAATTCTGACTTTGCCACTTCTGAGCTTTGAAACCCTGGGTAAGTCACTTAACCTCTCTGTGCCTTGGTCTTCTCATTTATAATTACAGTATCTCTCCTATTGTTGTGAGAGGTATACTAATTAATACAAGTTGTGACAGTTTAAGGAACACAGGTTGTGTGAATTCAAATAAGAATGCATGCAAAGAGCTTAAAGAAAGCCTGGTATGTGATAAGTGCTCAGTGAATAATAACCATCCCTCTTACAATTATTGGCTTCTCTCCTGTGATTATTTCTTAAGATAGGAGGAGGCTTTAACAATTAATTTGGCTATCATAGATTAATGCTGAGAGGTAATGATCCAGCTATATTCTGAGCCCACTGGCTTAAACTCCTTCATTTGGCCACGTTAGTCAAGGTCACTGACTCAGGTGCAGGTACTGTGAGGACCCAGCTTGGCGGGCACAGACTGTACGAGGTAGGGACATAAAGGGCCACCCAATCATGCCTCTGTGACTGTGAGCTATGTCCTTATTGGTGACTTTCCCCTTGGCTGGCTTTCAGTAGGATTAAAGGTGTGCTTTAATATCCCAACCCCTGACAAAAGTCAAAGAGGCATCTATTAAGACAGGCAGGGCTCCTCGGGTAAGAAGAGTTTGAGACATCCCTCTCCCACGCGGACTGGACCTTGTTCTTACATACCTCACCCCAAGCTCTCCTTCCAGATCCCAGGGAAGAGGACTTTCTTAGGGTGGAGATGAATGCTGAGATCAATTCTGCACAACTGCTGCAGAAAAGGAAACGAGCCTCTTCTTAGGCACTTACAGCATGAATCTTGTCTTTAAGTAAGTAAGTAAGTAAATAAATAAATAAATAAATAAATAAATAAATAAATAAGACATTAAGAAGCTGCAACTACCAAACCAAAGTCTACTGTTGAAAGAAAGAGCAAGCACGACTTATGACAGAGCTGAGTGTGTTGCAGTATGCCCTAGAAATGAGAACCACTTTAGATCATTGTTTCTCTTGCTTTCAGGAGGACTCATGAGACTCAGCACGCACCCTGGGTTGGAAAGTCGTGAAAACTGCATTAGCATGGCGTGTTACCGCGCTCTGTGTCCCAGAACGCCTCGACGACCCGGAGGCAGCACAGATTGGTAAGCATCACCGTCTCCGACGTGCTGTCTGTGCAGTAAACAACCAACATTTGTCCCGGGACGCCCCGGGCCCTGGAGGCCACAGAGCACGTAGGAGCTCCGCTCGGCCTGGCCACTTGCTGTCTGCCTGACTTGGAGCAAATACTGCAAATCTCTCCGAAGTTCCATTTCCTCATCTGGGACACAGGGAGCCAAATACTTCAGTATATTAGTCAGGATGCTTTCTTTGGGCATCAGTTACGCAAAAAGCCTGACCTGAGTGCTTTGATAACCAGGGGAAGTCCCATCTCAGGTAACAGCAAGTACGCAGGTGTGCACGTGTGCCAGGAGCAGGGGCCTGCCTCTGCTTGGCTCTGGCCTCCTCCCTCTGTGCTGGCTTCCGTTACAGCTCTAGAAATTCCAGGCAAACATCCAGACACCACAAGGTCCAGAGTAGGGAAGACCGATGTCTCTTTCTACGTACCTCTCATCAGCGAAGAAAACTTCCCCTACCTCCCGCCCCGCCAGCCGAGCTTTGCTCGGGCCTCACTGGCTTGAACAGGGTCACATGACCACCTCTGAACCAATCACCGGGGATGGATGCCGTGCCTGGTTTCTTCGGCACTTACCCCTGGACGGAGGGCTGAATCACCTTTCCCAAGCCCAGGGTGGTCGGACTCTGCAGGCAAGGAGAAAGCAGGAGCCGGCTGGCGTGCAGATAACCGACAGTGTTTGCTACAACACCCTATCAAATTCTTATGAATAGATGAGATCGTGGATGCAAGTGGCCCACCCAGTGCCTGGAAAGTGGAAATAATAAAATAGCAGCTGGCATTTTTGAGGACTTACAATGTGCCCGGCACGGGACATGAATTCTCTGTATGCCCCTTTTACGGATGAGGAGACTGGAGCACGGGTGAGTTAAGTAACTTAACCCAGGCAGAGCCTGCATTTAAACTCAGGCAGTCTGACTGCAAAGTCCTACTCTCATGCCTGCATTCTCTAAGATTTCCTGCACTGGCATGGTAGTCAAATTCATCGCCCCATCTCTTCCCTAAGCTCAAGAACTGTGTGAATGTTGAGTTCAATGGGATTCACACACATGAAAAATTTTAAAACAATACAGTACAGCAGCTACTGACAATCTCGTGGTATAATAGAGGAAAGAACCAACCAATGTGCTGAGCATGGGGAAGACTGTAGAGGGTGATGCCATCAGTCGGGAAAGCAGCAGGGCCTGGGCCCTGGTGGAAGTGGAGGAGGGGGCACAATGGAGAGCACACCAGACTGGTGTAGCAGCTTGTAGTTCTCAGGAATAAAAAGCTACTTTTGGGGCACCTGGGTGGCTCAGTCACTTAAGTGTCTGCCTTCGGTTCAGGTCATGATCTCAAGGTCCTGGGTTTGAGGCCTGCATCAGGCTCTCTGCTCAGTGGGGAGTCTGCTTCTCCCTCTCTCACTCCCTCTGAGCTCTCTCTCTCGCTCTCTCTCTCAAATAAATCCATTCAAGAAGTGGGGAACCTTTGCCTTCTGTAGTTCCGTGTCTCTCATCCGCAGAAAGAGGAGGTTGGATTTGATATTCCCAAAGTCACCTGTATATTTAGAATTATATTTAAAAAAAAAAAAAAGCTACTCTTATGTGACTTGGGCAAAGGGAAGTGGCTTTGGAATCCATTCAAGAAGTGGGGAAGCAGAGTAGGACTCGAGCTACATTCAAGAGAAAGTTTGAAGGCTGTTTTACTCATGAAAACTTGGGCTCATGAACTGCAATACAGTGGACCTCCTGAGTCATACCGCTTTTGTGCAAAAGACACCAAATCCCATCAGTCAACTTAAGAGTTTTCCTAGTGTTCTTGTAACTCATGCCTATGAACTCCGATCTATAGCATTGTAAACTTCCAAGACAGTTCGACATTGATGGAGAAGGCCTAGAATGCCCCCTTCTCCTGCTCCCCATCATGGCAAGACCTCCAGTAGATCCGAGTTGGATGAAAACAGGTGCTCAAGTTCAAACTCATGGTAACTATGCACCTATCCTCAACTCCCCAGTTTGGGGGCCCACGTGTTCTGAATGACTGGAGATTTGGACCCAAGCCTCCCATTCTTATGAAGAATACCTTGGGTTTCCCATTCAGCGAGGGCCCTACAGCGTCGAACACTAGATGGTATTTCCCAGAGGAATCTGATTTGAGGCAGAGGATTTCTCTTTATGTGCAAGACCTTTCCCCATAGCACCAACTTTCATGCCAAGAAAGCATCTCCAAGGACATGTTCTCGGCAGAGTTTCAGGTCATACCTGTTCTCAAGTTGATGTGTCTGGATCAAATTGCTACCTCTAGATCCTATTTAGAGTTTTGTCTGTTATCAGGTCTTGTTTATCATCTTTTACTTTATTTGGTCTCAAAATTACTTCCCAAAGTCCTCTGCAATCTGATATGTAGGCAACAGGTACCTCTCTAAGTTAGCAAAATAGATCCACGTTGGAGAAGGATGGTCTTTGGTGTCAGAGATGCAAGACGGCATAATGCTCCCTCCTGGCAGGGTGAGCAAAGTCACGGGAGGCATCGATCATTGTTTGGCACATCCTTGGTGTTTTAAATGTTGGTTTCTTCTCCCTTCTGTCCTTTTCCCTTTATGGGGAGGGAGGGACGTTCAAATGTAGTAAAAGCAGGAGAGGACATAGGTAGCTTGCAGGATGCTGGGTTTTGCTACCGAGTTGCTGTGTGCATTGGGACAAAACCTTTGCCTTCTCTAGTTCCGTGTCTCTCATCCGCAGAAAGAGGAGGTTGGATTTGATATTCCCAAAGTCACCTGTATATTTAGAATTATATTTTTATTCTGTACTGTCTACATTCCCCGAGTTCTGAGTCACAGGAATTTCCCCAATTCATCTATCACATCCAGGCTCCCCAGTCACCTCCCTCCAGCAGGTGTGACCTGTGGGACCCCTCCTTGCTTCTGGCCTGTTGTGAACTGGCTGCCATCTAAGATTAACAAGTACCTACCGACCACCTCTTGGGGGAGGGGAGGGGTCTGGCGGGGACCCAGCGACAGTGATCTCAGCAGGGTCTAGACTGCTGGCAGTTCAATCAAAGCACCTGATAGCAGAGGAGTCAGTGGAAAGGAATGTGAGGTCACCTTGCCCTGTGGTTTGCAGCCTGTGTGTCTCAGAGACCTGAAGTTTCCTCCGAGCCTCTGGCAGCCGAGGGGCTGGGGAGGCAGAAACAGATGCGCCCAGCCCCGCTCCACCGCAGTGGGTTCACCTCAGATTTATTTACTTCCCAGCTGCTGCAAAAGTTTCTGCTGGCAGAGTCTGTTGGCTGAAAAGAAAAGAAAAGAGCTTGAAAGCCACCAATTTCACCTCACCCTTTCCTTTTACAGATAAGGAAACTGTACTTCATACTTCAAAAGCCTCAGAATGATTCCTGTACCCTTGAGACAGCAAGTCCACTTTCAGGTAAGTTATCCTAAGGAAGTAATCGTGGATTTGTGGAAGCTTCAAGAATGTTCACCATAGTATGACTTTAAATGGAAAATTGGGAACCCTAGCAAGAAAGGAGTAGTTGAACAAGTACTGGCACATCTCCAAACATGGAATATGGGGAAGTCCCATCTATCACAGAAGGAAATTACTTACGTGGAAAAAGTGATCAAGATATACTGCTAAATGGAACACACACACACACACACACACACACACACACACGTTCAGCCTCTAATATCTCCATTTGTGTCATAGGAGGACTTTCTGGGAGCCTCTAAATGGGGCATCATTGTCCCATGATCTATAGGTGACCTGTGTCATGCACCTGTCCCTTCCCTCCCCTCCCAGCCCTCTCTCATGCACAACCTCTGCCACTGCCACCAAAGAACGAGCGTGTCCCTGCCACACTGTCCTCGCCAGCTGCCCCCATGCTTCCATCCCCAGTGCATGGGAAATCTGCTGGGTTCTTGACTAGAGAGTTAACTCTGAGCCACATTTTTTTCCTGGTCCTAAAGCAGGTCCATGTGCCCAGAGGCACAGAGTCTTTTCTACATAGTTCCATCCATTTCTGGTCATCACTGCCTCTCCAGCAGGTCTCAAGTCCAGTACTCCAGCCAGAACTAGAATAGACCTCACCAAACCTTCCATTCTCCCCTTCTGCTTTTTCTTTTCTCCCACAAAACAGCAAAAAAACCCACTTCTCCCTATTCCTGATATCGTAACAATAACCATTTGCGTGTACATAAGTGCAGACAAACAGCAGAATGTGTTTTGAGGGTGGGAAGGTGTGATAGAAGAGTGGACCCCCCCCCCCCTGAAATGTCCATGACCTAATTCCTGGAACCTGTCAGTCTGTTACCTTACATGGCAAAAGGGATTTTGCAGGTAGACATGAGAGATCTCGAGATGGGGAGGTTATCCTGGTAGGCGTAGTGTGGTCACAAGGGTCCTCGTAAAACGAGGCAAGAGGGACATAGTCAGAAAAAGGTGATCTGGCAATGAAGTAAGATCGGAGTGCTGAGCTGTGAAGATGGAGGATGTGTCCACAAGCCAAGGAGTGCCAGCAGCTTCTAGAAGCTGGGAAGGTTAAGGAAACGGATTCTCCCCTGGGGCCTCCAGAAGGAACATGTCAACGTGCGATTTTAGCCCATGAGACTCAACTCAGACTTGTGACCTGCTCAATGGTGAGGTTATAAATTTGTGTCACTTTAAGTCCCTAAATTTGGAGTAACTGTTAGATCAGCAGTAGGAAATGAACGTTGGAGCTTCAGGAAGATGGCCGCCATGCTGGGAATAGCCGCCAAACTAGCCGATGGTATACGGTCAGGCCAGAGTAAGAACATTTTTTCCTTATCTGTATTTCACATCTTTACTAAGATGAACACACATAACTTTTGTAATAAAAAAATGAAAAGTTGCTGTCTTCAAAGCGAGATGTCTGATGACCCATTGCCTGACCGTCCTGGCAGGGAGGTGGCCCCAGGGTCAGCTGTTGGCCGCAGTGGGGAGGGGGAGAGTTAAGGGGAGGTCCTGCCTACAGCCTGCTCCGTCTCTAACACCCCTTGATCTACCCAGGGCAACAATTCCAGGAACTCCTGGGAGATGGCTAAAACAGCACTGCAGAGCACAGTAAGCTGAGAGGATGAATTTAGAAGTGAGCAGGCACAGAAAGGAAAAAGAAAGAAAACTGAGGGGAAAAAATTCCACGAGGGGAAAAAAAAGAAAAATTAAAATATGACATGAAAGTGAATCCTCAGACACTTTCGAATCTATATGAAGGAGGCAGATAGAGCAAAGGTCAATCCACTGGCTAGGCCGAGCAAATGCATGGCGTGGAGGGATATTTGCAGCACCTTCTTTCAGCAAATTCATTGGGGTTCCTCCCATCAGGACATCCATCCAGGCCCTCCCAAGAAGTAGCCCTTCCTGCTGGTTTTTCTTAGCCCTTTCTTTCCCACTAAACTATATCTGTCATATTCTAAAAGAACTGTCAAACATTTAAGTCAATGTCATAGGGCAGAAAGGAACGTGGTACATTCTAGAACCAGCTCTGCCCAATAGAAACGCAATGTAAACCATATATGTCATTATTAATCTGCTGGTGGTCACATTTAAGAAATAAATAGATGAAACCAATTTTTATAACATATTTTATTTAACTCAGTTAGCCAAAATATTATTTCAACACATCAACATTAAAATCATGCTAATGAGATATTTTACATTCCATATTTTATGCTAAGCCTTCAGGATTTGATGTATGTTTTGCACTTAAAGGACATCTCAGAGGCGCCTGGCTGGCTCAGTCAGTACAGCATGCAACTCTTGATCTCAGGGCTGTGAGTTCAGGCCCCACATTGGGTGCAGAGATGACATGAAAAAAATTTTTTTTTTAGGTAAAGACACCTCAGTTTGGACTAGCCACATTTCAAGTGCTTACCAGCTACATCTGGCTAATAGCTACTGTATGTAAATGCAGGTCTACATTAAAAGAAATTAAAGAGATATAATGACCAAGGCCAGTGAGTGATTCTAGTCTGGATCCTACTTCTAGAGAAAAGAGCTGTAAAAGACATTTTTAGGGGAATTGAGAACATTTGAACCGGAACTAGACAACTGAGGAAAAAAGGGACTATAGACTAATTATTAGATATTATTATAGAATTATTGTTGTTTTAAATGAAAATTATGGGTATATGGGGCGTGTCCTTATACTTAGGGGATTTAGGCTGATGTGTTTAGGGGTAAAGTATCACGATATCTACAAATTATTTTTAGTTTTTATTTATTTATTTTTAAAGATTTATTTATTTGAGAGACAGAAAGAAAGAAAGCACGAGTAGGGGGCGGGTGCAGAGGGAGAAGGAGAAGCAGACTACCCTCTAAGCAGGGAGCCCGACACCGGGCTCGATCCCAGGACCCAGAGATCATGACCTGAGCAGAAGCAGACACTTAACGGACTGACCCACCCAGGTGCCACTACCAATTATTTTTTAAAAGAAAGAAGCAAAGAGGGCAAACTGTTAATAGTCGTAAAGACCAGGCAGAAGGTAGATGGATGTTCCATGTACTGTTCTTTCAACTTCTCTCTCTTTCTGAAATTCATTATAAAAACTTGGGGAAAACACATCCACACACATCTGCTCTAGAATGTGTTCTAAATAGGGACAGTTTATCTGTTGAAGGCCATTAATCTGCTGAACTAATTGTGCTAAAATATTTCTTAGGGTAGAATATTTTATGGAGGAAGCAGCCTGGTTAGTAGTAAAAACACTAAATGTGAAGACAAAAGATCGAGATCCGGTCCCAGGTTTCCCATTTACTCGTTCTCTAACTTGAGTAGCCCTATTTTAGAAGGCTTCAATTCATACACGTACCATATGTATTTGGCTCTTTCAATAGGAATTCCAGGCCTTGGAGCCAATGAGTGAGGAAGCTACTTTTGGAGGAACCCCGATGATATCATTTTGTTATGTGTCCACTTGGTGGCATGCTGGAAAGAGAAAGTTTTGCCGAAGCCTCTGTCCCCAGCCACATGGTCCTAAGCTATGGCAGCAGAGCCTCTGGCTAGCCTGGTGGCACGCCGTTGCTGCACCAGCAGGAGATGGATGGGCAGACTGGCTTATCCGAGAGCTGGAAGTGGCCATGAAACTATGAAATGACAAATTATATCTGGAAGTAGAAGTATTCAAATAATGTGGGAAAGGGTCATCCCTGTGGACAAAGAACACCAGACAGCCACAAAAATAATCTGTTTTGGAATAGTGTCCATTCATCCTCAGAATACCAATAGTCAGTGTAAGATAAAGATGAAGCAGGTATGTGGTGTCCACATCTGTCATTTTAAATCAGCCTCAGAGGAATGAGGCAATTTGCCAGCATCAAAGAAAGAAGGAAAAATAAGAAAGATTCTACTAACTACAACAAAAGTTCTCAGAGAAGTTTTGCATGTCTGTGTTCTCCCTAAAAATTGGTTGAATTGGGTTTTTTTCCTCATTGCCAGAGTCAGGAATATAATACAGGCCTCTTATTCTCAGTGACAAACCTCAAAACTCATTTATTATCCCCAAACATAGACCCTATGCAAATGGAGAAGTAACTATTTCAGAAATTCTATTCTGGTGGGTTCCATTTTTTATTCCGTCAAGGATCTTAATACTTCTGATGAAGTTACATGTGCCTCTAACCTCCCTCCATGTTTTTTCTACGCTGCAAAGTCTCTCTTTTACTTAACTTCAAATTTTTGAGATGATTTCTTTCCTCTTTTCTGTGGGTAACTTCGATTGCCTTTGTTCCCTTCCCTGGGTCTGCTCCATTAAGCGCCTTCAGGACCAAACATCTGTCACCATAGCACACACACACCTGCGTGGGTGCACACCTTTACACACACACACACACATGCACGCACCTGAAGAGACTCGTGCATTTGAAGACCACACTCAAATCCCAGAGGTTGAGACTGCCCTCAGAAATCATGATTCATTCTGTCCCTCCAAACCTTATAACATTATGACATCTGGCTAAACTTCTCAAGTTTGGACCAATTGATGTAAAGAAGGCCAATGCCTTATTTAAAAAAAAGTCTCATCTATAGAATATCTTTAAGGATATGGAGTTTTGTGTTATTTCTATTTTTTAACTTCACAGGACATATTAATTGAAAATCCTTTTAGAATGTTGCTCAGTCTACTTTGTTCAACTTCCCTGTAATTAGTAGCCACAACTTTAAAAAGTATTTGGATCTTCAAAGAGTTTTCTTCTTAGCAGTTGAGCTCTTTGCTCCTACAATCATATACTTAGGCTTAATAAACAGTTTCTTCATACGAATGTTTTTTAAAATAGTAAGCTTCATCTCGTACCTCTGGAATGACTAATCTCTAAAAGGAGTGAGTGTGGATTAATGGTGTTTAACTGTACCACGTATCTAACTGGAGAGCGTGGAGTTCAGTCAAGATTAAGTGAGAAGGAAGTTATCCCAGATGTTACTAAGTACAGCGCTGCTGGGCAGACCAGGATTTCAGGAGTGACCCGTCTGGTGCGCAAAGCAAAGAAACAAACCATTGAACTAACAACCTAACAACGTTTACTTAAAAGCTAAGGAAAACTCTACAAAACTCAAAGTCTGATGGCCCCTGACCTCTTTGGAAACTAGTTTTAGGCTGTCTTGGCTGGTGCATCTCCAAAGAAGGAGAGGGAAGAGGGGTGTACCTCTGAGACCTTCTGGCCCCTCCAGAAATTCATCAGATTTCTGATCAATGTTCTTAGGGATTTTTTTCTCAGCAAAACAAGCTATGAAATTCCACAGATTTTTGACATTTATGTTCATAGTCTGAATGCATGCTTCCAGTTTATATAGACAAGTCCCTGTGAAAAAACCAAAAATGGCATATTCAAGATCAGAACGAGAATTGCTCTTAGACATTGAGCTGAGTACTTGCTTCCCTTAACTATGGGAACAGGTGCAGCCCAGAGCAAGGGCTATAGCAGGGATGGTTTCCAGGGTATAGACAATCTTGATATGTCATTTTATTTTTTATTACATGGATTTCTGTATTTTTACATGAAACAACTCAGCAGAAAAGGAGCATATAAAAATAAAATTGTATGATGCAGATCAATTATGAAGGTTAACAGACTTTTCAAATAATACCTGCTAGTAACTAAAAATAAGATGAACAAAGGCAGAGACCAAAGATTTACCACCTGTGACTTGATCTTTTCAAGAAAGACTCAATGCTGTTTTGGTCAAGGGGCCAAGTTAGACTTTGAAGGCACGGCGCAATTCTCAATTTGTTAATGACTCACCCTGCAGCCCAAGACAAGTCACTTATCTCTGTGCCTTGGGAAGGACTCTTGTGAATAATAAAGACACAAAAATGGAAAGTCCGTTGTGAACCAAGAGACACCACCCATCTACTGAAATCCCGGGAAAAATTCAGGAAGGTTTGGGATTCCCCACCCCTCAGCCCTGAGAGCCTAGAACTGCTCTGTGTCAGGTAGTCTCCAGTCATGAAGACTGAGTCTAGTGTGTTTCCAGAGGACCCCCACAACCCTAAATCTCCCCCAGAAAACCAGTCCATCTTTCAATGTCCATAGGGTTTGGAGGTGTCAGAGTGCTGGGCCTTCCAGCCATACCAAGAACAGGATTCATCTCCTAAGGTCAATGTTACAACTGATAAGACCCTCCTGAGTCCTCCGGATCAGCCCTGGCTCAGATCTCTGAGTTAAACCTCCTTAAGAAACATCTAGACTTCAATAGCTTTCCAAAGGAGTTTTTAAAAAAGGGGGGGGGGAGAAGGAGCCTGGTAAACTGGCAGCCATTTCCCTGAGTTCTATTCTTTTTTGGGATCCTGTTGTGCTTGGTACGTACCTGTGACTATAGGCATGTCCCTCATGAAGCACAAGGTGAGAATCGGGGCAGAGAAGACAAGAGAGGGTTATCTGTTTCTTCCCCATCCAGATGAAATTTACGCAAAACAAGGGGCACCTCCGATCTGTAAGTGGCGGCTGGCCTGCCCATCAAAGTGCAGTGCGCTTGGTTGACCAGCCTTGGTTGAGGGAGGATGAAACCCTGAATACCAGGGACCGAAAGATTGCTTCAGACCATCTTTTGAAAGCCTAATTTCTTTAGCTGTCCTCCTATTCATGTCAGTCCACAAAGACTTAGCGTTCAGGTAAAGCTGCACCTGCCGAACACCTGGGGCCTTGACGCTGTGAGTCAGAAGTCGTCCCCCACTCTCAGAAGCCTGTCGTAGGTTTGGGATATATGACCCTAGTAAAGTTGTGGCATAAAAAATATGAAGACTGCTGTCAGTCTCGGGCAGCTCAGTCCCCTGTCTCCAAGTGACAAGGGCAAGAACATAAGTCTGAGTCGAGGAAAAACCTTTCCCCACAGCATGAAAGAGGATGGGACACAGTTATTTTTCAGGAACCTGGACCGATCACGATTTTTTGTAGCAGAAGCTAGAAAGTAGGTGAGCCATCCTACTGGGTGCATTTCCACGTCTTTCCTTACGTCTAGCCCCCGTTAAAGGTTCGTGTTACAGGTATCCTGAGGAGGTGGTCATCTGACTCCTCCTGTGTGTACCCCTTGTTTGCAAGAACAGGATTGGTACGTGCTCCGGGGCTGGCAGAAATGCCAGACAGCACACGAAGTAGAAATAAAAAATGGTCCTCAAAGGTCCTGGAAGAGTACAAGGAAGTGCAGGGCACTAATGGAATAGCAAGAAAAAGCGTTCGTGTGTCACCTCTGAGTCTTCCAGAGAAGCTGGGGACCAGGAAGAAAAGCAGCACCGCTGAGACAGAAATTTCTAGCATGTGATTTGCCTGAGTTGAGAGCAAGGAAGTGAGGGACCCTTTTTCTCAGGACCAGGTCTGTATCAGAAGCTGTAAGTGGGATGGGTATGGCAACAAGGTTGGAAGATACTGAGAACACTGGCTTTCTGGAATGCTCCAGGAAAGGGGGGTCCAGGCTAGGCACTTGAGGACTGGACAAAATAATTCAAAACCCAGAAAAGTCTACATCAGTCTTCATCCTAACTTAGCATGTTGGAACAAATACCTATATTTATACTGGCACCCCCGAAGGATATTCACACTGGTTGAGAGTAGATTTTAATGTTGGAATGCAATTCCATTTATAGCTCAGTCGGGAAAACTTAAAAAAGAAAGTGTGACGACAGCTAAAACTCTTTTCACGTAAATAAACAAACAAATCAAACCTTTGGGGTTATAGCAAGAAAGCCCTAATGAATAATGCTTCAATCACTTGATCTAATAATCCCCCATTTCTTCAAGAGAAGATCAAAGCCTCTAAAAACAAAAAGGAATCATGGAGAAGAGACCATAGTGGGAACAATGTTTTAGCTGTTCGGGAACCATTCACATGTATAGACCCACACACTCAAGAGCTATGGTACCTGTCACGTGAGAACCGATGCAAAAAGGTAACCAGCATATTAGTAGCACATTCACAAGGCCTAGACTTTCCTTCTGCAGATAACCTACGTTGAAACCTTGGGGTACTGTCTGAAGAAGGCTTAAGTCAGTGGCTCTCCCTCCCTACATCAATGGCTAACTCTTTTTTAGGGACAGTTCTAGCTTGCGCTGGACCAGGGAGCGGCTATAACCAGACCAAAATTCTGATCCCTGTGATGCTCCGGTTTGTAACTTGTGGTTGGTAAGACAGCTGAAAAGTAGCACTTCACTGAGACCCTCGACAATGTGGTTAGCACTGGTTCCCCATCCGGAATTTCGTAGCGGGTAATCGCCGACAAACTCAACTGTTCTGGGGTGCAAAATCTACCAAGTTGTGAGTGGGCAGTGTGGTAAATGGTGATAAACTCCAGAATCACACTGACTTGAAACCAGACCCATCTTCCACTAGCCATGCATCCCTGGGTGAATTACATAACCTTCTGAGCCTTAAATCCCCATTGATAAGGTGGGGACAACAAAGGTAAATCATAAAGGTCTTTTTGTGAGGATGAAATAAAATAATGTATATTTATTTGTTGGCATAGGGATTGATGGGTAGGAAGTACTCGCCATGTTGGCTCATATAATCATCATTAGGCATTTAGGGTAAACGGAAAAGTAAAAAGCATTCTACAAGATCCTCAGATCTGTCCCAGCATAGTTTAACATGTCAGTTAGCCCTTTTTTTGTCTGCTTGTTTGTTTCTGCCTCCTACCAATTGTGCCCAGGGTGGAGCCTACTTTCTGCAGTAGCTCAAAGCTGTCAGACCCTTTCTGGCTGAGCCTCAGCTACAAGAGCCCCAAGTTCAAGTCTGACTTGGAAGCAATAGGTACTTACTTTCTGGTATAGGACAAACATTCCTTAGCCGCTAAGCCAGTTGGTCGGTAAGTACTACTGTTGTGGTCCTTCTAGCCTGGACCCTCTGGCCTTGAATGACCCTTCGGAGCCCCTCGTTTTACCTCTCCTCTCCAGGCAAGCCTTCACTTTCCATCCCATTTCTCACTTTACTGCTCTGCAGGTAATCTTTCCCGTGCCTCCCTACTGCACGTCCAAAAGGAACAGAGGGAGCTCCTCCTAAAGCTTGCTCTGTCCCTTATTTTACACCAACATTTTTCAACAGCCGGAAGCCACTGACTGTCCTCGAGCCAAGAAAGAGCTTCTGTCTTTCATGAAGACAGCCTAACTCCCAGGGCCGACTAACCCAGGAGCAGCAAGTGCCTAGAGCCCACAGTGCTGAGGCCCATGAAAATGTTTTAATTTCTTTCAAAATTTGAAGGAAAAAAATTGATAAGAATGAATATATAATAACAAATCCAGCCTGGACTATATTTATATTTATGCTAGTACAATCATAAAATACATTTTTTTAAAGATTTTATTTATTCATTTCAAAGAGAGAAACAGGGAGCACAAGCAGGGGGAAGGGCAGAGGGAGAAGGAGAAGCAGGCTCCCAGCTGACTCGGGGCTCAATCCCAGGACCCTGAGACCATGACCTGAGCCGACGGCAGATGCTTAACCATCTGAGCCACCCAGGACCCCCATAAAATACATTTTTAAAGTATATTTTTGTGGAGGAAGGGGCCCACAAATATCAAAATATGGCCCCTAATATGGGGAAGGCCTGATGCAAAATCATCCACCACCCATCCCCACCTCCTCCTCAACCCATCACCTCCCTCTGGCTGGAACAGGACAAAAGTTATAATGACTCAGATTTTTAAGAGGACTTTCTAAACAACTGCCAACATTGATTATACGTAACTTGTCTCTATCCATCTTAAGTCTAACCCAGATTCCTCCCCCTATCCCCCCGGCCAAATACAAACTTCTGACGTCAAACCAGTTCCACTCCAGTGGGATCACACCTGCCTGGGCCAAATGAAGGTCCAGCATGGGGTAACCTTTCTCAAGGAGCAAAGCCTCACTTCTGGGATACTAGAAAAATCACACCTAAATGGGTGCTGACTGGATTTATCACAACATATGGCAGTGGTTTTCACTGATTAATTTGAACTCAATTAAGCTGAACACCCGGTTGACGAACTTGGTTGGCAATGAGGTCTCTATCCCTACTTATGAAGCCATAATGCAGGCTTCTCCAGCTGCACACTTGGTTCAAAGTATCCTCAGTTTGATGCAAGGTACAGGAAAAAAAAAAGCAATATGAAACAAAAGAGACGGTTTTCTTTTACAGTAAATTTTGGCCATGATTTGGATGGATGCTGGGAAATTTCTTTGACCAAAATGTTCGAGTCAGTTGCCAATTAGGCATAGGGGCAGATCAATCTCGATCAATACTTGCAGCAAACTTAAGCTTTGAGGGGCGCCTGGGTAGCACAGCAGTTGAGCATCTGCCTTCGGCTCAGGGCGTGATCCCGTCGTGATGGGACCGAGCCCCACATCGGGCTCCTCCGCTATGAGCCTGCTTCTTCCTCTCCCACTCCCCCTGCTTGTTTCCCTCTCTCGCTGGCTGTCTCTATCTCTGTCAAATAAATAAATAAAATCTTAAAAAAAAAAACTTAAGCTTTGAGCTTTGTGTTTTAGTCAGTGCATTTCTAATTGTCATGATGCTCTCCTGGGTGTGACTCTGTTATTCATGAAACACTGAGTCTGCACTCAGGGAACGCAATTACCCGCAAGGTCAAAGATACACCTTCTTCGTGGGGCCGACAGAGCCTCACTTCCTACTTCCAAAACCAGAGGAACACGGAAGACGAGTAGTCTGTCTCAGTTTGTACTTTCCTAAGACTGCTCTCTGCCCAGAGGAGTTTCACTCTATTCCCACAACAAAGAATCAGATTGGATAAAGAGATACCCCCCACACTGGGGAGGGGAGACTGAGCTTTGGTAGGAGCAGTGGGGTTGGTTGTCAAGAACCCCACCTATCGCTTGTAAGTTGTGTGTGAAAGAAGTTACATTAGTATTTCCTAAATATGAGCGAAGTAGGACCCCTTTTAAAGGGAAAAAAATTTTCTTTTAGATTCTTAACTGTGTCTGCAGATGATCCCAGTGTGAAAAGCACTCACCCCCATTAATGTACAATGATTTTCTCCACTGCTCACATGCATCTATTAATAATCAGGCTTTTTCATTTCAATACTATACTTATTACAGTACATGACAGTACTTTTGTGAGTGCATATTAAACAGTTTTTGTACCCAGAAAACCACATCCTTTGACTGGTCCAGGCCATTTGAATCTTTCTATGAACGGTTTTTTTCCATCTTTTGCCCATTTGTCTTTGTACGCGTTAAATTATTAAGTAGCATTAATGAGGGTATGGTGCTGGGTGCACAATAGGGGTTTTAAAAATAGTGGTTGCATTACAAAACTAGATTTAGCATTTAAGTTATTGCCCTTCTGTTTGCAATGCCGGCCTTTTGAAAAGGAGCCCAGTGTTGGGTTTTAATTAACTCGGTCCTTTTTCAACAGTTCATTTCAAGCACCCAAAGGCAGACTTGAAGAGTGGTGTTAATTAAATCACGTCCAAAGTGGAGGGGATTTTAAGAGCTCATGGGGAACTCTTCAAGGTGTGAAGCCTCTCAGATTCTGCCAAGGCAATAAGATTAACTCAGACTTGAAAACCTTATTTATGCATTGGCAGGGGCAGGGAGAATCAGAGTAAGTTCCCGAGTGTCGAGTGTCGTAGTTCAGCAAACCTCTCGCTCTCCCTTCTCCTCACTTCCACATCTTCCTTTTCTCTGAAAGACTCTCCCCTCCCCCTCTCCCCTCTCCCTTCCTCCCCTCCACGCCCCTCCCCTTCCCTCCCCTCCCTGCCTCCTCTCTTCTCCTCCCCCATCCTCCCCTCCCCTCTCTGTTCTGCTCACTATTCATCTTACCTTTTGCATACTAACCCAGACCTCACTTCCTCTGAGTTGGCTCCCTATCAGTCAAGAGCTATGGTACTGTCCCTTTGGTGTGATCGCTCGGCCCTTACTAGGTTCTCAAAGCATTCAGTTGGGTATGCCCACAACTTGGCACAGAGTCGTCGCTCAAAATATATCCTCAATGGTTACTGCGTGCTAGGCATAGGCCACGCCATATCATCCTTTAGCAAAGTCCCCTGAGGTAGGCCTTGTTTGTGTCCATTTTTCCAGACAGGAAAACTGAGGCTTAGAGAAGTTAACTTG
This sequence comes from Ursus americanus, assembly GCF_024610735.1. Lineage (NCBI taxonomy): Eukaryota > Metazoa > Chordata > Mammalia > Carnivora > Ursidae > Ursus > Ursus americanus. The sequence continues at coordinate 22,597,885 of NC_142162.1, read as the reverse complement.
CTCCGGGTCACATTAGCAGGAGGCATGAGGGCTGAAATGCGAAATCAGTTGAACTCCAGACCTTGTACTTTTAACTACTGTGCCATTCTGCCTCCCAAGTATTTGTGGAAAACATACTGTTCGATTCTTTTTTTCATAAACTTGAACAAAACAGATTCACTGGCAACTCACCTTTGCTGGCCCCAGCCTCTGGTTTTTTAAAGCCATGCAGGTCAGAATCAGAAAGTGCGTGCTCTGCCAGAATGTTTCAAAATAGGATTTATTTATTAAATAGGTGCTTGCACCTAATACAAAAATTAAAGTCATGAAAGGAGAAACAATGAAGATTCCCGCCCCCCACAGGCGGAGCCAGCCAGTTCCCTTTTCCAGAGGTAAATATCAAGATCTGTTGTGATCATGACAGGTAGGCCGAGGAGCTGCATTTCGTAAACTATGATCCCAACCCAGTAATGGATCAATTTCGTGGGTCCTGACCAGAATTCATTTTGTAATGTCATTAAGAAATATACATATCTGAAAGGATTGTGTTTCACGCAGCTTGTGTTTCGGTTTCACGTGTGGCGTCAGTGTACATCCGAGTCACACTCTGTCTCAGGAGGTAATGTTCAAAGCAATTGGAAAGCCGCTGGCCTGGTTGACCTAGAAATTGGAAATTATGAAGGCCACTTCCACGAGAACCTTCATTCCTCCCCTCTCATGAGTTACTTTGGAACTCAGCGACCTAGTGACCCCATTAAAGCAGAAGTCCCATTCCTCCTCTGTTCAAAGCCCTTCAGGGGCACCCATCTGAGGAGAGTAAAAGCCATGAGACAACAGGGATCTCTATTTGTTTGTTCTGTTAGCAGCCTAAAAAAAGTCCAAAGTCAAAAATATGGGCTGTGTGATATAAATAAAGCTGACTCTGTGGGGGAGGGGCTCTGGCAAGCGTCCTTCAAAGCAGCTGAAATTAAGAACGGATATTCGCAATTAGGGTCTGTATCTGAGATGAGCTATCTTACAATATAATTATAGGACATTCATGAAATCCCCTTTGGAGAATTCGGGGGGGGCCTCAAGGAGACAGAATACTGTCCATCATGGCTGGCCCATAGTCAGAGAGGCTCCCCGGGAGGTATGCCGCTGCATCCACGAGAAGATACCAAGGAGAAAGAAACGAGCAGGCGTCCCACCACAAGCCCCCAGCTCACAGGCACGGAGCGAACCAAGGCTGCTTCTCTAAGGGCAGTTCCTCTAGCCTTGGTCCGAGTGGAGCAGCAGCAGGAATTTCCAGGGCTCAGTGTGCTGTTGCATGGGACAGCCAGCACAACAGCAAAATAGTGAGGCCAGCACTCAGCAGGAGAGTGAAGGATGGTTCCAAGTTGGCTCCTTCCTTTCCCTCTCCATCTCTCGTCACTCTCCTCTGGAGCTGTGCGCCCCTAAATGTGGCAGCTGCGTCCTCACAGATCCATGTGGGGGCCTCAACTGGGACACTTCATGGTGTCCCCATTAGGGTGGGGTTAACCCAGCTCCTGGAAATCAAGAGTGTAAAATCGTGGTGTCTTTGTTCATTTGACTTGATTCCTGACTGTCTGTAAGCTCCTGTGAATGAGGATCTTGTCTCTCTTGTTCTCTACCCAATGCTCAGTGCCGAGGACAGCATCTGACACCAGTGAACATATCTGTAATGGATGAATAAATGTTAGGCAACAGAGTGGAAGCTGTGGTAGCCGATCGGTTCTCCAAGCACAAGCAGGCAGATCGTGAAAAGTGCGTTTGCACCCCTCTGCACCTGGGACGTAGCCGTGTACGTACCCTCCGGGGTGACTTGCCGGTCTGACGTGCTTTGGGTAAAACTGGGCCTTTGTGTGTTTACCAGCTGAAAAGAGATGGCAGGCGGAAGGAAGTGCACAAGCAATAGCACCGAGGCTTCCAAGGGCACTGGGCACAGCAATTACCAAGAGTGGCACGGTGCAACTGAGGAGGTCAGGTGCCTGGGAGGGCACAGCCAGAGGCTAGGCTGGACAGCTGAGGTCCAGTTGTGAAGGGGCACAACGTTGACGAGTTTGCACTTTATTCTGTAGGCGTCTGGGGATTCCTTGGCAGTTTGGAAGCAGCGAAATGATATGATCAGGTAACTCTGAAAGTGATACGAGAGAAGGCTCAGAGAGAGGAGGTCCTGTAATTAGGGAAGCCAATAACGAGTCTATTACACATGCTCAGATTCAGAGAAGCTGAAGGAAGCCGTCTGGGGTGACCAGTTGGAAATATGGGTGTGGATGTTAGATATTCAGACGGTTGGCTATTCAGACAGAGAGTCATATGGGTCCTGTTGAAGTTATGGAAGAAAATACAAACACCTAATCTGAGTAATGTATCATTTAGAAAATCTGATGAAAGCAGGTGTTTTATGTTTCAGAGGCTTCGCAGATACCCACCAAAAAGCCAAGTAAAAGGTCCGTGGACATCAGTTACGAATACCTGATTGAAAAGAGGAAGAATGACAGAGTCTGAAGGAATGAGCTCACCCAAGAAGTGGGCAGAGGAAGACAGTGGTCCCCTACTCTTCTCAACTGCTAGAGAGACGTTGACTACTGCCATCAGAGAGGTAGGAGAAGCAGAAGAGAAAACAAGAGAAAAGGAGAACTTTGTTCTTGAGGTCAGAGGTGCCTCAGACAACACCAGGAAGACTAACCACGTGGTAGAAGATGAAGAAAGAGATAAAGCTAACTTCTAATTTTTTTAGATGTTTGGAAAAGACAAATTACTTAAGTAGGAATAGCTAGAAAGCCTCATCAAAGAGCTGAGGGTGGGCCCAGACACAGAGTTAGGTGCATGCGGAATGCAGCGCTCTCAGGAAGCCAGAGAGAGATGCTTCCCAGGCAGAAGTAGGCCTCTTTCTTTAAAGAAACTCAACAAGACTCGATTACGGAATGAATAATAATTTCTATACTTATATCCATAATGGACTCAGATGTACAGGTGTGTGCAACTGCCCACATGTGTGTTTAGTATTGTGTGTACACCAAATAGCCTATTTATGTAGATAGGAACCCATAGTTTCATATAATTTTGCACTTACATAAAGGCATATTCATCCATTTAACATATATTCATAGGCATCTACAATATAGTATAGAAGAGTGTTACTATCTAATGTCTGTTAAATATCCACATATATATATGGCTGTGACTAGAACTTGGTTCTATTACCCAATGTTCATGAGGATTCTCTGGAGAAATTTCTTAGTGGTCTCACTCTTAAGAAAAGTTGACCAATCTGTTGAACAAAGAAAAAATTTTTTTTGTCTTGCATGTGACAGACATTGAATTTTATACAGAGCTCCCTTTTGAGCATGACTGCTAGAAATCTGAGAGACAAATTTTGGTCCCACTTGTAGCCAAGTGCATTGGACTCTATGGGGTGCGTTTAAGGAAATGCCTTTCACTTCTGGCTCCATTTTATGTGCCTTATTTTTCACTTTTTATTTCGCACACTTTTTGGTATGTTGTGTACCTTTGTAAGTTACCTTTGTAAGCTTCTTTTTCCAGGAGGTGGCATATAAACATGAAGAAATATAGAAATGAATCACAGAGGGAGACTTTAAGGTCCAGAACATTATGACTGGGAAGAGATCTATTATTGTGGCCAGAATTAAGGCATGTGACAAAGATAATGGGTGTGTTATTAGGACAGCCCAGCAGCGATTACAGGAGTCAGACAGATCTCAGCCCAGGTCACAGTTGTCTCTGCTGTTTACTAGTTGTGTGACGGGAGGCACGGTATTCTCTAAGCCGTAATTTTCCCATCCCGAAAACAGTGACCTCTCGGGATTTGGGGGGATGGCTTAAATGAGGCAGCTATAGAAAGCACTTTAGGACAAGGCACTCCAACAATTGGCTACTGCGATCATCACTGTGTTTTGGACAAGCCGAGCTAGAGCACCATTCCTGGCCCCGTCTGCTGTCAGAAAGTTCTTCCCACCCCTCCCCGCATCTCCCACACCCACAGACGCCAGGCAGCTGTCTCCCGCCAGATACGGATCACACCCCAGGCGCGCACCTCCACAGTCGCTGCCTCCCGCAGGGTGCGGGGCGCCAACCTCCAGCTGAAGTCCTGCAAATTGCTACCAAGAAGGCCTGGAAGGCGCAGGCTGAGGCAGAGCCACACCTGAGTTCGTTCTTACCCCGCCCCCGGCGGCGCTCCGATAGATACGAGGGGCCCTGCGAATGGGGCCAGGGGTCCCCGCGAGGCGGGACTGAAGCGCGGGGGGCCCCCTCGAGAGCCGCTCCGCGAAGCGCGTCCCTCGGGCCCGCACCTCCTCCGCGGCGCCCCCCGGAGCCTCCCCAGCCGTCGGCTCCCCTTCGGACTGGAGCGTGGGGCCGGGAGCGGCGGGCGGCGCCGCGGGGCGCTCGCGAGTGGTGGGGGCGGGTTTCGGAGAGGAGCCGGAGCGCGCCACACATTTCCTCCGCCGACAGCATCTGCGCGTGTCAGGTGGTTGGTGCGGGCGAGAGTGCGCGCGCGCGTGAGGGCGAGAGGGCGCGCGCACAGAAACTTTGTGCCTGCGGGTGCGCCTCTGGCGGGCTCGCCGGCTCGGAGCGCGGCGGGTGGGCGGCCGGGGGCGGAGGGGCTCTGCGGGCGGCGGCGACAGCAGTGGCGGCGATGCGCCGCGCCCCGCCGAGCCCGTCCCGGCGCGCTAGGTGAGGCGGCCGCGGGAGCGCCGGCCGTGGCCATGGGCACCCTGGGCAAGGCGAGAGAGGCCCCGCGGTGAGTAGGGGCCCAGGCCCTCGGCGGCGCCAGCTTCCTCTCTTGGGTCGGGCGGCCCCTTGAGCCCTCTCGGGGGTGGGAAGTGGGGCGGACGACGTGGGCGCCTCCTTCTACGGGAAGTTGCTGTGCCGGGGTGCGAGCGGCGGCAGGCCAGGGCTCGGCTCGGTTCAGGTCCCGGGAGACCCGCGCGCTGGGCAAGTGGGGCAGGGAGCTGGGTTCTGCGCGCGGCGAGCTCCGGAGTTGCACGGATCCCCCCTTCCTCCCCCGGCTCCTCGGCGTCCGGCACCTGGATCTCCCACTCGCGGACTTTCCGCAAAAGCCGCACCTGCTGCGGGCGCGGGGCTCGGGCAGCGCCCCCTGGCGGCCTCTCCTGGCCCTGCGGATCCGGGGCCGGGCCCAGAAAGGCCGGCCGCGTTTGCGGCGGCGAGCTCTCGGAGGTCCCCGAAACATACAGCCTTCTGGGGGGAAACTCTACCCCCTATCCCCCCACTGCGATTCTAGAGAGATCCTGTTTTAGGAGGGTCTTGAAGATGAAGGAAGGGTGATAGTGCAAAGTCTCTTGTCAGGAGAAAGAGGCCTGGAGGGGCCAGGCAACTTTGAGTGTGTCCCCCTAAGAGCAGGGAGGGCCTGGGCACAGCATACCAGTTGTGCTCTGCCCAACTCCCTCCACGTGGACTCCGGTGTGACTGCGCCGTGCCCAGCCCGCACAGACAGGCCCGGGAGCGGCAGGAAGCTTTACCCTGCTGGACTTTCTGGAGCCGAAGGTTCTTGGCCCTTTCTGCACTCCCCGGACTAGGGGGTGTTTGCCCCGAGGTTACAGCACTGCACCTCCAGCTAGACTGGGGGGAGGGCAGGAGGCGTCGGTAAGTTGCACTGAGTCTATACTAGAGGGCTGAGGGAGAGGACAGGACTGGAAAGAATCCTCACCAGAAGCCAATTAAAGCCACCTTCCACTGCAGAGAAAGTTGGGGAAATCTGTGTTCTTGTCCTCCATTTCATCCCTTTCTCTTCTTGGATAGATTTCATAAAAAGTTCAACCCAAAAGTGTGCGTGTCCTCCACGGAGGCACCTGTGCCCTGGAGAGGATTTGACCTGAACCAGTTCAGAGTTTTGACAGCCTCCTGCGGCAAACCCCACGCGGCTGTGGCAGCTCATAGTCTCAGAAAACACCATCAAGTTAATCTGTACCTCTTGGCCTTTTTTTTTTTTTTTTTTTAATTTACAGGGGAACATTTGGCTACAATCCTTTAAAAGTATGCCTTTGGAGATTTAGACTGTTCTTTCTGTGGATTATTTAATACCCTTAGATATGCCTATAATGAAACATTTTATACATCCTTACCTACAGCCATTTCACCAGGAGAGAGAGTGGTTTGCAGGTTTGTCAGGAAGCAGCCAGTCAAGAGACTGCCAGCAAAAAGAGCAGAGTTTCCTAATTTATGGTGCAGATAACCCCATTTCCCCAGACCTCTCAGGTTGCAGTTTGGTTTTTAGTAGCCTCTCTTCTCCCTGGTGTCTCAGGCCCCGAGCCTCTGAGGCTCTCTGGCCTCCATACTCCCAGATTAGGTCTCTCACTTTCCCTTCCCGCCAACCTGAATACTCCCTTCACACTCCCTCTTTCTCCTTGAATCTCCCCTAGTCGCTCTTAATTCTGGTAAAAGCATCTACCTCTGAGAATCACCTTGGGAACCAAAGTGGTTTCCCTTATGGCTGACATTAGGAGACATGACTAGAATTAGAGCCAGGGCAGTTTTCGGAGACCTCAGTGGTCGATACCACCAACTGAGAGAGAGAAAATGGAATTTTCCCTGGATCCAACAGTTCAGAGACTGAAGTTAACACCTCCCAGCCCCAGGGGCAAAAGCCATATGTGGAGACCCAGCCTCCAGTAGCAGCTGCCTCCTCTGGGGGGGGGGGGGGCTGAGGAAAAGTAATGGGGAAGGCCTAAGAGAAGAAGACTCCTCCTGAGAAGGACTTCATTTTCATCTTTGCCTTGGGTGGAGGTCTTCATGGTGAACAGGCAGCAATGAAGGCAGAGGCTGACTGTTTCCACTGGACCCCCAGCACCAGGTTTAGAGAGTTGCCAGTACTTTTAGGAAGGGAAGGGAGCCTGGTTGGGGAGCAAGGCCTGGGGCACAGGAGGCCTGGCCTCTATCAGTCTCCGCACTAGTGGCCAGTGGCATTGCCCTTCTGAGTCTGGATCTCCCCACGTATATATGGAACTGGAAAATAACCCTGAAGAGTCTCCCGGCTCTGGGGTCTGAGGATTATTCCAGGGGCCTGCAGGAGGAAGAAGGCCTGAGATTCAGCCTTTAGGTTAGCAGCTGCGCTTTGGGAGGATTTTTTGTCCTGAATTTTCTAGCCCCTCTGTGACCGTCTGCTTGCTGATTCTTGTGCAGCGAAGGGTGCATGGTTTCAGGCCCAGTAAATATTTATTAAATAAAGCCAGAGAGGCACCAGGTACAAATCCCAGATCTAGCACATACGAGCTGTATAGCCTTGGCTATGTCCCTTAGAGGCTTTTAGATTCAGTTTCAACTTCATGAAATGGAGATAAGATCTTTCTGGGCTGTCAGCTTTAAAAACCATTTAAATCCCCAGTACAGTGCTTGCCATATCATAGGTTCTCAACTGATTATGCTCATTATTTTCTCTTGGTTTCAGATACTGATCTGATAACTGGGGTTATCACAGGACCTGGATACAAATCAGTAATGGTCAGAAACTTGATCTTTCAGAACTCACTTCCTTGGCTTGGGAGATTCTCAGAAGCCAGTCGTTGATGCAGTTCCCGTAGGCTCACCCCAAGTCAAAAGCAGAGTCCAGTGGCCACTGCTAGATAGCGCCCTGGAGCCGGTTTGAAACAGAGCTCAAAAGGCATGGTCTTCCTTCCACTAGTCTGGCTGTGGACTGAGAGTGGCCCAGAGTTCAGGACACTGTCTTTTAGCTGGTTTCCCAAAATCCACGTGTGCCCCAGCATTTTATTTTGATCTGAGTGTTTCAGCTCCTTCTGGATGAGATTCTTTCGTCTTGGAGCAGCCTCCCCCACCCCTCCGCCTGGAACTGGTTCTCTCTCTTCTAAGAACATCACACTTCCTAGGCTTGACACCCACAGGACACTTGAGATTTATAGAGTTGTCTTTTCATGGTCTAGGTCTGATTCTGCAACTAGATTTTTGAATTAAGGAACTTCTCGTTCACCTTTCTACAACAACAGGAACTAACATAATGAGTATGTTTTACAGTTTACAGAGACCCTTCACATAGACTCTCTCACTGCGGTCCCCTGCCCCTCTGGCCTATCCCAGTGTCTTATAGAGTGAGCACTTCTTAAATGATGCCGTTATGTGTTTATCAAAATACAGAGTGAGTAGCTAAAGTTAGGGATCTGAGGTACATTTTTTTTTTGGGGGGGGTCTCCTCTTTGGTAGTAAACTGTGAAATAACCAAAGCCACAGAATTAATTATATGTTCAAAGAAGTTACCAGAAACAACACCCATCACTATTAAACCTGAAAAGATTATAGATATGTATCTGTGTGTGTGTGTTTAAATGGGAAGGAAAGTAAAATGCTTAGTTAACTTTTATATATCCTATTGCAAACAACTTGACCTGTACTGTTGAGGTCAGGACCAAAGATAAAGCTAAGTGAGAGTGGGTGAGGGTGCCCTCTTAGACTCCTAAGCCATTTCCAGATCCAGACTTGTCCTTCTACATTCAGTTCTGGCATACAGTTCCCTTTAGTTCTGCTTTTTTTTTTTTAATCAGTAAGGACTTAATAGAATGATATTTAGTGGTGAAAATGACTCAGTCATTGCCTATATTATCAGCAATGAAAAACAGAATCTTAAATTCCAAGGTTCGTGAGAAAGGCAGGATTAGCTTAAAATCCAAACACCACCACCATAAATCTTCTCCCCTGCACACGGGTCCTTAGTCTTCAACTTCTCCCGCAAAGTCCAGAGGTATTTCTGGGGCTACCTGGCCTTCCGTAGCATCTCTGGTATGGCTCAAGATGAATGAATTTAGCTGAAGATGAGACCGAGTTAAACAGTTCTTCAGAACCAAGTCAGTGGGCCCCCTGCTGAAATCCGTTATTGCTAGGAGCTAAGGACTGCCAAGAGGGTCTTGCCTCTGCCTCTCCCCTTCAGGAGCTGGAGCCAGCAGGCCAAAGCAATTCCAGCCCCACGACGAAGAGCCCTCTTGCAGCCCTGAAATCTCACCTCGTTATTTGCTTGGGAGATATCTCTTTAACAACCAGCCAGTCCGTTGGGTGCATTTGCCAAGTGGGAGGGGTATGTCTTCTATCAGCCCAACTCTCAGGATTAATTGTCTTCTCTCTACTCCTTTCCTGTCCAATCTGCCTTCAGAGCTTGGAGCTGCCAGTCTGCGTGTCCCCTGGCTGCTCGGCTCGCACTCACTGCCACCTCTTTTTCCCCAGGAAACCTTCTCATGGCTGCAGAGCTGCCACTAAAGCTAGACTAGAGGCGAAGCCAGCAGGCAGCCCCGTCCCCTCCCATCCCAGCCTGGCCCAGATCACCCAGTTCCGCATGATGGTGTCTCTGGGACACTTAGCCAAAGGAGCCAGCCTGGACGATCTCATCGACAGCTGCATTCAGTCTTTCGGTGAGTTGGCTAACTGCCCACATGCAGAAAAATCTATTACTTTGTTCTTCCCTAAAAAGTTGCTTTGTGGAATAGCAACCTAGATTGTATTTTGGCTTTAAAAATATCTTTTGAGCCTTTGAAATGTTGGAGACCGTGTGCAGTGCCTATGGCACATGACTGCGTGGGTGTAATAGGTCGTGATGAGAGGTGTGATTTCAAGTGAGAAGAGTTACCGGGGAGAGTTCGCATTTCCATTTTTCTTAGGACGGAGGTTTTTCTCGTGATGAAAAATCTCATAAAATGCTACTGTGCCTCTGGTGCTTGGACATTTTTCTGCCCTTGTGTTCTTAGGGTGCACGAAGGCTCGGTCCCACGGGCAAACAGTTATCAAACAGGAGTTTGAAAGCCTTTGGGTCATGTGGACAGCAAAGTTTCATAATTCCCCTTACAATGGAGGGTAGTTGTGGTGGACTAGGGAAGGACAGGTTAAAGCCAGAACGGCTGTGACTGGAAGATACTGGTTAGTAAGTATTGTGATTGAAGGTCAAGGATCTGGGAAATGAGCAGACAGACGCACACTGACAGTGAATTATCTAGAACGCTGCACGCTGTTATCGCCGTCCTCAGCGTGAAGGATGCACCACTTAGGGTAGTTCACAAGCAGTTATCTGCAAAGATGCTCCGTTGTTTTTTTTTTTTTTTTTTTAATTTTATAAGCACTGTCTTTTTGGGGATTGTTATTTGGGAAAGAGTGATTGGAAAGTACTAAATGCTCCAAAAAAGGAATGGTTAAAATTGATGGAGAATTTGTAGATTTCCAGCATCCCTGTCCCCTCTCTGTGCCCCCCTTTGAGTGCCTCTGTCTCCCACCGTGAAGTGGATGTGTGCACGCGGCTCAGCTCCAAAGCGCCTCCCCAGCCCAGGCCCTCATGGAGCCTCCTGGGGAGTGTAGGGGAGGCTCGACCAGACCCCAGGCAGCACAACCCATAGATGGGTTAGATTCAGAACGAGGCATTATTAGCTGGACATGTGTACTGCTCGGTCAGACCTTATTTATCGAGTTAGGAAAGATTTGACTTTTAGGGATACTCATTTAGTATACTCCAGTACGACATTGAATAGTTCTGATGGTTTCAACATTGGTTTAAAGCACTGGTCCTCAAATGTTAGTGCAGAATCACTTGGAGGTGTTTTTTTTTGTTTTGTTTTGTTTTGTTTTTTAATAGATTGCTGGACCCTGCCCCCAAAGTTTCTGCTCTGGCGGGTCTGGGGTAGCACAAGAATTTACATTTCTAACAAGTTCCCAGGTGATGCTGATGCCGCTGATCCAAGAACCCACTTTGAGAACCACTGCTTTATTGTTGTAGACTTTTTTTTTTTTTTTTTTAGCTTGGAAAAGAGGGGACATTTTTATTATTCCTGGGTTAGTCTCAAATTTTAATTAAATTTCCATTTGCACTCTAATCTTTCAGTTACGAATTACTTTGGGAGCAGAGTGAGTGATTTTCTATTCTTAAATAGTTTTAGAAAACACACAGGCAAGGAGGTGAACTAGAAGTTGGGAGGCTGGTGGGCATATGGCCGTGAGCAGCCTTGTTCGTTGTGTGCTTTACTTTCAGCTCGCTCCCCCTTAGAATAAACTGCAAAGTTCCTCACAGAGTCTTGGGAGGCATACACACTAGTCTTTCACAGGGCACTGCGGACTGTTTCAGAAATAAAGATTTTTATTCTTCCTCCATTTCATTGTTGAGAAAACAGGGACGGAGAAATGGTATTTATCATGCTTTCTTCCTCATGTGCCAATCTAGCACCTGCGGGCTGAGGTCAAGGCTGTTTTCCTAACCTTCCAATAATCACGACCATCAACCTGAGAAATCCATGACCAGTTCTGAAGTCCTTCCCCAAAAGAACCAAGCCTAATCCACCCCCCTCAACAACTCCTACAAGGGCAAAAGATGCATTGTTTTCTGGAATATGTTGATCTGAAAAGAGTATGTTAACATCCCAAAGCTGTAAAAGTCCCATTGAGTCCAGTAATCTTTCATCCACTCTCAGGAAGCCTAGATAAAGTCCCTCATTGCATCTGACACAGGCTGGGCCATGCACAAGGGGAATTACAGTGACCAGACAGACCGCTGTTCCTTTATTAGAGCTTGGAAGAGCTGAGAGTTGCCCTGCTCAGGAAACAATAGATCCACGAGGCAAGCCGTAATAACCTAAGGTGTGCAGGAAGAGCAAATGCTCTATACACGTGGAGTCTGAGGAAATTCACTTCCCGGGTGAGGCCAGAGTAGGGAGAACAGCCACTGTTGAAGCAGTGGGAAAGTAAGATCGCGAGGTTTTACATAGTACGTACTACACAGTTTCATGCCGCAGAAATTTATATGAAAGAGGTGAAAAAGAAAAGACACACCGCGTCTGAAGGGAGCGGGAGATGCACCGTGATTTTGGGTCCTGGGTTGTCGCGGCCATGTGTAGTGGGGGAGGCGAGCAGAGCTGGGGATCGATAGCAGCCCTTGACAAAGAACAGTCCGGGGCAAAATGCCTGCTTGTGCGTCTGCAGGTCTCCCCAGAGGTGATCTGAAAATAGTACAGGGCGAGCCTCGTGTTTCTCTCTTAACCTTATCTTACTGGTGGCTTTCTCAGCTTGGTACCGAAAAGTTTTACTGTAGTATAAAGCAAATCTAGCTTAGCTTTTTGTTAATGAGTTTAGATGCCTTCTCATTTTAAAACCTGTGAAAAGAGGGAAAGAATACAGAAATGTGGGGAAACTGTTTTGTTTTTTGGTAATCTCACACTTCAGACTCTGGCTTCAGCCACCCTCCCACCAACTTGGAGAGAAAAAAAAAGGGGGGGGAGCCTTTTTTTTTGAACATTTAGACGAATTCGTTAATTTACGTTGTCCTGTCTTGTCAGCCTCACCTTCATGCAGGTGCTTTGAATTAGCTGCAGCTGGGCTGTCTGGTATGGTAGCCATTAGCCAGATGTGGCTATTTACATATACATTTCAATTCATTAAAATTAAAATCACGCGTAACAGGTAGTGCCTCCCGGAAGCCTCACTAGCCGTATTTCAAGCGCTCGACAGCCACAGGTGGCGGCCGCTGCTGGACAGAGTCGTGGGGACTGTTTCCATCAGGGCAGAAAGCCTGCTGGACAGTGCTGCACAGGGCGGATGGTTCACTTGGAGGGGAAAAGCAACAGAGAGACCGCCTGGAAACTACGGGATTTGCATTTTTCTAGCATCTCTAGGTAATAGTCTGAATACTGTCGAAGGCATCATGGACATTTGGATTTAGCATCTTTACTGATGCCTCTCTAATATTATTGACCATTAATTACCACCCTACTGTTCTCAGAGGAAGGACTTATTACAGTGCTTTTAAGGGTGGGTGACCAGCACATACAAACTAAGGGTACTCTTGAAGGCCTCCAGCGAGCCTCCCATTGTCACAGACAAGGTTACAGACCCGTGATGAGAAACTCAGAGCCTTGAGTCATAGTTCACTGCTTCAACCATGAGACACCCCACTCCCACCTTGTCTTGTAGTCAGAGGTCATGCTTTACCTTCTCGGTGTATTATTGCTTGTTAATCTACTCTTCAGCTGAGCATAATGAGGCAAATCATCACAACCTGGTGCATTTATGTCAAACATGTGAATCATACCATCTGTTTCAGGGACAGAAAAGACCTATGAGATCATCCGGTTTTTAATATTTTCACTTTTTAAGAGGGCTGCCAGCATTTGGGGCCAAACGGAAGGCTTCACATATCCAAATTCACAAAACTCTTCCGTCGTTCCCTTCTGCATGCAAGACAGCTTTCAACAGCATCAGAAAGAAAGCTGCAAACGTGTCCCAGAAAGGGACCCTCAGCAAGGAGCCCTCCTGCTCCCAGGTGGGGTGTAGGAGGACATTCAGTGTCTTCGTCGTACCTGTGAGTGTGAAGGGAAACACAGCTCAGCTAAGATCTTGTATTTATAGAGGGCTGTTTATTTCTTCTTGGAGTTCCATATGTATTGGTTTTCTTTTAAACTCAAAACAACTCTGAAATCCGCAGGTCAGGTGGTAGGAGAAGATAAATTGAGCCTCTGAGGATTGAGGCAATTTGCCTCACGCCCCTAGTCTCGAGAGAAAACGTGCTGCTCATGTGCTTTTTCCTCTGTCCCCAACAGCCACTTGTGACCTGAGCTGGGGTATGCTCAGACCCATCGCCTAGGAAGGCCTCCCTTTGTGCAGGCAGTGCAGAACAGGCCTGAAGCCTGTGCCCACATTCTGCAGGGCTGGTCTCCCCCAGATGAGAAATTAAATTCCATTCAATATGAGAAATATTCATTGGACCCAGTGTATGTATGTCTACCTGAAATTCTGTCTTGAACAAAGCGTTAATTAAAATTACCGTAGGCATTGTACTAATGCTATACACAGACCTCCCAAACTAATGGGTATATTTTCTGCACCATGGAACATTTAGATATTGAAAGCATTTTATAGACCTCAGCTTATTACGAGCAAAACCCTACACCCACTGTCTATCCTTGGAGCCAAAGAAGGCAATCACACATTTGTTGGGACCACACACAGTTCCCTCTGTGGCAAAGGGAGGGCGAGGTATTCCTCGCCACTCTGCAACTTAGAGTCTGTGCACCAGAGTGAGGTGCCCAGAGGCGACAAGGACACAAGACCAGAAGCCCAGGGCCATGATACTGAAGGATACTCAGACCCAAGAATGGGCAACTCCAACCAATAGAGCCAAGTGTCAAGAAGGGGCTCAAAGCCCTGTCTGTTGTGGATGACAGGTCCTCTGTGAAGAAGACCAGAGCTGACCCAGTAGTCTCCTCAGTGGAACCCCCAGTTGCTGGGGTGTCACATGTAAAGAGTGGTCTTTGGGGCACCCACGTTGTAAGGCTTTGAGGCATCAGAGCAGCTGCCAGGCATGACTGTTGTAGCCCTCTGGAGGGAAGCAGCATTCTGTGGTCAAGATGCTCTTTATTCTAAGGAGTGTCTTTGCTGCATCTTCGACAGGCTGGCAGCACCCCGTGCCCCAGCCTGACATGTCTGCCCTGTCATGGGTGTGAGGTACAGTGATTGCCAGGCTGGAGAAAGGCGGAGGTGGGAGATCCCCTTCACTCTAATCTGTGCTGTCCTATGTGGTGTTCTCAGCAGTCCTTCCTCTGTGATAGAGAAATGTCAGTGCGTAAGCTTGACAGTGTCTCTGGAATCCTGAGCATTTTATTTTATTTTATTTTATTTTATTTATTTATTTATTTTTTAAAGATTTTATTTATTTATTCGACAGAGATAGAGACAACCAGCGAGAGAGGGAACACAAGCAGGGGGAGTGGGAGGGGAAGAAGCAGGCTCATTGCAGAAGAGCCTGATGTGGGGCTCGATCCCAGATCGCCGGGATCACGCCCTGAGCCGAAGGCAGACGCTTAACCGCTGTGCCACCCAGGCTCCCCGGAATCCTGAGCATTTTAGTTCGGTAAGTCCATCCAGAGAGATAAGGGTTACTGCTGAGAGACAGACCGACAGACAGGCAGACGGTGGCTGAACACTTACTGTGGGCTCTGTAGGGTGCTGGGCCTTTACCTGAACTGGGCCCGTGAGTCTTCACAACAACCCTATAAGGTGGGTATTATTTTGCTTTTTTAATGAATAGGGTGTTAAAGGTCAGGAATGTTCCATAGCCTGTGGAAAGAGGCCCCACCTCATTAGTGGGAGAGCTGCTGGGATCTGAACTCTGGTTGGCTTAGCTCTGAGGTTCTTGTCCTTTCTAGTCTACCAGAGAGTCTCCAACGTGAACGTGAGCAGTAATCATCAGGGGGTGTGTTCATTCAGATTCTTGAAGGTCAGCTCCAGAGATTTTTCCTTCAGCCCAGTGTCACTATGGTTTTGAGGGAGGTGACCCATGAATTAACTTTGAGAATTACTGTTCTCTTGTGCACTTGCCAGCCCTTCCCAGTTGTGCAGACTCCCTTCAGAACTTCCTGCCTGTCAGTCGTTTGGCTGTGGAAGTAAACAATGTAGGCGTCCGTTACAACTACACTTGGGTTCTTTGCACTCAAAGGCAGGATTCCTCGTCTGCATTTCCACCTGTAAGCCACCCTCCGACCAGTGTCCTGGGTGCTTTAGGGCCTTGCTCCCTGTTGTGTGCTTGTTCCCCAGAGGTCAGCGGCCTGGAGGTAGTGGCTGTGCTGGGAAGCAGGAGAGGTGCTTCGTCTAAGTACTTCCCCAAAGTGCCACTTTTCCAGCAGATTTTTTAAGGCCACATGTTGACACGAAGGTTATTAAGTCCATGGTGGAAACACAGTAGGAAATGGTGTGAAAGCAAACGCACTGTCATCAGCCGTGATTGGGCAGAGGCCAGTGGAGGGCCCACCCCCAGGCCCACCTCCTGCTGTCGGGACCTGCCCTCTCCTGCCTGGAGCAGTTCTGGCTGCTGGACGGTGCGCCTTGTCCCGCGGGTAGTTTGGGCTTCTCGCTTCGCGGGCACCACGGTCGTTCGGCGCTGTTACGTTCCTGAAAGTCTTAACCTGCAAAAGCCGTGTTACATTTTCAGGAGATTTTAAGCCAGTTGTTAGACACAACCACCATTAAAAATTAATTTATGTAAACTTACAATTATGTTAAACATGAAGGTAAGAAGTCCCCGAACTCCTCGTTCCCTCACGTAGGACCACATGTTGCTATTCTCCGTGCTCTCGAAGTTTCGCCTGTTGTAGCCCCACGGTACGGATGCCCCAGGCGGTATGCTGCGGTGTGTGCGCCTCGTCCTGCCTCATGTTCTGTGAAATCGCGCGAGTAGCTGGAGCTTGCCCGGGTCGGCAGTATTTACACCCCGGGAATAGACGAACGCTGCTCATCAGGGCTCCTGTGGAACCTTCTGGCCGGAGAGGCGATTGTGGGCTGTTTCCCAGCACAGCAGCTCCTCCCAGCCGCAGGGGGCGCTCCCGCAGCACAGAGTCTGTGGCAAGGGGAGCTGAACACCGGAAACGGGACTTTGTATCACCTAATTAGGGGAACGTCAGTGAAGTTGAAAATTTGTCTTAAAGTGACAGTGGAACTTAAAAACTCAGGGAGTCTCATTCTGCAGTTGAAGCTGTTTTTGTTTTTAATTTACCTCCTCTAAAAATTCTCCATCGTTAAACTATCCCTTCCCTCTGACCAGCCAGTCCTCAGGTTTGTGACCTCTGTCGTTCGTGTATTATATGCGGTCTCCATCTGTATAATCATTTGCCTCCATTTCCCACTACGTGGTAACAGGTCCTAATGATATATGCATAACCAAGCTTCTGTTGAGTATGTTTTCATAAGTTTGTTTGCTAACTGTATTTCTAATTGTGTGGACTGTTCATATCCTTTACCTATTTATCACTCACTATTTAATGTTCTTATTATTAGAAGTTTGCGGAAGCTTTTTATGTGATAAAGCTATTAGCTCTTTGAATACCATTTGCTATCGACATTTCCCGCCCCCGCCACCCCATTTCTATTTTTTATGTCAGTTTTGGAATTTTAATGTTTAGAAATTTTACATTTTTATGTAGTTAAGTTTGTCCTCATTTTTTAGATCTTTTCCTTTATAAACTGTAAACTTGAAAAGAATACCTATTACAGAGATTTAGTGAATGTTCCATTGTCATTTTAATCAAAGTTTTAACCAAAGTAAATCCATTGTATGATAATAGTTACAATCCCACTCTTGTGGGTGATCAATGAAAGTTTGTCAGTAGGTTTTTGCTGAAGAAAAAGAAGCCTCCAGTTTTGTTTCTGAGACTGTCGTTGGCTTAAAACCAGGGAGCTTGGACTTTGTAACTCAGAGCCTCAGTTTCCCCTTACTATGATGGTATTGAAGTGATTTCTGATATTGACAGGGTCTGGGAGAAGGTGTCATGTGGTCTTGATCATGAATGACGTTGGATGTGAATTTGAAGAAAGTCCTTTACAAATTTATATATTGAAAGAAAGTACTTTTGATCTCTTTGAAGTACCCTTAGGGTGGAGACTTAGATAACCAACCAAATCTAAACCCATTTCTCCTAAATTATTAATATAGAGTGAGTCTATTGTTCTTACATTTTTTTTATTGCGGTAAAAGAAAACATACATAGCATAGAATGTACCACTTACATAGGCCTTTACAATATTATTTTAGTAGTAGTTAACTTTTGAGTATATACTGTGAACAACATGGTCTTCATATTAATACATCTTAGATACATATTGTCACTTAATCTGCACCCTTTTATCTGTTCTTATATTTACAAAGAACTAACTGTAACTCAGCCCTCAGGTTTACTTTTTAAATTTTAATAACTTTAAAAATCATTCATGCTCACAACAGAAAATTTAGAAAACACAGCCTAGCAGAAAGAAGAAAATCATGTCATCCATTCCATCACCAAGAGCAAGATAAACGCTACTACCATTGTTTGGCGTATCTCCCTAGATTCTCTTCTGTGCCTGTTTACAGGCACTACAATCGGGGTAACCTTTCCATGGTAGATTCACCGTAACTAACTCTTTGTTTTCCATCATTCACATTTTAAACAGTCCAATCTTACAATCAATACTAGTATTTGTAAAGAGGCATGCTCGCACACTGAGTTCCTGTTCAATCCTAAAATGGATTTTTAAGAAATGATTCCTGCACAATCCCTTCAAATGTGGGACATAAAAGTAGAGGTTGTCTGGCAACTAAAATGAGTCTTTAATGAGGAATTAAAGGCATTCCAAGAAGAGTAGCTACTCCTTCATTTCTAATGCTAAGTGCTAATTATAATAACCATGGCTGACCATACTTGTAATAAATCAAGGAAACAAACAAAAAACTGCTTCCATTAACTCGAAATTCTAGATGTGTTTGTTTTATCTTAATGCATAGAGAAAGTCAGATGGCTTTTGTTGAAGAGAAACTTTACTTTAAGAAATGTCTTTATTAATAAACTTTCTGAGGGAATCTTAAGAAGTAGCAACTGGGAAAGATACATCGAAGAAATAAAGATGCTACAATTTGGTTCATTTCCGATTCTTCTGCAGAGTGAAAGAGGTGGTGGACGGTGGTGTGGCAGAGGCCAGGTTTGAGTACTTTGGTTTTTTTCCAGAGAGTAGTCTTGGGGAGATATTGCTGAGGTTCTTACCAAAGTCTTCAAGCAGATGGTACTGCCAGGAGGGAGCTCGGTTTGAGGGACACCAGGGATTCATTTAAATGGACAAAAGAAGTGGGAGCCAGAAGCGCTGTTCTTGGCGGAGGAGGGAGAAGCAGAGATTGCCAGTTTTATAGTGAAGGAGAGAATGGTCTAAGCAGAGTAGTCAGGTGCTCAGAGATGAAGTCATCTGGGAATTTCTGGGGTGGAGGAGCAAAGGTAGCCACGTCTGGCTTCCCTTCACTGATCTCTCTGAACCACCTTCCAGGACTTGTTTTTGTCATCTTGCGAACAGCCGCATTTTAAGGGGGCACCCAGGGCATTTAGGAGGCCAAGAAATGTTGTAGCTTTAGCATTTATGAGTCTATTGTGTTAGACTGGAGAACAGCCTAGGGAGCAGCCTTAAATCTGATGAGCAGGTAATCATTTTGGTGAATTTGGCATCCAGTGTGTCAATGCCAGGTGCATAGAGGCTTTTTCAGCTCATCAGCATCATGGGTGCAGATTTACTCCATCCAAACCTGCTTTGGTGGGTTCACCATTTACTTCTACTCCCAGGTAGGTGAGGTCATACAGTGAGTCCCTCCAGCTTCTGACGTGCTGCTTCCCAGAACCTAGCTGGAGTACTCATGCTGCTGGCTGTCAGGCTCTTCAGTTATTGCCAAGGATAAGCAGAATGCCTGGTCTCAGTGAGTGACGCTGGGGTTCACCTGTTTGGTTCTGCTTTAAGCCCCAAAGAAAGAGCTCCCCACACTTACTATGCCTGTGGTTCCCCGACCTTGTCTGACCTAGTGGCTTTGAGGCCTGTTAGCTGCTCAGCAACCACCATCGTCTACCTGAGATGGACTTAGCTTTAGTTACCTAAGAAAGTGTGCCCCCAAAATGGCAGGAAATGTGGCGGAGGACCCTCTCAATTAAAGAGACTGAAGGGACACTTCAGTCATAGTGTGTGAATATTTTTTTCTAAAAAATGTGTGTATATATGTATACCTACACACATATACTGATAATTATATTACATTAGTATATGATTATTTGTGTTTGGAAATTGGTATGCTGACTGGGTAGTCCATGATATTATGGAATTACTATTCATTTTGGTTTAGGCATGTTAATGCATTTTTTTCTTAAGAGTCCTTATTTTTAAAAATATATACGGAAATAGTTACTGATGAAATATCATGTTTGGGGTTTGTTTTAAAATAATATGAGACAGAGAAGTCAGTGGGGTACACATGGACCAAAACTGGCCATGTCCTGGTCATTGTTGAAGCTGGATTAAGTCCATAGAGGTTCTCTACATTGCTTTACCACTGTGGTATATGCTTATTGTTTTCCATGAGATCTTGGGGCTCCTGCTGGCTCAATCCGAAAAACATGTGACTCTTGATCTCAGGGTTGTGAGTTTGAGTCCCACGTTGGGGATAGAAATTACTTAAAAGTAAAATCTTTTTAAAAAATAAAAAATAATTTTCCATAAGATCTTAAAAAGAAAAGTGTCTTCAAACCTAAGAAAAATAGATGATTAAGAACTACAGAAAATTCAAAGGCATGTATTCTAATTTTCTTGGATGATGAAATAAGAGTATCAAGCTTGTATTAAAGAGAGAAGCAAAGAGTAAAGAATAAGAATGGGATACTTTGGTTCCATACTGAAATAATTTATTCATGTCCTACACTTGATTTTCCCCATTACATTCAACACATTCCCTATTCAACATGGAGACGTTGAAGGTCTTGTATCCAGAAAGACAAAAAAATAAAACTAAAAACTTTAATCTTCAGTCCCACCATCAGTAAGTAAGTGAGACAATGTAATACTCTCTTCCCCACCCCACCTCACCCCACACACATCCTGGTTTGATCTGGAAAATGCCATGGTTGTGGCATAGCCTGATCTCAGCAGGGCAGTGAGCAGATTACAGAGGGGGCCGTGGGAGACCACACAGCATTCAGGGTCTTTGGAATCTACTGCTGACTCTACCACTTACCAAATGTTGACCTTTGGCAAGTTATTTTGCCACAGTTTTCTCATCTACAGAATGGATGATAATGGTGAAAAATTGTAAAGGTTTTAGTTTGGTTGGAAACTAAATATGGTCACCTTAGTAGAAAGCATTTACATAAAATATTATCAAAATGCCATTACATTGTAGATACTCAAAAATAGTAACAATCATTATTACTATAGATTTGAATGTTAGTGTATCATTCCCTCAGATTAATGCAAACTGCCAAGGGAACCAAACCCACATTATAGAGATACAGGATGGAGATACCTGGCCGGAATGGCTGTGTCAAAGACATCACCAGGATGTTGACATACTGGATAAGCAGGTATGAGCCTAGTAGATACTCCTGTATATATTTTTAAATTTTACTTGAGTTTAAGCTATATTAATATATGTTGAGTAAATCCGGCCCAAAAAAGGGATTCTCTTGTTTTTCAAAGTATTACGGCAATGACAGAAATCCAACATGAACTATCTTACGGAATTTATTAGAAGGAATGCAGATAGTTCACATAACCAAAGCACAGGAGGAGTCTCGGTGCGTGTGCAGGCCTTGGGAACATCTGAAATGAGAGACTAGAACAGCATCTGGAGACACGAGCATGTCTCTGTCTCTCTCCCCTCGCTCTGCCCCCTCTTCTCTCTCTGACTGGCTTCTCTCTGCTTGTCAGTTAATCATTCTCTTTCACTGAAGATCTGTTTCCTTGATGGACAGGAAATATGGTACTAACAGCGGCAAATCTTACATCTCTTATCAATAGAGATTTAATTCCCCCCCCCCTCAAGTTCAACGAAAAAATTTGCCAGGGACGAACTTTGATTGGTTCAAATTGAGGCAGATGGCTAGCACTTGAGCCCATTACCTGTGGTCACAAGGGTGGAGTAATTTAAGAATGGAGCATTGCTGACTAGAATCACAGGAGTGAAGTTGGGGAAGTAGTGTTTCCCAAAGGAAGGCTGGTGTTCTGGGCACACAAAACAATATCTGTCTGTTGCACCAAGATCTGACCAAACACTGGACTACAAAGTGTTACTGAATTCAGGCTTAGTCCCTGGGTCTTAGGATAGGAACAGAATGCTAGAGAGAGGACAGAGGAGATAAATAGTTAAGAAATGATACAGAAATAGAATCTATGAGGATATAGATGGCAGCACCGGAAAAGAAGACAAATAAGAGTGGCTTGTTCTAATTTGTCTTAACAGCGCTAAGCATATGTTTGTCCTGATAGCGTTAAGCATGGAAGAGTCAGAATGAGTTACTTACCTTCAAGAGGACAGATAGAGAGTAAATTGGATTTACATTTCAGCAAGGAACTGCAGCTTCCCCTTTATAAAGGTATTATACATCAAACTAAGAACTTCTGGCTTGGGCCATAATGAGATATTAGATACTGGAATTATTTTCCGTCTGTAAAAACTGGATAAAATATGTGAAGCAAGTACTTTCAGGTATTGGAAAACAGGTCAGACTTGTGATTGTGGAGGAAACCAAAATATATGAGGTAAACTCAAAGTTCACCTTGGCTCTCTGCCTGGGGGCACTTTACAGATTGTGGTACAGGGAACCAGGGCCCAGAGAGGAGCATCTTGCCTGGTAGAAGAAACAGACTTTATGCTTCTGGGCTGGCTGGCATTTGTGGAGTTGTGTCCTGGAGAGAAGGGATCTCCTTTAATCTTTGGCTAAATACCAAACTATGCATGAATATGGTGGAAATCCATGATACCAGGTAGTTATGGAAGTCTGTGAGACAGAGGAGGGTTCATGGTTTGACAAATATTACAGTTCCAACCAACCAAAATGGAGAGAGAGAACACCTTGGGCATTCACTTGAAACATAAAAAAGATTGTGACGGGGCACCTGGGTGGCTCAGTGGGTAAGCATCTGCCTTCGGCTCAAGTCATGATCCCAGGGTCCTGGGATTGAGCCCCTTGTTGGGCTCCCTGCTCAGCAGGGAGTCTGCTTCTCCCTCTCCCTCTGCCTGCAGCTCCCCTGTTGTGATCTCTGTCCCTGTCTCTCTCTGACAAATAAAATATTTTAAAAAAAATTTTTTAAATGCAACATAGGCGTTGAGGTACTCTAGCCCTAAAGTAAGAGCTACTCTTGACCCATTCTGACAAAGCCTAAGTCTAAGCCTTGACAGGATCAATTTAAGGCTCCCGTAAATTAAATGCCTCTGGAAAGAAGCATGATCCAAATTTTCAGCTTTGTATCCACCGTGCCCAGCATGTAATATAAAATTACTAGACCTTTTAATAAGTGGGAAAATGTGACCCATAGTCAGAAGAAAAAAGGTTAATAGAAATGAACTTGAGGGGCGCCTGGGTGGCACAGCGGTTAAGCGTCTGCCTTCGGCTCAGGGCGTGATCCTGGCGTTCTGGGATCGAGCCCCACATCAGGCTCCTCTGCTATGAGCCTCCTTCTTCCTCTCCCACTCCCCCTGCTTGTGTTCCCTCTCTCACTGGCTGTCTCTATCTCTGTCAAATAAATAAATAAAATCTGAAAAAAAAAAAAAAAAGAAATGAACTTGAGTTGATGCCAATGTGGGAACTGGTATACAAGGAATTATAGACAGCTGCTACAAATATGTCAAAGGATATAAAATAATGTGAACAGATGGGTATCCTTAACAGAGAAATGGAAACAATAAGAAGAACCAAATGGAAATTCTAGAAGTGAAAAATATACCAAAAGGAAAAATCCACTGGATGGGCTTAATACTACATTGGACACTGAAAAAGCAAAGATCTGTGAATTTTAAGGCAAGTCAGTATCTCAGAAAAGAGTGAAAGTAAAAAAAAAAAAAAAAAAACAAACCAGAAACTAGAGTTTCAGGTGACGCAACTAGAGCTGATATGGGGATGAAAGGCGCTGGAACAGCCAAAACAGCCTGAAAAAGAAGAATAAAGTTTGAAATGTTAAAGTGCCTGATTTCAAGATTAACTGTAAAGCTACAATAATCAAGACTGCATAAGGACAGAGAAGCATATTCGTGGAACAGAAGAGTGAATTCAGAAATCCACGTATTATACGGGCAGTTGGTCTTCAGCAGAAGCACCAGAGCACGTCAGTGGAAAAGGAATGTCCCTTCAACAAATGGTGATGGAACCACTCACTGATATCCATGGGCGCGGGGGGGGGGGGGGGGGAGAACTGTTACCTATATTTGGTACCATACATGAAAAATAATTTGAGAAGAACCGGGGACTTGAATATAAAGTTAAAACTATAAGGCTTCTAGAAGGAATTACAAAGGAATATTTTTGTAAACGTTGGAGTAGATATTTTTAGGTAGAATGCAAAGGACTTACTTTAAATGATACATTTAGTAAGTTGGACTTCATAAAAATGAAAGACTTATGCTCGTCAAAGGATACCATTTAAGAAATAAATGGCCAAGCCACAATGGGAGAGGAATGTTTGGTAGAACATGTCTTACAAGAGCTTTTACTCAAAATACATAAAGAAGTGGCATGGAACAATTGTGGAACTCCCACTTCACAAAGGAAGACATGTAAGTGTGAATAAACACATAAAAAATCCTCAGCATCCCTTGAAAATATGAATTATAATCCCGAGCTCCCACACTACACCCCCTGGGAAGGCGAACAACACCTGAAGCCCAACAATGGCAATTGGTGGGGAGGTGGGGCCTCCAGAACTCTCAGACATTACTGATGGGGTCGTAAAATGGTGTAATCACTTTGAAACACTGTTCAGAGTTTTATAAAGTTAAAGGCACATCTACGCTGTGGCCCGTCAAGTCCACTCCTAGGTATTTATGCAAGAGGAAGGAAAACGTACATCCGCAATCTGACTTGTGCACCAATGTCCACAGCAGCTTTGGACATAAAAGTCCCACACTGGAAGCAGCCCAAATTATCACTCAACATCAGAAAGAATGAGAAAAATATGTGCTTTATACAACAAAATACCTACCCATCAATACAAAGGAATGAACCACCAATAGAGTTAACACTGGTTGACCTCTAAAACATTTTGCTTTGTTACACGCCAAAAAATACATGCTGTATGATTCCAATCATATGATGTTCTGAAACAGGAAAAACTAATCTAGGATATGAAAAAATTAGGATGGTGCCTTCATGGCGGGTGGGGTCGGAAGAACTGACTGGGAAGATTAGGGAATTTGCTGGGCCACAGAAATGTGCTAGATCTTCAGAGGAGTCTGGGTTACATGGGTGTATGTGTCAGAAGACATCAAACTGTACATTAAATATGTACCTCAGTTAAGGTAGAAAAAGTTACTGGGGGGAAAAAACCCAACACCACCCAAAGAGGCCATGAGAAGCCTGTAGAATCTCCTTCTGTAGGAACTTTGAGGGGAGCCCTCCTTTTACCGACCCCCGGGCCTGTGGTAGAGCTTGTTGGAGGCAGACCAAGACCTTCCAAGGCAGCAGCCGGTGGCCAGTGAAGATGACTAACTTCTGGTTCACCTCTGGTTTAATCCTTCGGGTTCCTCTGTGGTTGTGTGTGACCTAATATGTGAGCGCCAAGATCCGAGGGACAAAATGTCTAGTAACTCAGAAACCAGGGCTCCTTTGTGAGGACTCACTGGGCAGGGGCGGGGAGATGAATAAGACGCTGCCGGAGAGGACATCTTTATTTAATCAGCTGACTGGCTGCTAACGAAATACTCTTCAGAACAACCTCGGAACTAAAGAGGTGAAATGCCGAATTACTTGAAGGTGGATTCAGCAGGAATTCCCTGAAATTTACTGGGAACCCCACACATTATTGTTTTAATCATTCTTTTAAGTTTGTTTCAATAGTTTTACCAGAGTTGCTGAAATACTATAAAACAAGTAGTGTTCAATCCCCCCATGAGGCCTGTCTCAGACAGAAGTGTTGTTAGTGGTAAGAGACCCAAGAGTTAGGTGGTGAGAAAGAGAAGTATTTTAATATCCTGCATAAAATTCCCCAGTTTACACAAAGGAGACCAGGGTCATCCCTGGGATTGAGATTCTGGTGTCCCTTCATTAATGCCTGGAAGGTGATAGGCCCCAGCGAACACTTCCTAAGATACGAGGAACAGAGGGGAAGAAGACTGCCCACACACCACCATGGACAAAGACCATTATGGAGGAGGTCCTGTGAAGGCCCCGGGAGAACCGACATCTTTGTTTTGAAGAGTAAAAGGGCCCTCCTCTCCGGCTTCAGGGATAAAAGATCACCTCAGCATAGGGCTTCGCAGGCCCTATCGAGACAAAAGCTTTGCTAGTTGCAGTTGGAAATTCCCTGTGGCCCCGATCAGTTACCTTTAACCCTGGGCCTCTGGCTCACCCCGGATTGTTTCTAATGTGCTGCTGATTGTGCTTTGTAAATTAGAATGAACCCCCCCAGGAACCGGTAATGTTGGTACCAAGTCACCTATTTAAGTACTTCCCTTGGGTCTAGCCCTGAAGACAACTGAAGGACCTCACCACTGATTTCTGAAAGTGCAAGTCTCCTCATGGGGTCATTCAGTAGACTGTAGACCCAGCCCAGGGCGGGGAATGAGCTAAATGGTTTCAGTCAGCCTAATCAAAAGTGATTGGTCATCAGATTCCTGAATAGATTTTTTTTTTTTTTTTTTTTTTTTTGAGAGAGAGCGAGAGCAAGCAGGGAGGGGAGAGAGAATCCTAAGCGGGCTCCATGCTCAGCACAGAGCCTAACGCAAGGCGCTATGTTACCACCCTGAGATCATGACCTGACCCAAAACCAAGAGTCATATGTTTAACGACTGAGCCACTCAGATGCCCCGAGGAAATTTTTAAAAATACAAATTCTGTGCCCCATCCATGGGTGTCTTGATGCCAACAAACCTGAGATGAGGCCTTGGAGTCTATTTTGGGGGAGGTTATCTGGTTTATTCTTGTTTGTTTTATTTTTAAGCTACCCAGGAGGTCTTGAAAAGTCTGTCAGGTTTGGTATATTCATTTGCTTCTGGATAAGCCCGGACGTCTTCATTCTAATAGAGAAAACCACTGATTTCCCCCATCCCCTACCTGAAAGTCTCCATTAACCTTAAGGCCTCCTCACTAAAAAAAGAGAAGAAAAGATTCACTCACCAAAGCCCAGAATTTTACCCTAAATTGCAAACTTTTTCTTTTCATTATGTTATCTCCTCTCAGAATGACTGTTATTATGCAAATATGAGTTGAAGAATATGAAAGTCTCTGACACCTTAACATAGGTACCTCTTTCCTGTGGTTTCCATGAGAAACTAGGTGTGCAGAGAGATGGACACGAAAGGGAACGCGCACCCCAAGTGGGGAGGGCATCGAAGTGCTTACCTGCTTCATGCTCAGCCCGGATCTGTCTGGACTGGCTAAGGGGTATCATGTTATTTAAGTCACTAGCGTGGATTGGGCCGTTGTGCCAGGCGGTGCTTATGAGGGGCCAAAGATGAAGTGACGATGTTTACCCCACGGTGATAAACTCAGCCACGCAGGGAAAGCGAAAGCCTTGCCAACCGTCAGCCCCCCTCCTTGCTGACTTCTTATACGTTTGGGGGGGGTCTGCATTTGTTTGAAAGTGAGTGATCCAGCCTGCCGATGAAAGATCTGGGGAGGCCTCAAGTCTTTGCTCCCTTGTAATCATAGATGCTTCCATTTGGTTCCTGTAAAGCAGGCAGGGAAGGAGACTGGGAGTTACGGTGCTAATGCCAGCAGAGTGAGGCGGGAGAAATGTTGACTGCAAGTAACTGTGCTGCTCTAATAACAAAATCAGTGAGTTCAGCAAAAAAAAAAAAAAAAGCAACATTTCATACCCTGCTGTAATAGCCAGTGCATACACATACACACACTCACGTGCTTCCTGGCCTTCCCTGGGTGGCTGGGTCTCTTCAGGGGCTATGCGGTTGGGGGAAAATATGCGGTGAAAATTAAAATAAGTTCAAGGTTCTTTGGAAATGATCCGCCTTGACAAGAGCCCTTAGGGCCAAGCTTGGAAGGTGTAACAACCTGGCAACTGGAACAGAATGTGGGGGGAGAGGACCCTGCTCTGCTCCTTCTGTAGACCATCTAGTCTGGCAGAATTTCAAGGTAAAGGTCAGAGTAAGGGCAGCTCCCCGATTCAGTGTGTGAGGTCCCCACCCTGCAACCCTGAGGTGCATTTCCACATTTCTCTCCCTGCCTAACCTGTGCTCTCTGATTCAACCAAACTGGACTTCACATCTTTTCCCAGATGTGCTTGGACCTCTCTCATTTCCCACAAAACCATTTCTTCCCCAACCCAGAATGTGCTCACCTCAACCTTCATCTGTCAAAATTTGAGCCCATCTCAGAGGCCACATCTCACGGCCCCTCTCAGAGGCCGCATCTCACGACCCCTCTCAGAGGCCACATCTTCATGAAGATGAAGAGATTGTTCCTGGTCAAATCTGGCTTTCCCTCTCCTCCATGCTGCTTAGTGTTTTGTTCATACCTCTCTGCGGGCCCTTACTGTATTCTGTACCCTATTGTAGCTGGTCGTTTCTGGACACTTACGGGGACAGGGTCCTGGTTATCCCTGCAACCCTCCCCCCCCCCACCCCCCACCCCCCGCCAGTATCTAGCACAGCACTCTTTAAACAAAAAACCTTTGATCGGTGATGAGAACGTCCAAACCTAAAACTCCGGCTCTGCTGTTTGGTGATGGTGTTATGCACGGGCCAGTTGTCTATCTGGCAGGGACACGCAGAATATTTAACCGGTATGGCACAGGCCCTCATCAGCCTGAAACAGATGCCAGCTGGCCCGACTGAACATCGGCACTCTCGTGCCATTCTCATCTGTAAGCTAGATTCAGCCCCTCCCCACCTCCCAAGGGGGTCGTGATGGTCAAATGAGATCGTGCGTGTGAAAGTATTTTGTAAAGTGAAAAGTGTCATGCAAATGTAAGTCAGGGCTGTTTAGTGGCATTTCTGGGCTGTATGGGGGCGGGTGCTGGGGGGGTGGTTGGTTACCCTGCCCTCAGCATTTCCTTCTGCTTTGCTTAGAGCAGAAAGCCAGGAGCTACCTGGGGTGTTGGTGGTCAGTTGAATAGGACGCAAAAATTAGAGAAATCTTGGAATCAACGTATTGGATCCCACAGAAACTCGGGTTATCAACTTGTTCAAGCATCTTCCCTTACCTTTCAGTTCAGAAAATGTAAATTTTTCAGTCAATAAGTTTTGGAAGACCTAGTCAAAATGAAAGGGTTAGAAAATGTTTTTTGAACATGAGTCGAAAGCTTTTCTCACTGAAGTTTTTGTTTTAATTATTTTTTATTGGAGTATAGTTGACATACAATATTATGTTAGTTTTAGGTGTACTACACAGCGATTCGACATTTATATACGTTACAAAATGATCACAAGTCCAGTTACCATCTGTCATCGTAAAAGTGATTGCAGCGTCATTAACTATATTCTCTATGCTGTACTTTACATTCCTGTGATTTATTTATTTTATAACTGAAAGATTGTACCTCTTAGCCCCTTTTTCCCCTAGCCCCCCTCATCTGGCAACCCTGGGTTTTTTCTCTGTATTTATGACTCTATTTTTATTTTCATTTTTTTGTTCCTTTGTTTTTAGGGGTTTTGTCTTTTGTTTTAGATACCACATATAAGTGAAATCATAAGATATTTGTTTTTCTCTGGCGTATTTCACTTAGCATAATACCCTCTAGGTCTGTCCATGTTGTTGCAAATGGCAAGATTTCATTCCTTTTTATTGCTGAGAAATATTCTATTGTATATATATATACATACACACATACCACATCTTCTTTATCCATTCATCTGTCAAAGGACAAGTAGGTTGCTTCCATACATTGGCTACTGTTAATGATGCTGCAGTGAACATAGGGTTGAATATATCTTTTTGAATTACTGTTTTTGTTTTTTAAAGCTAAATACCCAGAAGTAGAATTGTTAGATCATATGGTATTTCTATTTTTAATTTTTCAAGGAACCTCCATACTGTTTTCTACAGTGGCTGCACCAGTTTGCATTCCCACCAACAGTGCATGAGGGTTCCCTTTTCTCTACAAACTCCACGAAGAGTTGGACACTCAGCCAACTGAGCCACCCAGGCACCCCTTCTTATCTTTCTGATAATATCCATTCTGACAGGGAGGAGGTCGTATCTCATCGTGGTTTTGACTGGCATTTCCCTGATGACGAGGGATGTTGAGCATCTTCTCATGTGTCTGTAGGCCATCTGCATGTCTTCCTTGGAAAAATGTCTATTCATGCCCTCTGCCCCTTTTTTAATCAGATATTTGGGGAGGTGTTAAGTTGTATGAGCGTTTTATATAGTTTGGATATTAACACCTTGTCAGGTATATCATTTGCAAGTATTTTCTCCCATTCATTAGGTTGCCTTTTTGTTTTGTTGATGGTTTGCTTTGCTGTGCAAAAGACTTCTAGTCTAATCTAGTCCCAATTTATTATTTTTGCTTTTGTTGCCCTTGCCTTTTTTGGATTGTTGCCCAATCCAAAAAATAAAAAAAAAAGATATCACTAAAACTGATGTCCAAGAGTTTACTGCCTCTTGTTTTCTTTTAGGAGTTGTATGGTTTCAGGTCTTACATTTAGGTCTTTAATCCATTTTGAGTTTATTTTTGTGTATAGTGTCAGAAAGTGGTCCAGTTTCATTCTCATGCATGTAGCTGTCCAGTTTTCCCAGCACCAGTTAGCGAAGAGACTATCTTTTCCCCACTGTAAATTCTTGCCTCCTTTGTCATAAATTAATTTACCATATAAACATGGGTTTATTTCTGCATTCTCTGTTCTGTTCTATCACTCTAGGTGTCTGTTTCTGCACCACTCATACTGTTTTGGTTATGATAGCTTTGTAGTGTATCTTAAAATCTGGGATTGTGATACCTCCAGCTTTGTTCTTTCTTAAGATTCCTCGGCTATTTAGGGTTCTTTGTGATTCCATACAAAGTTTAGAATGATTTGTTCTAGTTCTGTGAAAAATTGGTGCTTTTAATAGGGATTGCATTGAGTCATCGAATCTGTAGATCCCTTTGGGTAGTACGGACGTTTAAATAACACTTGTTCTTCCAGTCTGTGAGCATGGTGTACCTTTGCGTTTATTTGCGTCATCTTCAGTTTCTTTCGTCATTGTGTTACAGTCTGCACAATGCAGGTCTTTCATCTCCTTCGTTAAATTTATTACTGGTATTTCTTTTTTGATGCAATTGTAAATGAGATTGTTTTCTTAATTTCTTTCTGATAGTTTGTTATTAGTGTATAGAAACAGAAGAGGTTTCTGGATATTAATTTTGTATCCTGAAACTTTACTGAATTCATGTATTAATTGTAATAGTTTTTTAGTAGGGTCTTTAGGGTTTTCTATATATAGTATCATGTCATCTGCATATAGTGACGGTTTTATTTCTCTTTACCAATTTGGATGCTTTTTCTTTTTCTTGTCTGATTGCTGCAGCAAGGACTTCTAGTACTATGTTGAATAAAAGTTGTGAGGGTGAGCATCCTTCTCTTACTTCTGGTCTTAGAAAAAAGCTTTCAGCTTTTCTCTGTTGTTTTTGATGTTAGCTGTGGGTTTGTCACATATGGCCTTTATTATGTTGAGGTATGTTCCCTCTATACTCATGTTGTTCAGAGTTTTTAATCACAAATAGATGTTGCATTTTGTGAAATGTTTTTTCTGCATATATTGAGATGATAAGATTTTTATCATTTATTTTGCTAATATGATATAGCATATTGATTTGTAGATATTGAACCATCCTTGAATAATGGAATAGATCACATTTGATTGTGGTGTAGGATCCTTGTAATGAATTGTTAAATTCAGTCACTATTTTGTTGAGTATTTTTGCATAGATCTTCATCAGAGATATTGGCCTATAATGTTCTTTGTGTATTGTCTTTGTTTAGGGTGGGCGTCAGGGTAATGCTGGCCTCGTAGTATTCCTTCCTCTTTTAGTTTTTTGGAATAATTTGAAAAGGATAGGTATTAACTCTTCTTTGAATGTTTGGTAGAATCCCCTATAAAGTCATCTAGTCCTGGGCTTTTGTTCGTTGGGCGTTTTTTGATACTGGTTTCATATCATTACTAGCGATCATTTGATACAGATTTTTTATTTCTTGATTCAGTCTTGGAAGATTATATATTTCTGGGAATTTATACCTTCTAGGTTGTCCAGTTACTTGGCAAGCAATCATTCGTAGTATTGTTTTATGATCTTTTGAATTTCTATGGTGTCAGTTTTAGTTTCTCATTTTTTTAGTTGAGCCCTCCCTCCCTCCTTCCCTTGCTGCTGCTGCTACTCCTCCTCCTTCTTTTCTCTCTCTCTCTGTCTGGCTAAAGGTTTATCAATTTTGTTTACCTTTTTGAAGAACCAGATCTTAGTTTCATTAATCTTTTATATTGTTTTTCTTTTCATTCTCTACTTCATTTATTTCTCCTCTAATCTTTCGTCATTTCCTTTTCTACTAACTTTGGTTCTTGTTCTTCTTTTTCTCTTGCCTTTAAGTGTAAGGTTAGATTGTTTATTTGAGACTTTTCTCATTTCTTGAAGTAGGCCTGTATTGTTACATACTTTCTTCTTAGAACTACTTTTGCAGTATCTCATGGATTTTGGAACATTGTGTTTCCATTTTTATTTGTTTCAAGGTAGTTTTCTTTTCTTCTCCTATTTCTTTATTGACCCCTTGGATGTTTTGTAGCATGTTGTTTAGTCTCTATGTGTTTGTTTTTTCCAGTTTTCTTCTTCATTTCTTCTTGACATCTAGTTTAATACTGTTATGGTTGGAAAAGATGCATGGTATGATTTCAGTCTTCTTGTATTTATTGAGACTTGTTTTGTGGCCTAACGTGTGATCTTCCTGGAGAATGTTCTGTGTGCCTGTCAAAAAGAATGTGTGTTCTGTCTTTGGATGAGATGTTATGTGTGTATCTCTTAAATCCATATGGTCAAATGTGTCATCTAAGGCCTCTACTTCCTTATTGATTTTTCTGTCTAGATGATCTAGCCATCGATGTAAATGGGGGTGTTCAAGTCCCCTACTATTACTGTATTACTGTCAGTTTCTCCCTTTACATCTGTTAATATATGTGTTATATATCTAGGTGCTCCTATGTTGGGCGCCTAGATACTTACAGTTGTTATGTCCTGTTGTTGGATTGATCCCTTTATCTTTATGTAATACCCTTTTATGTCTCTTGCTATAGCCTTTGCTTTAACGTCTCTTTTGTCTTATCTAAGTATGATAAGAAAAAAAAAAAAAAAGCTGCTCCAGCTTTTTTTTTGTTCCCATTTTTGTGGAATATCTTTTTCCATCCCTTCAGTTTCAGTTTCTACGTGTCTCTTCTGCAGTGAGTCTTTTGTAGGCAGCATGTAGCTGAATCTTGTTTTTTTTATCCATTTAGTCATCCTACATCTTTTCGTTGGAGCATTTAGACCATGTGCATTTAAAGAAATTATTGATATATGTATATACTTACTGTTATTTTGTTAATTATTTTTCTGGTTGTTTTTATAGTTCATTTCTGTTCCTTTCTTCTTTGTCTCTTCCTTTATAGTTTGATGACTTTCTTTAATGTTATTTATGGATTTCTTTCTTTCTTTCTTTTTTTAATTTTTGGTATATCTATCTTAGGTTTTTGGTTTGTGGTTACCCCGAGGTTCATATATAACACCCTATGTGCATAACACATAGTTCAAACTCATTCTAAAAGCACTATATTTTTATCCACCCTTCCCTAAATGTTTTATGTATTTGACATCATATTTTACATTTTTATTTTGTGTATCACATAACTAATTATTGTCGATATTGTTTTTACCACTCTTGTCTTTTAACCTTCATCCTAGCTTTATAAGTGGTTGATCCACTACCTTTAATATATGTTTGCTCTTACCAGTGATATTTTTTCTTTCATAATTTTGTTCTATTTATGGCCTTACTTTTCTTCTTAAAGAGCTCTCCTTAACATTTATTGTAAGGCCAGTTTAGTGGTGATGAACTCCTTTAGCTTTTGTTTGTCTGGGAAATTATGTCTCCTTCAATTTTTAATAGATAGCCTTGCTGGGTAGAGTATTCTTGGTTGTAGATTTTTTTCCCCCCAGCACTTTGAATATATCATGAGACTCCCTTCTGCAATGCAAAGTTTCTGCTAAAAAGAATCAGCTGCTGGTCTTATGTATGTTCTTCCCTTGTATGTAACTAGTTGCCTTTCTTTTGCTGCTTTTAAGATTCTCTCTTTATCTTTAACTTTTGACATTTTAATTATGTGTGTTGGTGTGGACCTCCTTGGATTCATCTTGTTTGGGGCTTTCTGCAGTTCCTGGACCTACCTGTATCTCTATTTCCTTCTCCAGGTCAAAGAAGTTTTCAGCTATTATTTTTTCAAATAAGTTTTCTGCCTCTTTCTCTCTCTCTTTCTTCCTTTTCTGGGACCCCTGTAATGCAAATGTTAGTACACTTGATGTTGTCCCAAAATCCCATAATCTATCCTCATTTTTTTCTTTCAGTTTGGGTGATTTCCACTGCTCTGTCTTCCAGATTACTGATCTGTTCTTCTGCATCCTCTGATCTGCTATTGACTTCCTCTAGTGTATTATTGGTTCCATCTTATATTTTCTCTTTTTCGAAGTTCTTACCATGTCCATCCATTCTTCTTGGGAGTTCAGTAACCATCTTTATGACCATTACTTTGAACACTTGGTCAGAGGTATTGCTTTTCTCCATTCTCTTGGTTCTTTTTCTGAGGTTTTCTCTTGTTCTCTCATTGGGAACATATCTGCCTCCTCATTTTGTTTAACTCTGTTTGTTTCTATGTATTAGGTAGATTAGCTCCATCTCCTAGTCTCGAAGGACTGACCTTATGTAGAAGGTGCCAGTCCTGGCTAAGGCCAACTGCTGGGTATGATGTGACTGCCGTTTTGAGGGGGCACTGTCTCAGCCAAGGCTGCATGCCAGTTGTGGTAGGGCAGGAGCCCCTTTGGAGGAGTGCCACAGGCGAGCTGGTGGGGCAGGTGTGCAGGGGAGCCCTGGGGTTGGGTGAGCAGTGCTAGCAAGGTAGATAGTGTCTGAACCCGCACCCACCACCAGTGTTGGGCCACTTAGGCAGAAGCAGGGGAGAAAAAGTGGTGCCTGCAAGTACTTCATTCCCAGAGAAACTTCCTGTAGATCCCTGCCCCTCCAGCACATGCCTGAAAACCAGTAAACTTCCTGGCCGTATATATGGCCCAGACACTTTTTCGTCTGCCATCTCTATGCTGGGTCTTAGAGCGAGTAAGATTATATGTGGGCCCTTTAAGAATGGAGTCTTGATTTCCTATAGCTCTTGAGTTTTTTCGGTGTTAAGCCCTGCTGATTTTCAAAGCCAGACTTTATAGAAGCTAGTCTTCCCAGTGCTGGTTCCCAGGGTGGGGTGTGCCCGATGTGGATTGAGCCCCCCACTCCTCGGGGAGGGCCTCAGTGCCTGTGATACCCTTCTCACTGTGCACTGCCATGCTAGGGGTGTAGGTCCTACCCAGACTGCATCTCTGCCCCACCTACCCTTCTTGATAGGATTTTTTCTTGATATCTTTAGCTGTAAAAGAGCTGTTCTGCTCCAGGTCATTTTCAGAGAGAGTTTCTTAACATGTAATTGTAGCCTTGGTGCGTCTGTGGGAGGAGGTGAGCTCAGGGTCCTCCTACTCTGCCGTCTCGATCGGGTTGAGGACACTTGAGAACATCTTGTTCTATTGCACAATGACCTTAAAATTAAGGATTCTTAAAGCTCTCTGGGAAGCTCTTATTGTCACTGTGTCAAGGGGCTGCTCTGTCTAGATCTGCAAATGGAATTAAATGCCAGTGACATTAACACAGATTGAAAGAACAGTCTAAATCTTAGTTCCTGCTTTGTCCTTAGTTTCTTGACTCTTTTTACCCTTTCTTTTTAAAAACCATGTTAATTTCTTCACCATCATCTCCCTGCATCCTCTCGTGTCTCCTAGGACTAGAAATCCCTGGCTCTTTCTTCCTTCTAAAGGCGTTTAACTCTTTGCTCATAGTAAGTGTGCACGTACTATTTTGTGTTATCAGTGGTTGCTAGTCATTGGCTAGTCTTCTTTACTGTGATTTCGGTGGAGGGAATGGCCCCAGCGTAACAGGTATAGCAGGGGACTAGAGACTGTAGGAAACTGATGCAGTAAACATACCCTCTTCCTTATCCTTGGAGGATTCCCATTTAAAAGGTAAGGCAGGCCCATCGTAGACTGAAAAGCTTGGAGTCAGAAGGATAAGCAGAAAGGTAGTTCCCCTCCCCCCACCGCCTCGCTTTGGGACCACGACTGAGTTATTTGACCTCTCTTGAGTGTTCCTTCATGTGTGACACGGAGATGCATCTTGCACTCAGCTGCGGTGATGGAACAGATGTCACACGGCGTCGCCTGCCTCTGGCGCATGGGATGCTCGGTCCTGCTGGCACTCGTTGATGTCGGTGTTGGCATTTACCACGGAAGCCGGCTCCAGCAAGCACAGGCGCCGAGGGGAAGTAGTCTTCCCAGCTCTCAGAACAGCAGCGGCGGCTATGGTGGAAAGGGCAGGGCTTGAGGCAGAGGACCAGAACTCAAGCCCCAACACCGTCACTCCACAGCGGTGCGGCTGCAGGTAGATCACATCGCCTTTCTCTGCATTTCAGCACCTAAAAAAAATAAAACTAACACCCATCCCGCAGATTCGTTGTGAGGCTCAAATGAGCTAGGGTGCAAGGAGGCCTTAGTCGGAAACAAGCGCCGATAAGCGTATGTTAATAGTACTTCAGCGAGAGAGCGAGGGTTTCACGTGCCTACGGGACAACTCTCAGGCAGCCCAGATAGTCAGGACCCACAAGTCTACCAGACGTCACATGGTTTGGACTCCGCTCAGGACCTCTTTCTCCCCAAAAGATATCAAAGCTCTTTCCTTATCTCGACCGATCTCCTGATTATCTCTCTGCTGGGTGGCCCCGGGGCAAGACACTGCCAAGCTCTCATTATGCAAATGAGCAAGTCGAGGCTCAGAAATGATCAGAGCTGTCTCAGGCCTCGGCAGCCTGGGTTCAAATCCCAGGTCTGCCACTTCCTAGCTGGACTCCAGGAAGTTAGGCCCTTTCTGCCTCGGTGTCTTTATCTGTCAGACGACACTATACCACCTCTTGCCTAGAGTTCATACACGTAAGGCCTCTCTCGTACGCAAGAAGCATTTCGGGTATGTTAACAAAAAGATGCAGAGGAGGAGACGGAGTCAAGCTAACTTTTGAATATAGTTCATGTCTTTTAGTCCCATGCTTCATCTACTCCAGCAATACCAAATATTCCTCCTGGCTCAGCCAGCTTCCAGTTGGTAGCAACATTGTGAGTCTCGGTGTTGCATTGGGGCTATTTCTGTGAGATGGTGACAGCACCGGTTCGTGAGTTGGGGTGTTTTGGAACATTCTT
Organism: Ursus americanus; assembly: GCF_024610735.1. Lineage (NCBI taxonomy): Eukaryota > Metazoa > Chordata > Mammalia > Carnivora > Ursidae > Ursus > Ursus americanus. The sequence continues at coordinate 22,560,961 of NC_142162.1, read as the reverse complement.
ATTTGGTTCTTGGCTCCTGAGTAGAGGGAAGCAGCTTCTCTCCTTCAGACTGTAAGAGAGTCCTTATCCCTCCATGCAGTTCTGTCTGGATAGCAAGGTTATCTAGGTGCGTAGGTCTGTTAGAATCAGAATTGTTTCCCAGGTTCTCCTGCAGATTTCTCTCTAGCACCTCACCGAACTCGAAGCTGTCCTCTTGTCTTGAGGGTCTGAGGGGCAGGTGCACTTCAAACCTAGGATTGTGAGGAAGCTTGGAAAGCCCCCCAACTGACTCTGCCGTGGAGTGGGAGCATGCTTGAGAGGAAGCCAAGTCCAGTGTCACTGGCCTGGACAGCATGACATACCAGTGGGCAGCCCCTCTGAGTCGTGGTTACAGCGTTTCATGAAAAATCATAGTTCCATCTGGAGTAGCTGAAGACTAACAGAAGCAAAAAGAAAAACAAAATGGTGTTCCAATCCAGCCAGAGAAATAAGAACAGTTGACCAGCTGTTGTAGCGCTTCCCGGGTCACTAAGCCTTTTTCTGTACTTAATCAAACTAACGTAATCCTAACTGCAACCAAGGAAGGCGACAGGAGACTCTCAGAATAACTTCTGTCGGATTACAAGACTTTGCTGAGTTACTTTTCCCATATGTGGGGAGGTGACGATGGTTTTGTGCAGGACTGTTCGTCGCAGAGAATTAGAAGCCGGGAATAGCATCTTTGGTGAAAGACTACGCTCGGTGTATTGCTATTTTCTGTCAACATATACTGATTGCTTCAGCCCCATCACGCACTGGAACGAGGTGACGGAGCCACGGAGGTCTGTTAGGATCAAGTCACACATTGAGGAAAGCTTTTTGAAGAAGGTTGAGTGTGAGGCTACCCAGTCCATCTCAATGAGGCCTTGTATCAGTTCACTGTGTGGTATTTGGGAAGTTCCCCAAGCTGCTTCTTAGTACCTATTCAGCCTGTCAGCGAACATGCAAAAAAGGCCCAAAATTTAACAGACAAGAATGAAGCAATAGGAATGTGCTCCCGTGAGCAGAGAAAGATGCTGCCCTGGATTTTCCTCTGTTTTGTTTGCACTTGTCTCTGTCCTTTGGGTCCACTCCCCCCTTGCTGGCCTCTCTCCCGGCCACCTGCTGGCAGCTGTGTGTGTCCTCTGGGGAGCTGGGACAGGCCTCTGCCAGGCACATTCCTGTGGTGCTGTGGTGGGGAATGAGCACTGTGTGAGCCAAGTAGGCTCTGCTGACGGGGGCTCACCGAAGAATCGAATGGCAGCCTTACTACCCAGGCAGATAATCGGATTGTTCCCAAGGAGTTGGGCCCTGGAGAAGCGGCTGCATGCTGCGTGCAGTTGGTGCTACCTTCCGAGCACAGCTCAGAGCGTCTGAGGTCCTGGTGTTGTCCTAGCGTCAGATCAGTGGGCCTGCCCGGCCCCTGTCACACCTTTCCCTTGCCTGGCCTTTTAGTGCCAGCCCAGTTCCCCAACTCCCGCCTCAAGAACTGTGTCTCATTTGCAGAACTGAAGAGGACAGCTTCCCTCACGACTTGTCAGCCCCCTGATTCTTCAGACGTGACAGGTCCAGATTGAGGCAGCAGTCCCCGAGGAAGGCCGGCTGTCTTGCTCAGCAGAGACGACACAGCTAAAAGCTCTTTTTCACGTTAGGCAATTCATGCACTTGGTTAGACATTTATAGATTGCAGTCGCTCATCCAAAAAATCTGGGTCATCTTTTACATAGAGCTTCACGCTTTGGAAGAAAAGCTGTGCCCAGGGAGGAATGTTCCTGCTGATGGCTTGGCCAAGGGAGCGGAGAGAGCACCTGCTGCACTAGAGAGGGGAGGTGGGCCAGCACAGGAGGGCTGGGAGCTCCCGGGGGGCCTTGGCATTTCCACCCACACAGCCCAGTGGCTCGCTAGGCATTCTGGGTTCTAGTTGTCCTAGCTAAATGGTGCCAGTAATAGCTGCCTTGTGTTGATGTCATGAAAAGCGGTAGGTTTAAGTGTTAGGATCTTCAGGGTGATTTTTAGAGAACGTGCTATAATTGCAGTGAGAGGGTTGTCTGTATGGGGGCAGGGCTTCTCGGGGAGAGAAAGAAAAGTGGGGCTGTGGATAAGGGGGGTTAGCCTTCTACCATGGATGGCTGAAAGGTAGAGCTCTTCCCAGTATAATTAGTCTTCACCGCATTCACCTAATCCCTGAAGAGACTGGTGCCAAGGAAAGAGCCCTGGACTGGGGGTCAGAAGACCATTCCTGTCCAGGAGCCTCCACTCACCAGCGCTGTGACCATGACCAAGCCATGACACCTTGTTTCTTCATCTTTAAAATTGAGCGCATGTTCCCTGCCACAGCACGGAGCTGTGAAACTCCCACGTTCCACACGGGTGATCCTGTTTGTGGAGCCTAAGTGCAATAGAAACAAAGTATTGCTATCAGGTGTTGTCATCTGGAGAGGCTAGCACCTTCTCCCTCCGCTGGCGTTAAGAGCAGTTTGCGCATGTGCAGTGTGTGTGTGTACGCACGCGCGTGCGGTATCCAGGTGCTGTACCCCTTGAAATGCCTGTCCCTCCCCCCCAACCCAAGAGGATGGAGAGTAGGTAGAATGAAGGGAGGAGGCACAGGTGGTTTTCCTCACTGAGGGCTTCCCTGGGCGGCCTCTCTGGGACAGCAGTTGAGGGAGGCCTGATGGCACCAGATCCCTTTATGGTAGCGGATGATTAGGCAGGTCTTCCCCTGGTTTGGGTCCCTAGCCTTAGCTGTCGTCACCCCCCCCCCCAGGCTGGGTGGGAGCAGAGAGGAGAGGTGAGCCTGGCGGGCCCCCGCGCCACGTGGAGAAGACTCTGCTTCTAAAGGCCTGTTGCGGAAGTCCGCAGCTGCAGGGCAGCGTCAAACTGAGGCTCGTGTGCCGTGCGTGTCGTGGTGTGCCCTGGCCATTGCAGATAACATCCAAGACACGCGCAGCTCCTGGACGCTCTGCGGGGCCACGGACTAGCAAATACTCTAGATAGACTGACGCCTCACACTCACGCGGCAGGCCCCACACCTTCGGCCCGGCCGTGATGGGCCAGGTTATCCCCGAGGGAATAAGCTCAAGGCTGGATTGACGAGAAACTGGGAGTTTCTCTGGTCCCAAACCCTCACCGTACATTAAAATTTTTGTCCCCGGGTTAGAGCAGTAACCGCTTGACGAGCATCGCTGTTGTAGGGCTCCGAGCGGCTTCACCCTGGACGTCCGTCTCCACCGGAGGGGTTTCCCCTCTGGATGAGCTGTTCCAGCAGTTACTGGGCAGGGTCCAGAGGGCGTGAGATGAGGAGTGGGGTGAACGTGGCTTCAGGAGCACCTGGTAGGAAGGAGTACCGCAGGCTGCTGGCCAAGACCAACCTTTCTGACCTCAGGTGGGCTGCCGAGCCCCCCCCCCCCCCCCCCCGGCGTGCTGGGGCAGCTGCTCCGGCCCAGAGCCGTCCACCCGCACCTCTCGCGGCTCCACGCTCAGGGAGCGCACGCGGTAGCTTGGACTTGGCCGTAACGGGAGTATTTCGACCCGCACTACAGATCAGGGGCCCCGCCGTCCCCCCGCAGAGCTGTGCTCTGAACGCCCGGCGGCCCACCGCTGGCAGCGGCCGTCCTGACTCGCAGATCCCTCGCTCGCCCCTCATGTCCCGCCCCCGGGCTTGAGGGGCCGAGGAGCAGACGCAAGCCCAGGGGGTACCCGGCACACGTTTGCAGCGGCGCAGGTGGTCGGCGTTGTGAGAGTTCAGGGTAGAAGCACCCCGTTCTGGGGCGCCTGGGTGGCACAGCGGTTAAGCGTCTGCCTTCGGCTCAGGGCGTGATCCCGGCATTATGGGATCGAGCCCCACGTCAGGCTCCTCCGCTATGAGCCTGCTTCTTCCTCTCCCACTCCCCCTGCTTGTGTTCCCTCTCTCGCTGGCTGTCTCTCTCTGTCAAATAAATAAATAAATAAAATCTTTAAAAAAAAAAAAAAAGCACCCCGTTCTTTCTTCGCGTGCACTTCCTGCCCTGGCGGCAACGTTGGCAAAATGAAACAAGGAACAGCAACAAACTGTTAACTTTTTTTCGGCTTGCTGATGTTTGTGCCCGCTCCAAACTGGATTTACAGCGTTGCTGTCAAGTATGTTTTCTTTCTTTGGACCATTTACCCGGTGTTGCACATTCACGATTCTCAGTGTGTCTGTCATCTCCCGGGATGCCATCTCCTCACGTCTGGAGACACTGACCCCCACCAGCGGCCTCTACTCTGTTCTAGACTCCAGACCCACCTCTCCCACCCCGTGTGGTTTTCCGACCCTAGCGTTCCCGTTTTTTCTGGTCGCTGGTTTTGCCACACGCACTGTTTGGCAGCATGCCCCCAGTGCTGACAGCTCGCCTACCCGTGTGCCGGTTTCTGACCTTCTGCTTTCGGTACACTCCGAATCCTTCACGTATCAAGAGATGTCCGTGGAAACCAGAACAAAGAGGAAGCAAGACCCTGTTCTGGAGTCTCTCCAGTGTTGGTCGTGTTTTATGTGCATTCTGCTGCAAGTCGTCCCTGCCGCCTCCCCTGACAAACTCGCGCTGTAGGAAAGTCATCCCTGGAATGCAGCTGATGGCACGTTTACTGTCATGGGAGTCTCATCGTTAGGGAGTAGTTCATTGCTGTCAGAGATAAATAACTTATTTAATATTAAACCACAGAAAGGAAGAAGAGAGTGTGCAGACTGATTGAGGGGCAAAGGGCTGAGCCAGATGACCTCTTGAATCTCCAAGTTCTGGGTCACTTCTCCACGGATACCAAGATGCCCCTGAACCATCATGACGAGATAGGGTCTCTCCCTCCTCCCAACTCTGCCATCCTTCTGTGTGCTCACTCTTAACATTTGCTGCCTGATAGTATTGTGTGTCTTGGGTGTGTGCCTTATTCCCTAAGTAGATTGTGGGCTCCTTAATGACAAGCGGTTTCCTTAGAGCTCCTTAGCTCTCCTTTGGGACCTAAGACAGGGCCTCTCACAGAGGAGATTAATGACCAGTAGGTTAGTGACCAGTATAGGTTTTTAGTAGAAGTGGAATGAAAAGTCACTGTGTAGAATAGTTAGGGAGCCATATCCTTTCGCTGGAAAGGTACAAGCAGAAGCTGGGTAGCCACTTACCTGTGATGCTTTTAGGAAGAAACAATGCATGAGATAGAAGGTTGAGGTAGAAAATGTCGAAAGTCCTTTCCACCCCGAGATTTTGTGATTCCATAAAGTGTAGTTATTTTTACCACTGAGCCTAATGATGGAAAATGTTCTTTTGTTTTTTGTGGGATTTTTTTTTTTTTTTTGATTCATAGACAAATGACTATCTAGAAAACACGTGGCTTTTCTTTGGTCCACAGGCTGGATGGGTCCTTAACTAGTATACTTCCCTAGTGGCATTCATTACTCCCCAGGTCTGGTGATAGAGTAGAGAAGATTGACATCTTGTACCCCGCTGAGGTTTCAGCCCTTTAAAGATGTCTCCCCTAAAGTGTGAGGAGCAGATGGTACTGAGAAAATATGCACATTTTATTATGCATTGCACATTTTACTTATTAGAATTTTTAGTGTGACACCCTGCATTTTGAAAAGCCTAAAGATGCAAACAAAATGAAATTATTCATTGAAATATTTAAATCAGCTTACAGCAATTATATCAAAATATCGAAATTAAATCCCATAGTCTGGAAGGTAAATTCCCCTTGACCACCCACTTAGAAATCTGACTTTAAAAGGGAGGCTCTTCCTCTCCAAAAAGAAGAAGTCTTGTTCCGTGAGATGAAGTCGGGAAGGGAGTGCACCCTTGATGAGGTCCCACGGAGGCTGAAGACAGCACTGGGGAGAGATGGCGGCAGGAGCGAGGGCAGGTGAACATGCAGACTTTCTCCTGGTGGAAAAGGGGCGCCCAGAAGGGAGTTCTGAGTGTAGGTGCAGACATGCTTCTTCCCTCACCCCATTCCTGCCTCCCTTTGCTGAATGAGTCATCCCCTCCCGGCCTTACCATTTGCCAGCCCTCACTCCCACAGAGAGCATGTGAGGATTACCAGGCCGCAGTGGGGGAATGTCATGGAACTCTGGAAGAGGGGCGGTGCGAGGCAAAAGCAGAGAGCAAATATGATTTTGCCTCTTCTTATCTGAAGGGCAACTTTAATGATCAGTATCAATCAGCCAAGGCATACAGGAGTGTTTCAGAAATCATCCGGAGTGCAAAAGCTGTTCTTCCAAATGTGCATTGCTTCCAGCCCAGTAGCCCAACAGCATCTCTTAGACTCAGCCCTGAGCACTGGAAGAGATCTTAAAGCTGATCTTCTTCAGCCCCCATTTAACACTGGAATTCCCTATTCTGACCGATGGCCATGCGGCAGGCAGCCGAGTATAGTGGAGAGAGCCGGAGTTCTGGAATCAAAGAGACCTGGAGCCAGATCCAGATCCTAGCTCTTTGTCTCTTTGACCTAGAACAAATTACCTTATCTTTCTATACTTTGGTTTCCTCAGCTGTCAGTTTTGAGCAACACCAGCATTGCTGACTTACTTTAAGAATGAGAACATCGTTAAGGTGGTTAGCGCAGCCCCTGGGGTTAGTAGGACTTCAGAGGAGATCAGGCGCGTTCAGGGTGGTATGGCCGTAGACTGGACTTCAGTGAATAATAGCGGTTCTGCCTGTTCCAGATGTAACAGGTGTCGCTCTGCAGCCTCCTCAGTTGTGGGCAGTCCTAGTGGTTAGAAGTTTCTGCCCCATGTGGTGCTCAGTCCACTCCTTCTCAGCCTCCCCGGTTCTGTCTTTTGTGGCCCCACGGAACAAATCTAAACCTTCTCCCACAGATAGTACTCCAGATATGTGAAGACAGTTCTAATAGCTCCTCATAGTTTTTTCTGTGGTAAACCTATTTAGTTCCTCAAATCTCTCCATATGTCAGTTGGTTTTTGATCTCACCCAGGATACTTCTAAGCCCCTTCCCCTAACATATGAGCATCCCTGGAAAGATGCTAGGCAGCCACAAAGAACAGGGGAGATAGCAAGCCTGCCCGTACTGAAGAAGCCTGTCACTGTGTCCATGACTCCTGTGAATAGTCTCATGCATTCCCTACAAAGATATTTTAGTTTCCCTGCTTTTTACCATAGTATCCTGGAATATGACCCTACTACCTTGGTGAGGAAAGGAGCATTATAAAAACCATATTGTCAGATGCTAAATTGAAAAGTTAGCCCCCTTCCTCCCCCTGCCACCCCATGGGGCTCCTGGGTGGCTCAGTCAGTTAAGCATCTGCCTTCAGCTCAGGTCATGATCCCGGAGTCCCCGGATCGAGCCCTGCATTGGGCTCCCCGCTTACTGGGGAGTCTCCTTCTCCCTCTGCCCCTCACCCCCTCACCCTGCTTTCTCATACTCTCTCTCCCTCTCTCTCAAATAAATAAAGTCTTTAAAAAAAAAATGGAAAGTTAGCCCCCTCATAATTGTGGTAGATTTGATTACATGTTACACGCCCCCCACCCCCACCATTTTTCACCTTCTGTGTGTCAGTGATATTCTTCATGCAACTTGAACGTTCCCACTCTTTCACCGGAGAGTCAGCAGCATGACTTGCTTTGGCCAGCAGAACGAGGCAGAAGTGACAGCATGCCAGTTCCAAGCCTAGGCTTAGAGGCCTTCAGTATTTCCAGCTGCCTTTTGGTGCCCTGCGGTCACCATGAAAGAACATGCCTCAGCGAGCCAGCTGGTCCAGGGCAGCCGGGGGGCCTGTGGAACAGAGGCCCCCAGCAAAGCCCAGCCTTTCTCAGCTGACCCGTCGGCCAGTTCACAGACACTTGAGAAGAAATAATTGAGTACTGTTTTAAGTCACCGAGTTTTGGGGTGGTTTGTTTTGTGGAATTTTTGTGGCAAGAGATCATTGTTACAGAAATTGGGCCAGAAAACAGAGTGCAACACTAACCGGTTCTAGGCAGTTTCAGCACCAGCACCTGTGCAGTAAGCATTTTCCCCACAAGCATTTTTGCTGCATAGCTAATCAGGTGAAAAACAATTTGGCTATAAAAGATAAAATCGCAAAAAAAAACAAAAGAGGGATATTCATTTAAAAGGACGTGAGAAAACATGAAAAGTGAGTAACAAAATTAAGAAGACTTTATTGCAAAATACAAAATATTTGAGTATCTTTAACGTGCAGAGGCATTACTGTGCACGGAACGGAGTGTCCTGTGTGTCCTAACTAAGCACAGTCTTCAAGGTCTTTCATACTATCACACTTTTTTTTTTTTTTTTTTTTTTTTGCTTATGGATTTGTCTCCTCGCTAAAATGTCCTCTTTCATTAAGACAGGTATCCGTTTCCAAATTCTAGGATGCGTATTTGTACCTGAGCTCCGTATCACGTTGTGAAGCCCTTCTCCACTGCTGTTTGTTCTTGGCATATTGTCACATGTCCCCTGACGGACATTCCAAGTTCTGTGGGAAACAATGGGTTCAAAACTCGGTGCCACCATATAGACCATTGTGGGCGCTGAGCTTCATCTCCTATAAAAAGGGGGGTACGGCATCATGGAGAAATGAAGCCAAACTGTCAACCAGGTATTTTTTTTTTAATCTTTTACAACAAAATTGCCTTAGTTTTGCCTGTTATGTGGCGAAAAAGCGTAGGGCAAAGATGCTAATGGTGAAAACACCCAACATGATACCGACCCTGCCTCACTAAGTTGAGAAGAATTCATGAAAGATTAACAAAACTGGGGCACCTGCATGGCTCAGTCGGTGAAGCGTCTGCCTTCAGCTCAGGTCGGGATCCAGGGTCCTGGGATCGAGCCCCACATCGGGCTCCCTGCTTAGTGGGGAGCCTGCTTCTCCCTCTCCCTCTGTTCTTCCCCGCTGCTCGTGGTTGCTCGCTCTCTTTCTCTCTCAAATAAATACGTTTTAAAAAATCTTTACAAAAAAAAAAAGATTAACAGAACTATAACCAGCCTAACTGAATACTTGATAAAAATGATTTGTCAAGTTGTAAACTGGGGTTTTTTTGGTAAACGTTGGCCAAGAAGAAAACAATTACATATATTATGTATATCTTCGGTGAAATAGGTAATGACAAAAGCAAACTCAATATCCAAAGACATTTGAAAAGTTAAGGTGTGTCCTATTTGATATCGTTCACTCATGTACTCAGCAAACTTAATGAATACCTGACATGTATCCTCACTGTTCTAGGCCCTGGGAATAAAGTTGTGGAAGAAACAGGGCTCAGGTCTCATGAAGCTTATATTCTAGGGGAGACTCAGAATAAAAATTGAAATGATAACTTCTAGTCATGATAAGTGCTATGAAAAATCTCAGGCAGGGTAATGGCTACCTCAGGCAGTTTAAGGAAGACCTCTCTGAGGGTGCGACATTGAAACTGAGACGGGGGGGGGGCACCTGGGTGTCTCCGTCAGTTAAGCATCTGCCTTCGGCTCAGGTTACGATTCCAGAGTCCTGGGATCTGCTTGTGTGCTCGCTCGCTCTCTTTCTCTCCCTCAAATAAATAAATTAATAAAATTTAAGGAAAAAAAAAAAAGAAACCAAGACTGGAATGACAGGACTAGGCCAAGGGAAGAAAGGCCACATTGTAGGAAATGTCAAGTGCAACGTCTATGAGTTAGGAATAAACTTGGAGGGTCTGAGGTATAAATGGAAGGAGAGGAGTGATGTGGTATGAAATGAAGTGGGAGATATTAGAAGGGGCCAGAACATGTGGAGTCCACTGGCCACAGCAAGGATTTTGTGTTTTATTACAAGTGGAGTGGGGTCCATTAAAGGATATGAAGCACATGACCTGGTTTACGGGCCCTCTCCTGGCTTCTATGTGGAAAACGGACAAGAGAGGATGCGGCGTGGGGGAGGGGGTCATTTGGGTTCGTGCAAGATGGTGCTGTCTACAGCTAGTCTGTGTAATGGCAAGGATGGAGAGAAATGGACTGGTTTGAGGTACATTTTGAAAGTAGAATCAAGAGTCGCTGATGGATTGGTTGGGAGGGAAAGTGAGAAATTAAGGAGGACTCCTAGGTTTTCTGTTCATGTAGCTGAGGGTGGTTGGTGGTGCCGTTTCCCAGATGAGGAAGAATGGAGGAGGGCTGGACTGGGGGGAGAGCGAGGTCAAGAGTTGCGGTGCGGGGGATGAGTTAGTTAAGTTTGAAATTAGACCTCTGTGTTGCTTTGCCAAGGAAGGATGTAAGACATGTTAATTTGGTACTCAGGCTAAAGGTGTCAGTTGGGCAGTCGTCAGCAAATAGATGGTGTTTTCGCCAAAGGACTAGATACGTTCACCCCAGAAAGAAAAGTGAAATTTTTTAATTTAAAATTTAAGAAGTTTCAAAATTTTTAAATTGTTTTTTAAAAAGAAGTGGGAGGACTAAGCCACAGAGCATGGTGACATTTAAATGCTCAGCAGAGGAAGAGGAGACAGAAGAAGAGTGTGAGAGAGAAGCTGAGACAGTGTGATGTTATGGAAGCCAAGAGAAGAAAGTGTTCCAGGAAAGAGGGTTGTCAGCTGAGGTTGGGTTGGGTTGGGTTGGGTTGGGTTGAATGCAACCTGAATCATGAAGTCAGACGAAGCCAGTGAAACAAAGTGTTGGATTTGGCAATATGGGTCTGGGTGGTGACCTTGAAAATAAACTGCTCACTGCGAGAGCAGAGGTAGAAGTCGACACGGACCGGTGGGAAATGGAATGGGAGGTGCAACATTGGTGGCAGCGAGGCTCTGCTACAAAGGGGAACAGAGAAACGGAGAAGTCCTCGAGCTGGCGCGAGCCTAAGGCTTGGCCACGTTGTGTTTAAATGCCACGAGTGAGGAAAGCAGGAGAGAGAGAGGCAAGTGGATGGTGCGGGAGAGGATGTGGGCAGAGGCAGAATCAGCATCCTTGAGAGAGGAGGAGACCGTGCGCCCGGTGGAAGCCACGGCCTCTGAAAGGCCACCCGGGGAAATGGAGGCAGGCCGGCGGGGGGGGGTGGGGGGAGCAACACATGCAGAAATCCCTGAATTTGGTGGGGGGAAGGTAAGGGATCCGGCCCACTGACATGCAGCTTCTCAGTGAACTGTGACCTCAGGTCGCCGTCTGCGGGGGGGCCAGGACTCCTGAATCCGGAGCCCACGTGCCCGGCACCCTTCATTTGCCGTTTGGTGCGTTTGGAAAGAGTGAAAATGACAACCTCTCTTGCGTAATGTGTTTTCAAGAGTTCCGAAGTGCTGCTTCTTTCCGTGGATACTTTGCCCTGAATCATCCAAGTTTCCACCAGAGAACCAAATTCACACGGCTGGGTTAGATGGGAGCACTGGAGCGAAGGAACTGCTGCCAGAGACGAGGGCGGAATTAACAGATGCCTCACCCAGACCGTCAACAACCAGATGTCATCGCCCCTCCCCCCACCCATGGGCCAGGGGTCAGTGGAGATCAGCAGTGTTAGATCTCTGGAAGAGCTGGAGTCATGAAGGACAGGCCAGCCAGTGTGATCATTCACCGAAGAAGAGAGCCGGAGCTGCTCTCAGGGAGGGGCGCCAAAGCGTCCCACCCCTGCTGATGCTTCCCCATGGCTGACCCCACCTGGAAGCTGGCTGGCAAGGGTGAAGCAAGCCATGGTGAGGGACAGAGAATAGATCTGGCCCCAAATAACCAACACAGCCACTAACACTTCCTGCCATACGTGTTGAAAAGATTTTGGAAACCACTTCAAAGGAAATCTTCATACCCCATGCCCGTGTATGGAATGCATCTGTTTGGTACCAGCCATCATCTCCAAATGTCATGTTTGCCTATAGTCTTCCTCCTTTATTTTCATCCAGAGGCATTTTGCCCATAAAACTAGGAAAGCTTATATTTCAAGGCCCCTCACTGGCAGAAATCCCTTCCACGGCCGTGAGAGAGCCCTAGAAATGTATTCCTATGATCACATGTTCCTGTAAATTTTTCAAAAGTAGGTTATTTAATCTCTTAAGACTATATATTTTTCACTCTGGCCCTAGATAGGACCTCCCCCCCCTCCCCATTATATGCACTTTGGGCCCCATAAAACTTGTCTGTGTTTCTGCTTTCACCAGAACGGGAGTGTAAAGGTGCAAGTTTTATTCCTTTCCTGAGACTCTGCCATCTTTCGGGTGGGGGTGGCTAATGAACATTGAAATGGACATCTGGGCAGGGGGAGAACACAGCAGGAGGGTAAGAAGCAAAGAAGGGAGGGGTGCGTGGTGCTCAAGGCGGGGGGAGAAAGGCACTGTGTGAAGCACCCCCACTCTGGCCGTCCACCTTCGGGGAATGGAGGGTTGTCAGGTGTCCCCGCGGGGGACTCATTTCGCTCAGGGGGCCTCGCTCAGATGCTGCTTTTTGTGTTTCAGATGCAGACGGAAACCTGTGTCGAAGTAACCAGCTGTTGCAAGTCATGCTGACCATGCACCGAATCATCATTTCGTCGGCCGATCTGCTCCAGAAAGTTATCAGCCTATATCCTTTAGCACCGGGACCGCCGGCGCCCAGTGGGATTCTCCAGAAGTCTCTTGCAGTTTGACATTTGCTTTCATTTGGGTTGGTTTGGAATAACTCTGAGTGGTAAATGGCTTCAGATGTCCTTTCAGAGATATGGAGGTTGTGCGTGTACGCCGATGTGTGTGTGTCGCCGCTGTTGGGCGGGGCAGTATCTTCAGTGCTGATTGCTCCGGCCCGTCGTCAGAGAAACCGTTGGTCTTCAGTATGCCCCGCCAGTAAGAATCCTTTTCCTGTAGGTTAGTCAAATTTGTACTCGTCCCGTGCAGACTGACAAGGGTGCAGTCATGACTGCAGTGATAAACGGTCTCTCCTGCCCCGTTCTTCCCCTTTCCCCAGCTTCTAAAGAAAGCTTCTTGGCCCCACGGTATCTGAACAGTGCCCTGGTGCTTTTATGCTTCTGCTGCCTAGGGGCCAAGCAAGCCCTGCTGGATTTTAACCCTCTTACGAGGTGTGAATTGAGTGGGGTGGAGAAGGAGCCTGCCCTCTCCCTCTTGCTGGGGACACTGTAAGCCATGGCCTCGGGAGAAAGGACTGTAGGTGGGAGGGGACCGCCGAGCACCTGCGCCCGGGGCCTTAGCGTTGAGTCATGACTGGTGGCTCTCTTCTAACCCTGTACTCCACCCCTGACCCCTTCCTGTTCACCTTATGGCAAAAAAAAAAAAAAAAGAAAAAAGCCTCCAGAAGAGACCGAATCTCTTCTGTCAACCTACTTCCAAATCTTTACTCCTCGTGTCAAAGGGTCCCACGGGCACAGCGTTGGCGGAGGTCTGCGTAGTAAGAGCAGCAGGTAGGAAGCGGCTGTCTGGTCTGCAGAGAATTTCTAACCCATTATAAAGCTGACTCAGAGTCGGTCGACTTTTTATTAACTCCATGTACCGGCAGTTCTCCTTTCCCCAGATTGTCCCAACCTCCTCAGTGAGAAACTCGTTGCTCGGAGGACTAAACTGTGTCCCTGGCTGCCCTCAGGATGCGCAGAGCCCCTCCCCTCTCCCTGCTCACCCGCACACCTCGCAGCCTCTGACCCCTCCCCCACTTTCACCTCTGCCCCTTCAGTGACACCTGCCCTTCAGCCTGAAACCCAGTCACGTCTCCCCCACCTAAAAATGAACGCTCCACCCTGCCTTCCCTCCATCGTCAGGGTTAGAAATTTGAGGCACAACCCTGCTAACGTGGTCTGCACTCGCTGCCTCCAGTCTCTTGGCTCAGCTGGGGCCCCCACCCCTGCACGCAGACTTTCTCTGACGTCACCGCTGGCCTTCTGGTGGCTCCGCCCCTCGGCCCTTCTCTGTCTCTGCTTGCTCTGGGCTCTGTCCTCTCCAGACCTCTCCCTCCTGGGCAGCTGGTCCTCCGTCTGACTTCCCATCTAGCCCCTTCCCCGAGCACCTCTCAAACAGGGGGACCGCGTCCTGGTGTCCTGCTCACTCTGCCTCCTTCCCTGAGTGCTTTCCTACCAGGATTTCCGCCTCTGTCCCTCTGCGCTGTGGACTGTCAAGTCTGTATTTCTTGTGGTTTCTTTTATTGTTCAATTAGCCAGCATAGGGGCGCCTGGGTGGCACAGCGGTTAGGCGTCTGCCTTCGGCTCAGGGCGTGATCCCGGCGTTACGGGATCGAGCCCCACATCAGGCTCTTCTGCTATGAGCCTGCTTCTTTCTCTCCCACTCCCCCTGCTTGTGTTCTCTCTCTCACTGGCTGTCTCTACCTCTGTCGAATAAATAAATAAAATCTTTAAAAAAAAAAAAAACAATTAGCTAGCATATAGTACATCGTTAGTTTCTGACGTAGCGTTCACTGATTCATTAGTTGTTTATAACACCCAGTGCTCATCACAACACATGCGCTCCTTAATACCCATCACCTGGTTACCCCAGCTCCCCCCGCCTTTCTGCAACCCTCAGTTTGTTTCAAGTCTGTATTTCTTTAACGCAGACCGTTTTGTAAAAACTCTTTGGACTGGTTTGTGCTGCAGACAATTCCATCTTAATATGCTCAGAACTTAATTCATTTTCTCACCACCTTCATCCCCAATTACTACCCATTAATTCTGCTCTGACACCTGCATTTTCATTTTCAATTTCAGTTCATGGTGACATGGCCCAACCACTTAGCCAAACCAGAAACCTCAGAGGCACTCTTGACTCCTCCCTGCCTTTCACCTCCTACGGAGTCCATTCGTCAATCCCAGGGCTTCTACTTCAGAAATGACTCTTAGCTGCTTTCTTCTCTCCATCCCCCTGCCACAGCCTCGGCGTGGGCTTCCGTCTTCTCTCCGATGCCCCTCTCTGTCCGGGACCGCTGTTCTCGCCCACGAGCCCCGGTTCACTAGCCACCTCTGAAGTCACTTTCCTGAGAAGCAGGTCACAAAGGCCATTGCTTCAGAGCCTCGGCAGACTGCAGGGTAATGCCCAGCCCCTCGGCTGCCAGGACAGGGCGTCCACAGTCTGACCCCAGTGTCCCTTCTACTCCCCCTGCAGCTCTCCCAGAAGCCCTTTCTCCCCCACACTGAACTTCTCGGTGCACCAGCCGGATCGGGTCTTCTTACGATTCCTGTGCCTAGAACGCTTCTTCCTGCCTCATTGCCTGGCAGACTCTTTCAAGATCCCTCTGTGAAATCTTTCCTGACGTTTTCAGCCTTCCACACTCCCCTGCCTTTTAAAAACCCATCTAGTGTGCTTAGACAGTGCTTTGAAAATCTGTCTAATTCCTGTGACTTTAGTTTTTTATTGCTTAAGTGAGTGTCTCCCACATCTCTGATGTGGACGTAATCTGCCTTGAAAAGCTTTTCATCTGTGACTGCAGAAAGTGCCCCATAGTTTTATTCTGTGAGCTAAATGAATTGATCCCCGCAGACATCAGTCTGTTAAGCTTTGCAGGGTCCTGCATAGGTGCTGTGGTCTCTAGATGACTATGTCAGGTACGCCGCAGAAGCTTGGGGTCTAGCTGCTGCAGTGTGGTTTGTGTTTGTAACATAGTCACTACAGGTTACAAAGGTACTAAAAAATTAATTACAAGTCACTTTAAGAAAAAAATATAAATATATTTTTACCGTAGATTTAAAAATGCTTATGCTGTAACTTACCTGTTTACGTGTCTCCCCCACTAGTCTGTGCGTCCGTCAGCGTCAGGAACCAAGGCTTCTTTATCTTTGTTTCTCTAGAACTTAGCTCAGGGGCCGTCTCATGATAGTACATAACGAATGTTGCCTGACTATGGGTGCAAAACACTGGATACTCTTATTCTGTATTGGGACTTAAAGGTGAGAAGTTCACGCGTTGGTCTGGGGCGGAGGACAGGATTCTAAGAAAGGAATATGAAATAAGACTGCCTGTCCTTGAAACCCAGGTTAAACCCTGGCAGCAGAATGATTTTTTTCTTCACACTTAGTGTCTCTGTTTTCTGACCTGGAAGCAATAGAATTGTTAGTTAAGTAAGCCCATGGTTTCCTGATGTTTCCTGGTTTTTCATCGTCGAAAAGATTTTAAAGCACGCTTTGAATGGCTCAAATGCCTGCCAAGTACAGTCAGAACTGTACTGGTACTTCACAGAACACCGGCGGTGAAGAGGAAGGAAAACGGAGCCTGAAGCTTCCAGCAAACAGTGACATGAGCCCTGCGAGGCGGAGGCCCGAGCCTCTGATCGTGGCCCGTACGTGCTGGGCGTTCGCTTCAGCTCCCCAAGTGAGAGAGCGGAGCCGTGCTCACTCCAGGGCTGCCTTTGCTCTGACTTCGGGGCTCTGATGAGGGGGAGGCCCTGTCCTCCCGCACGGCGTCCTGCCGGTCCCCGCGCTGGGGGCGCTCGCGTGCACACTGACCCGCGCACTCAGGTCCCGCCCACACTCAGGTCCCGCCCACACTCAGGTCCCGCCCACACTCAGGTCCCGCCCACACGCTCGGCCACCGGCCGCGCGCCGCAGGGACGGATGTTGGAAGGGACGGGCAGGGAGCGACCAGATGAAAGCTCTGCGGTAGAAGGCACCTTGTTGATTTGTAGATCTGCTTAGCTGTTTTAAAAAAGAAGTATGTCTTTCGTCCCTTCCTCATTAAAAAGAAAGAATAAATATCTCGACTAGTGCATGAAATAAAATATAGAATCTGGGCCCTACTTATCTAGAATGTGCCTTGGGCTTGAAGCTCTTTGCATCGAGGCAGGCGTTTCCTCAGCGATGTGGCCTGAAGACGCGTCACGTCCTCGTTTTCACTCTTTTATCTTTTATGCCCAAAGAGAGGCAGGCCCCAGACAGAGGCGTTTACTTCGTCTAGTTTGCCGGTTGCCTGGACTTATTTTTAAAATATTTCCTGTGTTGCCGTGCATGTGTGTTTTTGTGTTTCGTTTTTGTTTTGGTGCTTTTGAGGACAGATATTATAGGCGGTAAATCTATTAAAATTTAGTTTTTAAATTAAAGTGATTTTCTAGAAAGTACAAATTTTACAGCCATAGCTCTTCTTTAGGGCTTCAAGTTGAGTTCGCAAATATGATTCTTTCTCTAAGTCTAGCACGTTTCACCAAGCATTTTTAAGGGGCCTTGAGAAATGTTTGGTTAATTTGAATAATGCTAATTAACTGAATACTTCCCATGGTTGTAAACTACAGTTATGAATCTTACATTTTGGATGATTTTTAAGTACTTCAGATGCCTTCCTGACTTCTGAATAATTTGTATAACTATTAAAGTTATAAACAGTTAACATCATTTTAGAAGTTCCAAAGCCATGATTAGACTTAATAAAATTTCATTTTAAAGCCACAAGTCTAAAGCACTTAATTATGTATTCCAGATGGAAGTTTTGAGACTATCATTCTAATGTGCTCTTAAACATTACAGGGATGTAAAATCCCCGAATGCTCAGATTCCTTCCCAATCAAAAGCACTGATCCTAAGATGTGAGCTTTCACTTTCCTATGTTTACGTCTACATTTTCCGGGGTTTGAAATACATGTGCCCATTGAAGGAAGACCACTCTTGCCCAGTTCCTTGAACTTTCTGCCAGCTTGCTCACTGGACTCCTGGCAGGGGCCCTGCAGGAATTCACTGAGCCCTGTACCACAGGTATGACGCCACGGTGTTTAGAAAGGAGAGAGGGTACAGCCTCGCAGGGCACACGGTGCCTGATTCCTCAGTCTGGTGACCAAAGATGGTAGACCCACCCAGGGTACCGCTGGATTGGATTTTGCATTTCTTTGGCTTGTAAAATAAATGAAATATTCTCTCCACAGATCTCTAAAGAGGTCAACGTAATGGGATCTTACTGTTCTTTCATATTCTTACATGGCACCATTCTCATTTGGAATATTCCGAATGCCACATGATCTCTGATTGCATTTTGGATTATTCACGTGGCCTTCTCTGACTTGCCATCATGACTTCCAAGGTCCACCTGCTGACCTCCCCCAGCGTATGTTATCATCGTTCACATTATTGATCTTAATTATCATGACAGTATATCTGCATATTTATTCATCCCCCTTCTTCTAATTTACCACACGAATTGTTTATCCATTCCTCAAAACACTTGAGAAGAGAGGAAAGGTCTCCTCTTTTTAAGTCGTTTCAGTGGGACTCTTGATCTCTTGGACACGGGCAGGAGGTCATGTGTCCCTTCTTCAGTCCATATAGGCTGCTTGTGCCAGGACCTTCTCGCACTGTTGGCTTCCTGCTTCCCTTTCTGCGAAGGAGATGTTGGGACCTCTTCCCATAAGGAGGTGTGGGCTCCGCAGGAAGTCACCATCATCACCCTTCCAGGTGGTAATACGCACACAGCTGCACACATCAAGTTGGGTTTTATCCTACGGCCAGAAAAATAACAAAACGTTGGAGGGGGGGAAGGACGTGGTTTTAGCAAATACTTCCAAAGATGAGAAGTTGTTCAGTTTCTATGACAGAGGCTTCTGTTTCCCTTAACCACAGCCCTACCTATAAGGGTGCCTTGGCAAAGAATTCACCAGGGCTTTGCCTGAAGATCTGCTATTTTGTAAGGTAATGTTTCTACGTACAGTTGCGACTTGTGGAGTGGGGTGAAACAAAAGAATGAAGCAGGGGATTTTAGTTCTTTCCTCATGCTCCCCACCTTTCCTGTCCTGTCTCGAGAACACCTCTGGGCAGACTGGAAAGGCAGTGCTGCCAGGAGGCCCCTTACGGGAGCACAGTGTTTGCTGGCGCGCCTGAGCTTGATTCGACACCCACATTCGCTTCAGTCCGAAAGCATTTTGGTGTCAGAGGACATAGGAAGAGATACAGAGACAACGAAGGACCTCTGTCATTTCGTTTTTATTCCTAATTATTAAAGTAATATAAGTCGTATTAGAGCATTTTGAAAATACAGTAAAGAGTATAACTATAGTAATAGTTATTCATATCCCACTACCTAGTTTGGAATATTTCCGTTGTCATTTTTCTAAGCAGTTTTTTTTAACATAGTTGAGATCAAAATACATTTTTGTATCCTATATTTTTCACTTAATATCATAGGCATCTTCTTTAGTCATTAAAAACGTTTTTGTGGACATTATTTTTCATGGTCCTGGATTGTAAGATATGAGAAAGTGTAATTTACAGATTCACTACCCCATATTTGGACATTTGGTTTGTCTGTAACCGTATCCCTTATAATTATCTCCGATACACATGACTGTGCCTAAATCTTTGCCATCGCTTTTTCTGTTGTGCTGTGCCTATCCTGTCAAAGCATATGGTGTGTGGAGGGGCAGAGGACTGTCAGCAGGTGGTTTTCTTTCCATCCCCCACACCATCACCCCACCCCCTTATATTCTGTATATAGAATATATATGCTATATTCCCAGGCACGTAGAAGGCCAAAGCAGCCTCTGTCTTTTTCTGATTCCTCTTCGTGGGAAGAACCCACCAAAGCATGAGTCCTTGGCTTCAGTTTTGGATTGTTTTTTTTTTAACTCCCACCTTGTAGGTACTGGATAACAGAATTCTGGATCATGTTTAAAATGGATGCCAGCTTGACAAACACTATGGAAGAGTTTCAGGAACTGGTGAAGGCTCGCGGCGAGGAGTTACACTGCCGCCTGATCGATACAACTCAAATGTGAGTGTCAAGGCTCGGAGGCATCTTTCCAAACCACCTCCCTGCCGGGCTGCTTGGCCCCCTGCTGTGACGGCGCGCTTTCCCCACTCCCAGTAGCCCCTCGACAGGCTCAGGTTGTATCCCCAGAGCGAGAAGACTGATGTTCAAGAGAAAAGCAGAGAAGCCTCCTGGCGATAAAGCTGTGAGTGACTGATATCAAGGAGTAGGGGGAAAGTTCCAGTGAAGAAGAAATCAGGTAGCCAGATGTGACTAAAACGTAGCCAGCTCATGACACACTGAAGTACTAGATGCTTCCTCGGCAGCTCCAGCCTCGGGGAAGGCACTGCTGAGAAATGCATCGAGCAGAGGGTTTCTATCCTATACGAATGTCTACAAGAGACACTTAGACTTGCAGACATGGGAAGGCTCTCGGGAATAGTTCAGATTATTCCTTGGATTTCTTATCTGTGACATTGGCCCACTCTGGAAAAATGATGGAAAAATGAGGGCCTTTCCTAATTTGGGGAGAGGACAGTCACACACACACACACACACACACACACACACACACACGCACACACGCACACACTGTGCGCTAAGGTGTTTGCAGTGTGGCCACTTTATTCTGGAATCCTAGAAATCCCTAGGATATAGAATTCTAGGAGCGAAGCCTGTTCTAGAGATCATTTCATGCAACATCCTGGGAACCGGAGGCTTGGCAAGGTCATCTGGGGTCACGCAGTTAGGGGCAGAGCAGAAGCTGGACTCGGACAGCCCTCCGCGCACGGAGCCACAGCCACAGAGAAATGACTTCTGAACCCCATTGCGTAGTCCAGGGCATCGCTCTGGGGATGCCAGTTTGGATTCTCTGTACTTCTCTGCTTAGAATTTACAACTTGAGAGAACAGAGAAAATTTCAAAGTGACCGTGTTCTTATTCTAAAGATGTAGAACCTGGGGCATGGGGCAGTTCTCAGGCCCCGATCTCCTTGTCCCAGTGTGTCCCTGGCGACTGTCCTGTACTGAGATTTTCCACAGTATATTCTTTAGGAAGTAGCCAGTGGGATATTGCCTGACCAGTACCTGAGAAGTAGTGAGTTAGGCTTCCCTTTGGCGTCTCACTCTGTAACATGTTCACCGACCAACAGGGCTACGGAATTTTTAGCCTTTCCCAAACTCACTTGACCACAGAACCCTTTGTCAAGGGACACGGTTCTCATCAACACCAGTTTGGGAAACAGATCAGCACCCTGCTACCACTCAAAATGGCTGCTTCCTTTTGCTTCCTTAGTGAAGGAAATTGAAACTAAGGATCAATTCTAAGAAAACTAATGGATCAAGTCTAAGAAAATATGGGGTGGAGGGCACCCTAGGGTTAGCTAGGCTTCCTTGGTCATTTCCATGGTTGGGAGTATTTGAGGAAAATGCCCCAAGTCTGCCCAGAGTGACCACATGTTCCTACACGACTCCCTGCAGCATGGCTTCTCATCTCTGTGGCTCTCTGTGCTCTCCTGGCATGAAAGCCACCCTACTACCTTGAGGCAGAGCCCCTGTCACCCTCCTAAGAATGAAGGAACCCACAGAAGGCATGGAGACAGCAGAGATACCAGGGGCTAGACACAGGAGCAAGGACCAAAGGCCAGGGAACTGACCGATGCCTGAGACTGTCCTTCCCACAGCCTTAAAGGAAACACATTTTACCCAGTTCCCATGATGTGTTCAGAAGTTTCGTTGAAAACCAGCAAGGCTTTCCTACTTGGTACCATAGGGGGGAAAGTGATTGGGGGAAACCTTTTAATGCTTTGTTTTGGCCGAGGGAAGTTAGCTAATTAATGGTGCTTTGTGTATCCTTGTGGGAAATGTGAACGGAGGGACTTGAATTAAAAAGTAATTTTGATTTACTTTTCCCCACCACGTTTCCCCACAAAAGCAATGCCCGTGACTGGTCCAGGAAACTGACCCAAAGGATAAAATCAAACACCAGCAAGAAACGTAAAGTTTCCCTGCTCTTCGACCATCTGGAGCCAGAGGAGCTGTCGGAGCACCTCACCTACCTGGAGTTCAAGTCCTTCCGGAGGATATCGGTATGTACTTACGGGCAGGAGAGAAACCTCCCGGGTTATTTCAGAAAATAAGCAGAGAAACTGAACCGCCTGTCCACCTCCTAACCCCGGAGGCCTCCTTGGAGCTGGTGGACTTTCCTGTCAGACTTAGTGTAGTCTAGAAAATGAGTACACTAGAAATTTCTTTGTAGCTCTGCTGTGCGCCCCTTCTCCCATCCTCCGTCACCCCACCACTCACTCAAGGGACAGTACTGTGGGCACACGGGACACACACACGTGTACACACAGCATACACACACACACACACACACACACACACACACCCCTACCTTACCCCTCATAACCATGAAGCTTCCAAGAATATTTTTTTTTAAGTTTTCCTTTAAAAAAAATGCGGATATGTCTCCTCGGAGTTTTATTCTGGGATGGGCTTTGAATGGCTCGGGGAAATCCTAAAGTAGATGCTAATGGTCTAGCCCAGAATCTACCTGAGTTCTCGAAGTAGTGCTGACCCGGCCCAGCAGTACCCACAATCCTGGGTCTAAGTCATGCTGCCCCAAACCTTGCTCCTTAAAACTCCGTACGTGATGCCAGAGAACACCGGTTCTGTACAGGAGAACTTGTCAACATGTCGGATGCCAAACGACCCCCACTGGCCAGCGTGCTTCCCTGACAGGTGACACCCTTGCCCACTCAGTCCCCACCCCTCCCCGAGATACAGTCTTTGGCTTTGCTCTGAAAATAGAGCGTATGTGGTGGCTGGATGCATTTCTTGGAATGACCTGGGTTCCCCAGATCAGGGGATGGGGGCTGCTCAGAAAGCGGCCTGAACACGGTCACTCAGCTCATCGCTGTCAGAACGGGGGCCGGAGTCCCATGCCTCCTGGTTGCTGAGCTCCAATTTATGGAGCCTGCTTGTATCTGGAAGGAGAACAACAAACCAGGTTTCAGGGTTTGTTTCATCTTTTCTCCGGTGATGTTGATGTCGTGCTGTTTTCACACAGCGGTTGGGCCATTCAGCCGGGACACCCCCCCTCCAGCTCCCGTGCAGAGACAAGCCCCCAAGCATTAATCCCCAGCAGCCCCGCAGGGTCCCCACCGGCACCCCTCGGGCAAAACGGACAAAGCCGCAGCCCCCCCCACCCCCGCCCCCGATTAGGAAGCTTCACCTGGGGAGTTTCCATTTGGCAGTGCCTCCTCTGTCCCGTTCGGCACGCGGGCAGTGTGAGCCCTGCGGGGCCCCAGCGGGCAGGGCGGCTCCGCAGCCTCCAGGAGGCCCGCGCTCAGCTCCGCGGAGGAGGGAGTGAGACTCCCTGTAGCACTAGGACCCCCCCAGGGGGAGGCCGTGCTCCGTTTGCAAATGAAAACATCGGTTTGAACTTTCATTTCTTTCGGGTGGCATCATCCCCTCAGACAAGAGGATTGCGGGGGGCGGATTTTTTCATTTTTCCTACCCCGTTCAAAGCAGTTATCCCAAATAGGTTCCTTCAGTGTAGTTGGAGGGAGATTTCTCTCTGCTATGAACGGAGTGGCATTTGATATTTTCTGCTAATTATAGTACTTAGTATAGTACTAATTGTAAAAAATAAGTGGATTCGATGTTTTATTTACAGTGGGAGGGGTATATGAATGTATTCCCTGGAGCCCTGGGAACTTTCTCGCAGAACCGGTAAGATTGCTTATGTGTCCCTCTTGAGTCGTTTCTGCTCATATTTTTCCACCCCTCAGCAATCACTGGCTCAGCCGTGATTTCAAAGGGGGGTTCAGAAGCCGAGAGCTCGAAATAGCTGGGAAACCGCACCGAAAGCTCCCCACGCAGGTTGGAGCACAGACGGCTCCTCCCTCTTGGTTCCGCCACTTGAAGAGTATGGTCGGTGGGTGATAGGGACGAGACGGCTGCAGTCACTGCACAGTCAGCCATCGTCAGCGCCATTGTCCAGTTGGAAAACTATGGTCACCAAACAATAGCTAACCACTGGCCTCGGCTCAAGCTGGTGAGTCAGAGGAAATCCAAACAGGTTTGTTGTTGCGCGAGGTTAATGATTATCCCGTCAGTACCACCTCCCGCGTGCAGCACTCTGAAAAGTTTCAGTGCTTTCAGACACTGTTACGTTCCTAACAATTCCGTGACCTAGAGAGGGCAGCGTTTATGATCCCACTGTTAAGGAAACAGTTGGAGGTGCAGGGGGTGGGGAGAGAGAGAGTTTTGAGAGGATTATCTTTTTCCCCTTAACTTCGGCCACAGAGCTAGAAGCAGTACAGCTCTTACTCAGCGTACGGAGGGTTTATCGGGCCAGGAACCCATTGTAAGTTGAAAACATCACAAGTCGAAAATGCATTAATACCTCTAACCTACCAGCATCATGCGTAGCTCAGCCTAGCCCACCGTCAGTGTGCGAGGACACTTACAGTAGCCTACAGTTGGGCAAAATCATCTGTTGCAAAGCCTATGTGTAATAAAATGCTGAGTATCTCCCGTAATTTACGGAAGACTGTGCTGAAAGTGAAAAACGACGCTTACAGGAGTACAGGATGGCTGTGCGCATATCAGCCGTTTATCCTCGTGATCACGTGGCTGCCTGGGAGCCGCCGCTCGCTGCCCAGCATCACCAGTTTCGCACTGCATATGGCTAGTCTGGGAAAAGATCCAGATTCAAAATTCAAAGTATGGTTTCTTACGAATGCATATGGCTTTTGCAACATTGTACAATTAAAAAATCCTAAGTCAAACCATTCTAGTCAAGGACTGTCTGTACGGAGATTTCTCTTCTATACTGTATTCTTTAGAAGGGACAGTATCATTATCTACTCAGATTACAATATTTGGATTAACTGCTGTGTGGACACATCCACTTGGGCCTAATGACTTTTGGTGTAGAGAAACCACGCTCGGGGTAGAATAAGAAAGATTTCCTTCCCACCAGTCTCATCAAGTGGTAGACACGCGAGAGGGGGGCCAGGAGCTCCTCTGTCCCGTAGCATCAGCTGAACCACCAACAGGCAGAAGTGACGTGCCTCTCGGATCTCCCGGACGACCAGAGGGCCAGTCCTGATGGGTTTCTTTTTCCCTAGTTCTCCGATTATCAGAATTACCTCGTAAATAGCTGTGTGAAGGAGAACCCCACCATGGAGCGGTCCATCGCCCTGTGTAACGGCATCTCCCAGTGGGTACAACTGATGGTTCTCAGCCGCCCCACCCCGCAGCTCCGGGCAGAAGTCTTCATCAAGTTCATCCAGGTGGCTCAGGTGAGTGACTAGAATAAGAATTTGACCTGGGCTATGAGGTAAAGTATCCCCTCTTACCCCCAGCCAGCCTGCCCGTTAGAGATGCTTTCCCCTCCGGAACCACAGTGGAGTTTATGTGACGTGAACTGTCCCAGATTTAGATATGGTGACTTTTCTATAAGGGCAGTATGGTGAGGACCATACTGATTATCTCAGGGTCCAGGATACACTTTTAGATCTGTTTAGATCTTTTAAAAATTTATTACATATTTATTTATTTTAAAGTAATCTCTACACCCAACGTGGGGCTCGAACTCATGACCCCAAGATCAAGAGTCACACGCTCTTCTGACTGAGCCAGCCAGGTGCCCTTTTCAGCGTCTGAAAGCACTGTTCGGATCTGTTAACATGTTCAGAGGGTGCTTCCCAGCCCACATCGTTTCCCCAACTCTGGGCCACATGGCAAAGGAAAGGGCAGTCTCCCCGGTTTTACGGAGGCTGGGCCACCTGGGTTGTCTTAGGTTTCTGAGCCCGTATCGTGTTGAGTGGCTGGTTTAATGTTTGAAGGCACGGTTTAAGCATCTGAGGAGAGGAGAACGGGTAATAAGTACACGTAACTGAAATTCCCCCGGGATTCTAGCTCCTCTCTCCCAGTGACTGTCCTGCAGGCACTGGCGTGGCGTAAGAGAGTAAGACAAAGTCTTTGTCCTTAAAAATAGAAGTCTGGTTGAGATGAAGGATATAAAATATTATTAGCTCTGGATGGTCAAAACCAGTGTTTCTCAGAGTTTGGTACATGGCCCACCTGCTCTGGTATTAACTTAAGGTTTATCCCTAAGCTCAGCCCCAGATCCCAGGAATCAGAATAGCCGCACTTGGATCCAGAAATCTTTGCGTTAAGTACTTGGGTGGTTCTTCGAAGCCACTAATGTAGAGGATGGCCCACTGAGCTGTGCAACAAGGGAGGGAGATGCGACTCCTTATGATATGGCTGAAGTTAAGCCTACGGTGGACAATGGTCAGAAAACCACAGCACCTGACTGCTAGGCTCTGAGCACTATGAGGAAGACTCGCAGTGCAGGGCGGAGAGGCGTGTAACTGACATGTCCACTGACTGCCCTCGTCTATTTTCTGTCACAGAAGCTCCACCAGCTACAGAACTTCAATACCCTGATGGCTGTGATAGGTGGGCTCTGTCACAGCTCAATCTCCAGGCTCAAGGAGACAAGTTCGCATGTCCCGCACGAAATCAATAAGGTCAGTGTCCCTGCCTCCTTCCTCCAGGGCCCCTTAGCATTCCCAGGATCAGCACCGACATTTATTGAGAGGCAACCCAGAGAGCATTTCCAAACCATATCACCGTTCAATTAATTAGGCAAACCCCCAGAAAACCCATAGAATGGGAATATCCCGGGTCTGAGAGTGACTGTGATTCAGTCTGGCCTGTGTCACTGCGCATGTCCCTGCTGGTCAGTTGAAATACTGTGTGCCTCTCTCCTGTACTCCCACGAATATTCAGAGTCACGGTCTTTAATACCGACTCCCTCGCTCCAGCAACTCGTTCCAAAATGTTTTCCTAAGAGTGGTTCAGGGGACCGTAGTTCAGTTTGTATGTCAAATACGTACAGTGAGTGACACGTTAGAAACTTACCTATCCAGATGTCTTGGAGAATGACATTCTGGAGAGTTGAATTTTCCAGAGAGTTGAAAATGAGCTTTTCAGATGCTGTTTTGTTATAGTGTTTTATTGAGGAATATTTTTCTTAAATGCCCTACGCCCTCTACTCTCTTCAGATTTTACAGAATAGACTTTCGTCCTTTATAACATAGGGCTGTTACTGCGAATACAAGCCACTGAGATACGCTGAAGATACAAATGCGGCTACGTGTGGTATGGGTTAGCTAACAACTGCTCTCTCAGCGTTTTCGTTTCACGGGAGGACCAACCAGCCCTCCCCTTACTGCCCTCAACCCCTGCGCCCCCCACCCGTCCTCCCGAGCTGCGAGCTGCGTGGAGGCTCTTCTTAGGGAGACATGTCTGCGCACCATTGTCCTGTGTTCCCAGCTGCTCAGCCTGCTCTCGGGAGGTCTCGGATTCATCGTCCCTGCTCTCAGCACCGGGAGCTCTGGGGGTGCCACCCCACCCCCACCTTCCAGCTCCCTACTAGTTCTGGCGAAACTCAGGGGCGCCATCAGACAACTTGCGCGGAGGGAGACAGTCACGGGGACGCGTGCCCTCGTGTCAGCCCACCGCCGAGCCCGCGCTCTCCAGCTTGCAGCCCCCCGGCAGCGCTTCCGCGTGTGCAGTGCGTGGCCCTCAGGGCAGTCTGCCCAGCACCGAGGAGGCCGGGGTGAAAGCAAGAACCCCTCTCCTCTGGTCGTCTGTTTCACCTCGCAGGGGGAGCGAAACTCTCTCACTTTTGCCGTTAGGGTCCCGTCTGTGAGCCCCTCCCGCACTTCCCACTGTTGGCAGAGGGGGGGGCGGGGCGGCGCCTGCCGCTCCCCGCGGTTCAGGGAGGCGAACGCCGAGCCTCACGGTCTTCGCTGGAGAGAAGTGGTACTTGTTGGGCCACAATTGTATTAAAAGAATTTCCAGCAGCATTTGAAATAGTTATTTTGTGCTGTAACAGGATTGGGGGATAGTCTTTACCTCCCGCCTTTGCCTCTGAGGAAGCTGGTTGCCACGCGTGGGGTCTGGCGTTCTGTGAACTGCTTGCCCCCTTGAACCGGGAGTGTGTGTCCAGAACCCCAGATCTGGCCGCTCCCTTTTTGTGCT
Organism: Ursus americanus; assembly: GCF_024610735.1. NCBI lineage: Eukaryota > Metazoa > Chordata > Mammalia > Carnivora > Ursidae > Ursus > Ursus americanus. The sequence continues at coordinate 22,533,381 of NC_142162.1, read as the reverse complement.
GGTGAGCAGCTTGTCCCTTCAGGGCCAGGCAGGGTGTGGGCGCCCCTGAGGAGCCCCCTAGGCCTCCGGCCTGACCCTCCGGCTCGCCGTGCTGGGACCCGGTCTAGTCCTCCGGTCTGCAGTTCAGGATTTCAGTCTGTGAATGGAGTATCACGTGCTTCCTCGCCTTGGGCCGTCTGAGAATCGGTGAGATAGGGTCCGCAGGGCGCAGCATAGAGGAGGAGCTTGCTAGAGACCACTGAAGCCCCCAGCTTCTCCCCGTGTCTGCAGTACGTCAGTACTCCCAACGGCACACGCCGCATGTGTCTCTGGAAGCATTCAGAGGATACTAGGGAGGGGAACTGCGTGGCCGGGGACAGAGGTCACAGGGACACTTGGACTATATATTCTTGTACCTTTTTAATTTTTATCTCGTTTTTTTTTTTAAAGTTTAGTATAAAAATGGTAAGACCACATTTAAAATTTTTTAGTTATGTAGTATAATCAAGTAAAGCATATCTTGAGTTTGTAGATACACTCCGACATTTGAAATAAACTGGAGTTTTACTTTGGGAATCACAGTCTGCAACTCTTAGATAAATCACCTCCCGCCCGACCAGGACGGGATGGGGTGAAATGCTGGGAGGGGCTCAGAGTGTTGCGGACAACACACCCTGCCTGGTGGGTACCTGTGACGGGGTCTCTTCTATTTTGTAGGTTCTGGGTGAGATGACGGAGCTGCTGTCCTCCTGTAGAAACTATGACAACTACCGGCGAGCCTATGGGGAGTGCACCCAATTCAAGATCCCCATCCTGGGGGTGCACCTCAAGGACCTCATCTCCCTGTACGAAGCCATGCCCGACTATCTGGAGGATGGGAAGGTCAACGTCCACAAGCTGCTGGCCCTTTACAATCATATCAATGAGCTGGTCCAGCTGCAAGAGGTGGCCCCGCCCTTGGAGGCCAACAAGGACTTGGTGCACCTGCTGACGGTGAGGCTCCCACAGGAGGCAGTTACTAAGGACGAGCTGTGTGCCACCCACCACTCCCTCCAGTCTAGCAGATACTAGCTCAGTTAATCCTCATAAAAACTTTCAGAAGTAGATACTATTATGATCACCATCTTATGGGTAGGGATACTGAGGCACAAAGGTAAAACTGGTCAGGGTACCACACATGATGAAGCAGCAGAACCTGGATACAGACCCAGGTGGTGGGACTCCAGAGGTTGTGCTTTTAAGCAGTGTGCCCTTAGGACTTCTAAAGCTGTTTCCCACCCCTCTGCAAAAGCAGTCCGAAACTCTGGGAAGAGCTGATAGCAAATCAGGGTCTAAGGCTTCCTAAGAGATGGAGAGAGTGTATTCTCATTAAAAAAGGGTAAAGCAGTGAGTAAAAAAAAATAATTAAAAAAAAATGGAGGCATTCAAGTCAAGAATAGGTGAACGCTTGTGGTAGAGGAGAGCAGGATTTGTACTTTGGGTCCAGAGTGAGATCAGATGAACTCCCTTCCAGACCCACGGTTCTGTGGTTGCCCAGCTGTGCGACTGGGGGCATGGAACTCTACATCTGTTTCCTTCTCTGTAAATCAGAGAAATTAGTCTCTGGGGTAACTTGTAACTTCCTTCAGTTCTAAAAGTAGTTCTTATTCTGCTTTTTCGCAGAATGGCATAATTTTTATAGCCTCTTCTTCCCTTACATGATGATTCTGACAGAGCCCCAGGGTTCACATCCTGGCCCTTTCGGCAGGTGGCCAGGTGACCATGGCAGGTCTCAGCCATAGACATCACCTGTGAAAAGACACACTGATCTTAACTTTTTTGAATCACAAATCATGTGATGAAACCTGTTAACATTCTTCCCAGAAAAATATACATGAGTTCTGGACCTCTCAAAGCCATCCATAGACTCTAGGTTAAGAACAAGATTATTTCTAAGATCTCTCCCCTCTAGATTTTATGGTTTTAAGATACATGAAATCGATCAACTCTTCATATCATTTCATAATACCTGTTATCATTTAAACTGGGTTCTGTTGTAGAGAACAAGTGAGGCATGGACCATCTAACCAGATAGGGCCTTTTGCCTAAGCTCTAAAGGCTTAGATATTAAATCATATTTTAAAAGAGGATGTCTTGACGTTTCTCCACAATTTAAAAACATTTTAAAACAAGAAGGAACTAATGCTTGCCCTATTAGTAAGTGTTAGACCCTCCAAACTTTGTGAATTGTAAAAACAAACTGCTAGAATGGCCTGGAAGAGTAAAGAAACACATCAGACCTGGGAAAGGCAAACAGCATCCTAGCAAATAACCGTGTTCTGCTTTGACCTGCAGCTGTCCTTAGATCTCTACTACACTGAGGATGAAATCTATGAGCTTTCCTACGCTCGGGAACCAAGGAACCACAAAGCCCCGGTGAGTTTTCGTATTTTCACGCTGAGAGTCCTGCGTGTAACGGGTACTTTCCAGGCTGCTCATCGAGATTGTCACCTTAGGGAACAAACCTCTACTCAGTTTAATAAGTATTATATTTCCACTCTGTGCCCAACCTTGTGCTCGGAACAGGGCTTCAACGTATGTATGAGTAGTTCCTGACCATAAAGAGCCTACGGTCTGCTTGAGGGGATGAGAGGAATACAGGCACGGTAAATGACTATGTGTCCTAAGCACATCCCAGTGAGTGTGCCGTCGGTGATTTGCCAAGTAAAGAAGGGAGACTTGTGGGCCGTAGTGACAGCTCCTTCCTATTTATTATGAAGTGTCCCCACATCAGTTGCTTCTCTCCTCTGATTCTTTGATAAGTATACGCACCCCAGTTAGAAAAGACTGAGCATCCTACACTCACCTGGGTCAGAGACAGCGGTGTGTCTGCTGGGGTTTTTGACCTCTGGTGCCGGGGAGTCAGAACAGCGCAGTCCCGGTGCTGCGTGGTAGGACCTGCACAGCTTGTCTGCCCACCACTCCTCCAGGCCGGAGAAAATTTCAGCCTTCCTTCTGAAGGACCAGTACTCCCCTCCCCCCAGTCTCCTGGGAAGCTTCCGAGCCCCCAAACGCACAGTGTTCGGGGGAAAGTATCCGCGCCTACATAACCCAGCCGCTGTTCAGGTGGCTAGGTTCCATTGTCCCTACACAGAAAGATGAAGTTCTAGCTCCCACCGTAAAGAAAACTCTTCACTGCAGGTATTTGGCAGGTTCCGCTTTCAGGGCGTCCTAGCGGGCACTTCATGGAAAGGGTACATTCTCCCATTTTTGGAAGAGATTTTCACTTGGGCCAAGTCTCAAATAGGGATGGATTCCATCTCAGCTTGTCCAGGCCTCAGACCTTGTTCCTTGTGTCATCCTTTGTCTCGGCTGTTTTTCTCCTCACCCACGTCTTTTAGTAAGTAGAGAACAGAGGAAATTTAAATGACCCACTGCACTTTCGCTGATAGCTCTGACAAAAGGTTTCGTGCAGAGGGAATGGAGAATGGTGAGTTCTCTGTAGATGAAGAGAATACACGTGGGGAGCACTTTGTTAGCTTGTGTTGGCCCAGACTACAGTTCCACGTGGGCTTGCAGCTCCTTGCCGCTGCAGAGCTGACGCTTGTCCACAGATGCAGCCAGCAGGCGGTGGGACAGGAGGGAGCTGTGCCTTGTACATTGTAGTCATGGGGATGTTTCTGAATATTTCATTTCAGCCCCTAACACCTTCAAAACCACCAGTAGTAGTGGACTGGGCCTCCGGAGTATCTCCCAAACCAGACCCAAAGACCATAAGCAAACATGTCCAGAGGATGGTGGATGTAAGTACAGCTGTGTCTCAGCAGACGAAAGCAAGGCACAGCCTGGCTTGGCTTTATATGCGGGGTGGGCAGGAACGTAGAGGTGGGAAACTTGAAACCTGTTCCTAGCGGGCCTGTAGGACAGTTCACAAGTTATATTTTGCAAACACCCATGGGCCTCCTCTTGAAGACCTAGCAGGAGAGCATATATTTAAAGGCTGGCCATTGATTTGGGAGGCAATGAGGTGTTTGAAAAGGTTTAAGTAGGGATAATAAGGAGAATCTAATCCTGAAAATTTTGGCACTCTTGATTCTCTTCACTGTCGAGGAGGGAGTATATACTCTTGTGTTTCTACATTCATCCTTGTGGACCAATCCAGTGTAAGAAAAGGAAAGTGAGAGCCAGCCAGTGACAGAACCCTGAGCAGTCAAGGACTAAGAGGGAAGGAGTACTTCCAGCTGGGCTGTTAGAAGCACTGGAAGGGGGGCAGAGCAGAGGGAGAACAGCCCCTGTGCAACGAGCGAGGAGCATCCCGTAGCCAGAGAGGTGGCCCCTCGATGTGCTAATGGATCCACAAGCCCCAGGCCCCTGCAGATGCTGGCCCGGGGCAGACCTGCCTGTGCCCCACTGCTTCTCTGCCACAGCCTCGGGAGCACCTTCCCTCGTTCTCTCATTCGGGCTCAGGAGAGGCTTTTCTCAGATGCTCCAGCCCTTCGTCATTTGGCTCAAGGGAGAAATGATTGGTTTCACCTTGGTAATCCCCAAAGAAACTCCTTTTTTTCCCCCCCAGTCCGTCTTCAAGAACTACGATCATGACCAGGATGGGTACATTTCTCAGGAAGAGTTTGAGAAGATTGCGGCCAGCTTCCCCTTTTCCTTCTGTGTGATGGACAGAGACAGGTGAGCGTTGGTGGACAGGACGAGGAGGCTCTGATGCTAAGGGAGCCGGCATCAAATGAATGAATGCCCGTCTGGTTTGGGTTCGGACCACAGCAGACCATGGGAAACACATGGGTTTTAAATGCCTCAGAACTGAAGGTTTCATAAACCTGCCAGTTAAGGAACAGTCAACTATAAATAAGAAAACCTTTAGTGCTATTTCTTGCTTGGGCCTGCAGATCATGAGAAACAATTATTTAATACTTTGCCTATTTACTTTTCGGAAGGTTACATAAGCCCCATATTGGTTCTCGGTATGAAATCAAAGGGACAGTTGGTGGGCTCGTTATGTGTCATGTACTGTCTAAAGTCAGAAACCGCAGCATAAGGCACGTCTCTCCCTATCCAGTTTCCATTTCTTTTTTGAGCCTTTAAATTGGCTAGGAAAACCTACTTTAGCCCAAGAACACGGCTGTGGAAATGAACCCTCTCACCGCACCCACTAAGGACACGCTGTGCGTGCATCCCTACTTAAGAGCAGGCTCCTGGAGACAGTCCCCAGTCTTGTGTACCGTACCTTCCACACAAGGGTAAAAGCAAAGGTGAGTTTCTAAGGCTGGAAGCCACTCTTGTTACCCCAGACCCCACTCACACCTTGTCTGTCCCTTGCCGGCAGGGAAGGCCTTATCAGCAGAGACGAGATCACAGCGTACTTCATGAGGGCCAGCTCAATCTACTCCAAACTGGGCCTGGGCTTTCCTCACAACTTTCAAGAGACCACCTACCTGAAACCTACTTTCTGTGACAACTGTGCCGGATTTGTAAGCTGTTCTTCAAATGCTTCAGGCTGACCTTGGGGAGGGGTAGGAGACTGTTTAAATGATTAAGCCAGGCAGAGACCTCACCCCCCCCCTTATCAACTTAGAGCCTAAGCAAGCACCTAGAATAACCTCGTTCTCAAATGTACGTTTTTACTTGAACTCCTCTTTACTGTGTCTCCTGGATTTATTTCTACCTCTGGTACATGAGGCCTGGGACAAAGGGTAAGAAATGTTGAACTGGGGATATATTTTTTAGGTAATTACAATCATATGCTGTCACCATTGTGAGAGAAAGAAGTATGAGACGTCTCTGCCCTTTCCCCCGCAAAAGGAACTGCTTTTAAGAAGTCATGTGGCTCTGCCCCTCTCTGACCACTGCCCCACCCCGGTCCCTCCCCCCAGGATTCTGTATGCTTGTTCTTTAGTTTGGAGTCCAGAGAAACTTAAGGGCTCCTAAGTCCATGCTAGTGAGCTTCTTGAGAGCATTTGACTTTGATCAGCACAAACCCTGTGTCTGCAATTTAAGGTCAGGAGAGTTAAGATGGGGAAGACAAAGAGAGCACAATGAGGAAAAATAATGGATGCCACTGTCTGGACTCATACCAGACAGATGAGTGATGGCTGGTACACTCTAACTCTCTCTTGTCTGTCTCATAGCTCTGGGGAGTGATCAAACAAGGATATCGATGTAAAGGTAAGGCTCAGCTTTGTCGACTGTGTTGTTTTCCCTGGTCTCAGAGGCTCTCCTAATAAAGCATTTTTTACCCAGGGGAGTTGTCCATTGAATCCACAATGGATTCCCAAACTGGTTTCCCTAGAGCACCCACTAAGAGTGACTGCCACCACAGAGAAGAGAAATGCCTGAGTGACCAGTTACAAAGCTCCCCCTTGCAAGGTCCTCTCTCTGGGTTGTCCTGGAAATAGGGATGGCGGGTAGGAGTGATGCTTTCATATGGTCATGGAAAGATGGGTCTCCAAAGCAAGGCACTTTGGGAGCAGAAGTATTTACCAAAGGCCCTTGCCAGCTTTCCTCTTATCAACAGATTACTCTGGACCTAACTGTCCTTCCTTAAAACTAGAAAAATTCAGGAGTGAAAGAGAGGAGACTTTTATGGCAAGGAAGAAAGAGTAAGACGTTAAGAGCTGCGAGCCTTCAAGGGGTCTCTGTAAAGTAGGCAGTATATGCAGGATGACTAAGACACCCTTCTCTCCAAGACAGTGGATGCTGCTTCTGATTCTGAGACTCATGATAAGGGCTGCAACAAGACTGTGAAATCCAGAGTTGATCAAATGAGAAGACCACTAGGTTCATTAGGAAGAGCAGGTGTCCTAGCTCCAGACTAGGACAGGCATGGGTGACGAGAGCGCTGCACGAATGTGGTTTTGAGACTCTGGAGAAGAAAAGACTTCCTGACCAGGGTGTCTTGTCCACAGACTGCGGGATGAACTGCCACAAACAATGCAAAGACCTGGTTGTGTTTGAGTGCAAGAAGCGAGCCAAGAACCCAGCAGCTCCCATGGAGAACAGCACCGCTGGAGGGCCAACATCCAGCCTTTGCTCATTGGGAGCCAAAGATCTGCTCCATGGTAAGTAGGCACGGAGAACATTCCTCTTGGAAAATGAAGTGGGAAGGATAAAGTTTTCAGGGAGGAAAGATTACCTTTGTCCTTCCCCCTCTTAAAAACCACTACAGACACCATTGTGTAAGACACATTCCAAGAATTACATATCCCTTTTGGGGACCACAGTTCTGTCACATAAAATACAAATTGTCATGGGAGAAAGGTGGCAGAGAGCAGTATGATGGTCTGGTTGTAAAATGGGAGATACAAAAGAATCCATCATCCATAATACCCCAGAAAAATGCAGGGTGGTTATTTTAGGTAAACATGGTAAATATTCTGATACTTGAATAACAGTATAATTATTGAATAACAGTATAATTACAATGTTGAGCTTTATTTGGGTAAATACTTCTTGGCAATTTATGTTCCCCTGGGGAAAAATTAACTAGGATCCTTATTATAAGCTTTCTAGTATTAGAACTGTTGGTTCAAATTATAAATGCCAATTAGAGAACGTTTTTTGTTATACAGAAGCCATTTTGACTATACCAATCCAATGTCTTGGCTACAAAGCTTTAAAAAACATGCATTTCTATTAAAATGTTATATATTTTTAATACTTTATATAATCATTTCCCCCAAATCCTGGAAGGTAACCTTTTCATCCTCAAAGACTAAACAGCATCTAAAATCTGTTTATGTATAAATGTTGTATAAGTGTTGTGTTTCAAACAGCCTAGAATTACTGTTGAGTCTTTGCAAAACAATAAATTGAGATGATCTGTAGTCTACCAATCTCAAATATATCCATTCTTTACTTTCCTAAGAAATTGCTCCTAATGGTTAATATCCAGGCGGGGTCCAAGGCAAGGGTGTTGGTTCAAAGAAGAAAACCAGAATGATTTCTCTCCCCTTTTCCAATTAGCATCATACGAAGGGCAATACATTTTGAGACACAATTCCACAAAGCTGCAACTTCCCTCTCACAGTTAAGCTATGCCCACTGTACAAATAGGTCCGAAAGAAAATTCCTACCAGCTCCTGGAGGCCACCTGCAAGAGGACCAAAACTTGAATGCTGACAGCTACCACATCCCAATGTCCACAGAAAATCTTTATGGACCATTTCTCTCTACAGCACTGAAGCAGGGCCTCGCTTCAACTCATCTGCAGAAACTGAAATCCTGCAGGCAAATAGAAAAATGCCCTTTCGTCGGGGTAGGTGCAGCCTGGCACCAGGGGCTGTGGCTTCACCAGCAAAGCCCCTGGAACTCCTATAAGAAAGGTCTCGTTTGAAACTAATGTGTCAATCCTGATCTCTGCTTTTCTGAGAGTACTAATATGTCATGTATCTTTCTGCAGCGCCTGAGGAAGGACCTTTCACATTCCCGAACGGGGAGGCTGTGGAACCTAGTGAGGAAAGTAAAGATCGGACCATCATGCTCATGGGAGTGTCCTCACAGAAGATTTCTGTTCGGCTGAAGAGGACTGTCGCCCACAAGGCCACCCAGACGGAATCACTGCCTTGGCTGGGCAGCGAGGGTCCTTCCGGTCCCTTTATGCTGTCCTCCCCAAGGAAGACAGCCCAGGATACGCTGTATGTGCTTCCCAGTCCCACATCGCCGTGCCCCAGCCCCGTCTTGGTCAGAAAGCGGGCTTTTGTCAAGTGGGAGAATAAAGAATCCCTCATAAAATCAAAGGAGGATCTCCGCCATCTCAGACTCCCAAGCTACCAAGAGCTGGAACAGGTACCTCCCTTTTCTTTTCTTTTCCAGACTCTGAGAGAAGTGGGGCTAACCCAGGGAAGAAGAGGCAAGCTAAGGATTCTGACCAGGTTGATTTCTAGCAGGATAAAGCCAAAAAAGAAGAGAGGATTCTGGCTTGCTTTCAAACAGTGGAGGCCACGTCTCACATTACCATGAGTAGAACAAGATAGACTGGGCTCCCTATTACCATTTCAAAGCAGTGGTGCCAGGACCCAAATCTGTTCAAGTAGGTGCTTTGAGGGGAAAAAAAAAGTTTCTCCTGATCAGCTTTCCTGTGCTGACACCACAGCCTTTTTTCTAAATGAAACTCAAACCAGAGAACGTGCTGACCTTCTGTATACATTAGACGCACGTGGCAGATGCACAGCTGAATATAATCTACAAACTGGTAACAGCTGTACCAGGAGCTGCTTTTTCTTCTGTTCAGCTTACCATGTCCTATTATAAGGTGCCCCCTAAAGGCATTATAAAGTTTACCAAGAAGGAAGAACAGGAGTTTGGGAATATGGTTCTAAGGTTAAGGAAAAGGGCATAATGAAAGAAGAGCATAAGAAAGGAAAGGGGTCAACAGGCAGTTGCCCGAATACTCAGTTCTGTAGAGCCAATTACTACTGTACTGTACAGGGCTGGCTCAGACGGCTTCCTACCAATGATACGTAACTTAGGGAAGCTTAGATCCAACATCATCGTAGTTTTTTAAAGGTTTTCTTTTTTCTAAAACATCAACGTTGGCAATATGTTTTTGGAGGCCTAGCAGTACAAACACAAACGCAACATCACCTAGCTAGAATTCCTTAAATAATTCAACATATTACATAGGGAAATTGCCCAAAGGGCCTCGGAATTCCCTGCCTTATTTTCAGTGTTGTACTTTCCCTGTCAGACTCCTAGAAACTGAAATACAGAACATCTGAAGAAGCAAGTTAGATAATACATGTGAAAGTCTTGGCTTGGTGCCTGGAACAAAGAATACTGGGAGGACCATATGAAAAAATAACAGATTTTCTGGATGAAAGGTGTTCTCTGGCTCAGAGTGTTTAAGACCTGCTTTAAGAATCAATCAGAAAGTGACAAAATATGGGTTACACAAAGCCCTTTCTCTTTCCTTAGGGGTAGAAACTGTCAAAAGCAACTTAGAAGAACTCATCTTGGGGACACAGATTTGTGATTCTAATCCCAGATATACTGTGCTTTACTTAGTCCTCTGTAAAAAACAGGCCAGGATTCTGTGTTCTCTACGGTTTGCTTCAGATTGTGAATAATTACTCTATTATCATGGAACACATTTACCTAGCACATAGCGATCTCGATAATTTCCATTGAGAACTCATTGTATCCAGATTACCCAGAAATTGCCTACACTTGCAGGGAGTAATCAGTATGGTATAATGTAAGAAGACTGGAGACATCAGCATGGCAGCGGGTGTTGTACCTTTCTACTTTCCCCCCATTATTTGCAACAAATTGGTTATTTATAACCAAACAAAAAGGAGATTTGTACCCACCTGTGCTCCAGAAAGTAGGTGGCTAGGTCTCAGATCCAAGGGAAGTGGTGAGCCTGCTCCACCCCGTCTCGCCACGATCAGGCAAGAGCAACACTGGAGAGTGCAAACCAGGTCGGACATGCAAGGAAGGTACAGAAGTTGTGGAGGCCCCACCAGCTGGGGCACCATGGGAACTGAGCCAGACCGAGGAGAGTTTGGGGGCAGAGGCTGAGAGTCAGCCTCCCTCCCCAGGACAACATTGCAATGCACTGGGCTTCCTCACAGAGAACAGGGAAAGCAAAAGTGGTAACTGATCCCCCTACAGCGGGAGGGACCCGTTTCTCTCCAACAGCACCCAGATTTCTGAGGGACCTCTGGGACTGGGGGAAGGAGGAGGAAAGGGACAGATAAGAATAACCAAAGGGCACTGAAGGAACACATCTCCCCCTCTTCCAACCCCCCAGCTCCCTCGGGGTTTCAGGTTTGCCCAAGGACCTCTGGGAGGACCCCCCCCCCCATCATGCCACGGGCAGCCCTCCACCACAGCCGCCAGCACGCTATACACGAGCTTTCTTAATGCACACTCCCAGGTGTAGCACCAGAGCCAGCTCAGGCAAGAAGAAACCCAAAACCTGCACTAGTATGTGGCCACCTTATGAACAACAGAAGGACGTTAACTGCCAGTCTGTTGAACGGTAACAAAGTAAACAACTCAGAAGGGTGTACGCTACTTCAGACACGGCGGCAGAGGCTCATTCCGTGGGACACCGGAAACTCACCGTAATAGGGTATCACAAAGACAAAAGAATTCCAGCAGCCAAACTCAAAGGCATGGAATACTGGGATCTGATACAGAATTCAAAAGAGCTGTTATGAAGAGATTAAACAGGCTACAAGAAAACGTAGAAAGGTAATTCAATGAACTAAGGAATAAAATTAATGAACAGAAAGAGTGCTTGGTCAAAAAGATTGAAATTTTCAAAGAACCAGACAAATTCTGGAGCTGAAGAATTCAGTGAGATAAAGAATGCACTGGAAAGCTTAGGAAATAAGGCAGATCAAGGAAAGAGCTAGCAACTTAGAGGACAAGAATTTAGAAATGATTGAGAAAAGGCGAGAGAACTAAGATTTTTTAAAAAGTGAATAAACCCTGTAAGAGCTATCAGTTATGATAGGAAAAATATAGAAGGAAAAAGAAGCAGAAAGCATATAATAGCTGAGAACTTCCCAAACGTGGAGAAGAAATTGGAGAACACAAGTCCAAGAAGCTAATGGACCACCCAATTATTATTTTTTAAGATTTTATTTATTTGAGAAATCAGGAAAGAGCACAAATGGTGGGGAGGGGCAGAGGGAGAGGGAGAAGCAGATTCCCCAAGGAGCAGGGAGCCCAAAGCAGGGCTTAACCCCAGGGACCCTAAGATCATGACGTGAGCCGAAGGCACTCAACTGACGGAACCACCCAGGTGCCCCTGGACCACCCGATTATAATGCAACTGTCAAAAGTCAATGATAAAGGATCTTAAAAACTGGGAAAAGAGAAACCTATGAAGGAACCCCATTAGCCATTAGCAGGTTTCTCAGCAGAAACTCTACAGGCCATGAGAGTGTGAAATGACAAAGTATTAAAACTGCCAGCCAAGAATACTTCATCCACTAGTCACCTTTCAGCCAGCCAAGAATACTTCATCCACTAGTCACCTTTCAGATATGAATGTGAAATAGAGGCTTTCTCAGATGAAAACTGAAAGCGCTCACCACCACTAAACCTTCCTTGCTGAAAGGATTTCCTCAAGCTGAAGTGAAACGATGCTAATTAGTGACATAAAAGCAAATGAAAGTACACCATCCGGCAGCAATGATGAGAAGTAAGCAGAATCAGAAAACTAACTATATTAGAATGGTGTGTTCAACCTCTTACTTGTAGGAGAAAGGCCTAAGGAAAGGAGCATTAAAGATAACTATAGCTACTAAAATTTCTCAATGAACTCACAGCATAAAAAGATAAATTGTAATGTCAAAATTATAAAAGGAAAGGAAAAAGAGTGGCTAGCACTTTATCTTTAGTCACTTATAAAGTTTCAAGATAAAAAGGACTATTGTAATTATGAGATGTTTTAATGTAAGCCACTTGGTAATCACAAAGCAAAAAGAATGAACTTTTGCCATTTGAAACAACATGGATGGAAATAGAGGGTATTATGCTAAGCAAAGTCAGAGAAAGACAAATACCAAATGATTTCACTCATATGTGGAATTTAAGAAACAAAACAGATGAACATAGGGAAAGGGAGGGAAAAATAAGGAAAACAGGGAGGCAAACCATTAAAGACTATAGGGAACTGACTGTTGCTGGAGGGGAGGCAGGATGGGGTAAGTGAGTGATGGGCATTAAGGAGGGCACTTGTTGTAATGAGCACTGCATGTTGTATGCAACTGATGAATCACTATATTCTACCTCAAACTAATAATACAATTAATACAATATATATCAATTAAATTGAATTTAAACAAAATTTTTAAAAAGGCTCAAATCACCATGGAAAATCACACTTTACAAAAGTAAGCAGAAACAGAGGGAAAAAGAAAATGGAGATATAAAACAACCAGAAGGCAAAAAAGATGACAGTAGTAAATCCTTACATTAAAAGTAACCACTCTAAAGAATAAATGGAATGGTTTCACCAATCAAAAGGCACAGAATGGCCGAATGGATAAAAAATAAGACCCAATTCTATGCTGCCTACAGGAAACTCATTTCAACTCTAAAGACCTATTGGCTTAAAGTAAAGGGATGGAAGAGGATATTCCACGCAAATAGAAGCCCAAAGAAAATAGGGCATAGCCATACTTATGTCAAACAAAAGACTTGAAGCCAAAAATGTTAACAAGAGACAGAAGGGCATTATATAATGATAAAAGGCTCACTACATCAACAAGATATAATAGTCATAATATATATGCACCCAACACTGGGCTTCACTGGTGAAATCTACCAAACATTCCAAGAAGAATTAACACCAATCCTTCTCAAACTGTTCCAAAAAATTGAGGAGGGAACACTTCAAACTTATTCTATAAGAAGGGCATTACACCCCGATACCAGAGCCAGATTACGACACCAGAAGAAAACTATAGCCCAATAATGTTTATAAATACAAATGCAAATATTCTCAACAAAATATTATCAAACTCAAAATTCAAGAACATATAAAAGGATTATACACCATGACCAAATGTGATTTATCCCTTGGGTGCAAGCATAGATCAACACATACAGGGGCGCCTGGGTGGCACAGCGGTTAAGCGTCTGCCTTCGGCTCAGGGCGTGATCCCGGTGTTGTGGAATCAAGCCCCACATTAGGCTCCTCCGTTGTGAGCCTGCTTCTTCCTCTCCCACTCCCCCTGCCTGTGTTCCCTCTCTCGCTGGCTGTCACTATCCTGTCGAATAAATAAATAAAATCTTAAAAAAAAGAATCAACATATACAAATCAATAAATGTAATACGTCGCATCAGTAAAATGAAAGAAAAATCACATGATCATCTCAGTAGAGGCAGGAAAGGCATCTGACAAAATATAACACCCTTTCATAATTTAAAAACAAAACAAAACACACAGCAGACTGGGTATAGGAGTAACATGCCTCCACATAATAAGGGCCCCAAACGACAAACCCACAGCTAACATACTCAGTGGAAAAAAGTTACATCTTTTTCTCAAGATCAGAAATAAGACAGAAGGAGGCTTACTCTCATCACTCTTATTCAACATATTACTAGAAATCTTAACTACAGCGATTAAGCAAGACGAAGAAATAAATAGCACCCAAATCAGGAAACAAAACTGTCACTATTTGCAGATGACAAGTCTGTATATATAAAATCGCCAACCAACCAAAATACTGTTTGAACTAATCAAAACTTTAGGTATAGTTGCAGGCTACAAAATCAACATACAGAAATCAGCTGCATTTCTAAACACTAAAAGGATGAAATATCTGAAAAAGAAATAGAACTGTCCTATTCACAATAGCACCAAAAGCAATGAAATACTTTAGAATACGTTTAGCCAAGGAAGCTAAAGATCTGTACAATGAAAACAAGATTTTGCTGAAAGAAATCAAAGACACAAACAAATGGAAAGATACTGTTAAAATGTCCATAGTATCCAAAGCCATCTACAGATTTAATGCAATCTCTGTTAAAATACCAACGGCAGGGGCGCCTGGGTGGCTCAGTCGTTAAACGTCTGCCTTTGGCTCAGGGCGCGATCCCAGCGTTCTGGGATCGAGTCCCACATCGGGCTCCTCTGCTGGGAGCCTGCTTCTTCCTCTCCCACTCCCCCTGCCTGTGTTCCCTCTCTCGCTGGCTGTCTGTCACATAAGTAAATAAAATCTTTAAAAAAAAAAATACCAACGGCATTCTTTACAGAAATAGAAAAAAATCCTAAAATCTGTACGGAACCACAAAAGAACAAACCTGGAGATATCATACTTCCTGATTTCAAACTAAACTCAAAGCTACAGTAATAAAATCAGTATGGTACTGGCACCAAAACTAACAGAGAGCAAAAGAAGAATAAAGACAGCCCAGAATTACACCTTGCTTATACAGTGAGCTAATACTTGATAAGGGCACCAAGAGCACCCAAGAGGGAACAACAAATAGAGACTGCATCAAACTTAAAAAAGCTTTTGCGCAGCAAAAGAATTAACACAACGAAAAAGCAACATACAGAGTGGGAGAAAATTTTTGCAAACCATAAACTGGATAAAGGGTTGATATCCAAAATATATAAAGAATTCATACAACTCAATAACAACAAAATCTGATTAAAAATGGGCAGAAGAATTAAAGAGACATTTTTCTAAAGAATATATACAAATGGCCAACAGGTACATAAAAAGATGCTCAATATTGCTAATCATCAAGGAAAGGCAAATCAAAACACAATGAGCTATCAACTCACACCTGTTAGAATGGTTAGCATCAAGAAAACAAAACAGCAAGTGCTTGCTAGGATGTGCTGAAAAGCCCTGCTGGGGAGAATGTAAATTGGTGCAGCCACTAGGGAACAAGGCGTGGAGGTTCCTCAAATATTAAAAGCAGAACTATCATATTATCCAGCAATTCCATTTCTGGGTATTTATCTGAAGAACATAAAAATACTAAGTCAAAAAGAAAGATACATCCCCATGTTCACTGCACTGTTATTTACAATAGCCAAGATATGGAAACAACCTAAGCGTCCATACCTCATCAATGAAAAGACAACGAAAATGTGTACACACACACACACACACACACACACACACACACACACACACACTAGAGTATCATTCAGCCATGAGAAGGGAATTTGCAACAACGTGGATGGACCACAAACACATTATGCTAAGTGAAATAAAACAGAGCAAGACAGGTACTGTATGATACCACTTATATGTTGAATTTTAAAAAGCCAAACTTGCAAAAACATTAGAATAGTGGTTACAAGGCACCTGGGTGGCTCAGTCGGTTAAGCGTCTGCCTTCGGCTCAAGTCATGATCTCAGAATCCTGGGATCAAGTCTCACATCGGGCTCCCTGCTCAGCGGGGAGGCTGCTTCTCCCTCTCTCTCTGCCTTTCCCCCCAGCTTGTGTTCTCTCTCGTTCACTCTCTCTCTCAAGTAAATAAAATCTTTAAAAAACAAAAATAAATTTAAAAAATAAAATAAAATGGTGGTTACTACGGGAAGGATGGGAGGTACAGTTGTTGTTTAAGGGTGCCAACTTACAACGAGTGGTAAATAAGCCTGAAAGATATAATGCATGGTACGATGAATATAGCCAATACTGTACTATAATCCTCAAACCTGAGTCCAGAACTTAAATTATTCCAATTAAAAAGAATAACATTCTAACAATGAAAGGTGCTGATTGTCTTTACAATGGCAGTATTATAACATATCAGAATAACATGTTGTACATCTTAAATTTATACAGTGTCACAGGTCAAATATAATTCAATTTTAAAAAGGCAGTAGCCTGGAAGTCAACTGCCGCAGAAAATTAAATAACTAAATCCCAGTTTTGGGGGTAGGATAAAATTCTTTACCAAAGGAGTCCATTAGTTTTCAGTGATTTGGGGGGAAAAAACTTAGACTAAATGAACTACAATATTTCGTATGACAGTATTCTGAGTCACTGTTTTCATACCTCAGACCTGACCAGAGACTCCATTTCTGCCAAGTTTAGCTCTCCCACCGTACAGCACCCTAAGGTTTTATAGCCGTCTCTTGTCTGAGAATGGTTTATTCCGCCTGCTAGCCATCTTTGATATGATAAAAACTAATTGCTGTTTGCACATGCTCACTTGTTATTTTCTATTCAGAACAAAATAAATGTCTTGAAAATCGTTTTTAATTCTCAGCCAGTGAATAGAAAATGCCAATCAAGTGTAGTACCCCCAGTATTGTTAACCGATTTGCTATTCATTGCTGCTTTATTAACATACCTCATTCTCCTTTCCCTTTAGGAAATAAACACCTTGAAAGCAGATAACGATGCTCTAAAGATCCAACTGAAATACGCACAGAAGAGAATAGAAACCCTCCAGCTTGCAAGGAGCAATCATGTCTTAGCTCAAATGGAGCACGGTGACTGTTCTTAGCCCAGAAACTGAAGGAGCACAACAATGTGTAGAGGAGTTTATCAGAGATCGCTTTACAAAAATGAGTAACACACACACCGGGGGAGCCATAGCTCGACCAGTTATTTAGTACTTTAAAAAAAGAAAAGCAAGTTACTGTGTTTTTTACTTGAAAGACTCCTAATGAGTGGAACTGTCTTCTCTTCCAGTCAGTTGAATCAAAGGAGGGGAAAGCTGAAGAATGCAGAATTTTTGCCATTCACACCATAAACTTTTTATTCCCCTGGACTAATACCAACAGCTTGATAAAAATATGACTACAGATTTCTGACGAGGTTGCTTCTCCTATGTGGCCTGTGTAGCTACTTCTTCCTTAGAACTAAAATCCCTGGAAAATCATTTTGCTTCCTTCTGTGGGTTTTCTGTGAACTGAGGGATTTATTTTGTTCCATCCAAAGCTTGCTTACAATGGGAAGATACTCACATTCCAAAAATAGATTCCCTTCCTCTATATTCCAGCATTCTTTTCGAATCTGGTTCCCACTTCACTACCTCAGATATCTAATCAATTAACCTTCTCCCATGCCTTCCTTACTAGGCTCATATTCACATGAGGATAGCTACCTAGACGTAAACTTCTAGAGATGGAGCCACAAACGGGGGTGGGGGGGGGACTAAGACATTATCCAATTACAGGTCAACTCACAGTTTTAGTCCCACAGTCATAAGTAGCCAAACTAAACACCTGGAAACAGCTAATACCACCTAATACATGACTGGCCAGGTAGCTAAGAAAAACATACTGCAAACATGGTACTTGTCCTCATATATCTACAATGGAGAGAATTAGGAATTTATGGCTTTTTGAAAGTCTGTTTAACTTTTCATGTGCCATCTTTTTTTTTTTTAACTACTTTGAACTGATTTTGTGCTATACTGTCTTCACTATTAATATTATTTAGAAATAAGCTAATTGGATCAGAGGCTTCAATAAGACCTGAGAGCGTGTATATGTGTATATATTATGTATATACAATATCAAGCATGCATTTGACTTGGATTTTGTTTCCTCCTTCAGAAAATGTGGAAGTGAATTAAACAACTTTGTCACTTACACAAATCCACAAATATAAAGTTAGTTACAAGATTAAAAAAATTGCTCACAATGTAAAATGTATTGTTTAGCAAAATCACATATAAGAGTCCTGTGAGTTTTCTATTAATGAAGGTTAATGATAAATGGGCTCATTTAGTTGTCTGGGCAACAGTTTACAAACTCCCAATCTATAAAATTTATCAGACTCTTGATTTCTCTAAAAAGTTCATAGAATCATTTTCTTTTTGAGGGGAACTTACCTTCCACGCTTGGAAAGCTTGGTACCAAGCAGACTTGAAATTCATTCATAATCTCAACTATTAAAAGTTCGAAACCTAAAGCCAACAACACCAAATCTTAATCAGAAAACAAAGTATATATACAGTGTGACTTCCTTGAAGGAGTCCAACCATTTAGGAAGTCTCTTTGATGAAAGACCAGTTTCCATCTGCATATCTCCTAGTGCTCAGCTTTACTGACAAAACTAGTGAGCAGCTTTCAGTTAGTGTTTTAAAGAATTACTTTATACACAAATTTATCCTTTCCTAATTCCAAACTCAGAAATCCCCACAGCAGGCTGCTTAGGCCCATCACCTGGTATGTAAGTTAAGAAGCACTTTGTCCATATAAGTAAGCAGCAAACGTGAATTTATAACAGTCTTTAAAATTCATGTTCATCATTATTATTCTTTCCCTCTGATAACAGACCAAAGGTGGTACAGCTCAATTTCTTTATAAACATAGTCATGTAACACAAATTTTTTTTTTCTCCTTACCCTCCATCCAAAATACAGACCCAAGGTTAATTCCTGTGTACATTATCTGTAATACTAGAATTCCAAAGGTCAGACCTCCCTTAATCAGTCAAATTAATATGGCTGGAGGGTCTCAAGTATTACAGAATTTATCACTGAAATGGGCAGGAAGCAGTTTTATCACAAGTTTTTATAGTCCAGCAAGGGCCAAAGACAAATAGCATGTAAATTAATATTTGCACTGAGCTACATGGGATTAGTAGAATCTACAGAAATAATGTGGAAAAAATTTTTGGTTTGTCAAGCCTAGGATACAAACTGTTATGTCTTATAAACGTACTTGAAGTAAGTTTGAGCATATATTTATCTGTCAAAACAAGGACAAATCTTATTTTGTCAACAGCAACATCACTTCTCATTTTCTTTGGTAACTGACATGCCTTTTTACTGACCGTTTGTGACTTTCTGTCTAAGGATGTATAATGTAATAGAACTGCAAGGAAAAAACAAGTGTACAGATTGTAAAGGGTTTTTTGTGGGGTTTTTTTGATACCTAATGTAAGTTTTCGTTGTGTAATATTTATATGATAAAAGACATTAGGATCCCTACCACGTAGCTGTCTTGTGTTTCTTCTAGTTGATGAATATGTAGAAGCTTCTCTTGAATTTTTACTATAATCCACAGCTGATACCACTCCCCTATTCTATTAACCAAACTGGGTTTTCCTGGAAGGAAAAGCAAAGCAACTAATTATTCACTGTAAAGTTTTCTAAATCTTTTTGTGAAATGAAGTAACAGTACAGAAATATTCAACCTTTTCTTATTGCATAAGGACTTACAGTGATCCCCAAATATTAAGTCTACAAATACTTAAGAATGAAGACGACAAATTTAAGGTTGTCATTTGCTCTGTGGCTTTTGTCTTTAATTCAACAGTTCTAAGAAAACTAGCAAGTAAAGAATTTTGAAGTTGTGCGTGAAATGGGTAGAGTTCAGTCCAATGTAGACCACCCAGAGCAATTCATTTGTGCTCATGACTACTCAGAGTGATTAAGAGATAGCTACGACTTTCTCTTAATCCTCAGCCAACTTCTGTTTAACCAGACCAATGAAGAGTGGGGGTAAATTCCAATCACGCAAATTCCTCTACGGAATGCACTCTGGTACATTTGGATGTGGGTATATTTATCATTTTGGCAATTTTAACACTTCATACAAAATAAGTCACATTGACAACCTGACCCTGAAGGAGAGATTAAGCTGCCTCCTTTCTTCCGTCCCCAGATTCCATCCCAAATTTACCTATCCTGTGCTCCTTTTAAGGTATAATGTCATTCATCAAAACAGTCCGTGTCACAAATCGTTTTTGGGTTATCATACCTTCTTTTGACATAAATACAGGTAATTAAGTGTTCTTAATCTAAAAGGTTTTTTCTCTGTAGTGAAGCAAGGTCTCCCTAATCTGCAGAACACAAGGCCATCGGTTCCAAGAAAACACCTGATCCTTCTTCTGCTGAGAGCTATGTGTAAAATGGATGGGGACACATATTCTTTATAAGGTCCAGATAAGAGACCAACCCAGAACCTCAGTACAGTCACGTCTATAGGTGCTATTAAGATACCAAAGGCAGGGAGGAAAAAAAGGGGGGGGAGGGGATAAATGAGGTAATAGGGAAAAAATGAAACTGAGAACCAGGCAAAAAGGAATGAAGAGGCCCATAAAAATGAAACTGAGAACCAGGCAAAAAGGAATGAAGAGGCCCATAAAAAGATTTAGATTGTAGGAAGCAGTAAAGTACCATTCATTACACTCTGCACTTGTACTGCACTCAATTTATAAAACATTTTCACATTATGGCTGTTGACATCAAAGCCCCAAATTGGCCATTGCTAGATATTGCTCAGCACACTCTTCTACAAAAGAAATTTTTACTTAACAAAAGAGTATCATGAAAATCCTACCTTCCAGGGAAGAATAAGATATTAGGGTCTAGATCACCCTGCTTTTCATTCAAGTGAAGTTTATAGGAATGTGTAAATAGGAGTGGTTGTACCTCTAATATGATTCCAAGAGCAAGTGATAAAGTTGGGTAAGACAGTGGGTATAGTGGATAACTCAACAGCACTCCTATGAGGGTACAAGGAAATCTTACAGAAATGGATCAGTTAATGTTTCTCCCATAGGTTTGCCACAGACCTTTAGGGATAAAAGTTGAAAGTAGTTGTAAACACCTTCTATATCAGCAACTATACTCCAGTAGTCTTTGATTACATATTTTTAAAAATTATTTATTTTTCAGAGTTTATAGCTACTGAAAAGAACGTTTTCTTAATTACGGAAAGCCTTTTTTTTCTAACTATCACAAATGAAATTAAGTATCTTCATTAAATATAAACGTATTTTTTAAAATCTATTTTACAAATAATCTAAAGTTTATGTTTTCCTATCCTGAACAAATTTCTTTGAAGAGTTAGCTTGAAAAATACATGGCAAAGACTGCAGTATACACAACATTTAACTTTTCAAGTTTTAACATTGTTTAGTTTTCACTACAGGGTTTATTGTAAAGCAAAACAAAACAACAACAATGAAACTGCCAAATATCAAATACCATGTGTCCACTGGTAATCAGCTTTCTATCTGTTGAGTTTGCTAGTTCACAGAAAATTGTTACGCACAGGTGTCAAACAAGAGCCCATACTGGGATACACACTTTACAGTGGGAATGAAAAAATGTGACTATCTTATCTGTCTATACTAAGAGAAGAAAGCATTACTGAGCCCACTTCTTAAACCATTCCCAACAAGCCCTCAATAAATGGCACTTGTACTTAGGTCTTTATGAAACAGTCTGAGAAGAGTGCAAGTGTCACATTCCTCACTTGACAAATGAGGACAAATCAATCCTTGAGAGCTATGGTCATTTCAGCCCATAGCACCCCTGGGCTAGTGCCATGATTCAAATTCACAACTCTTGATCTCTAAACCTTTACCTACTCCAACCACCAAACCACATGTAACCGTTCCCTAACCCTGTTTCCGAAATCGAGCTATGAATCAGAATTTCCAAGGGATGCCCTGATCCTACCTCTGATGGACTGAAACTGGCAATTACTGCCCTAATCCTGAGCAATACAGCTCAGCCTCCCTTTTAATATTCAAACACCTATGGTGACTGCACAGATGAAGAGACCAGTTTATATGAATATTTTTTACATCACCATGTAAAATTATTACTTGTCCTCGTCCCTTTAGAGTAATTCTGACCTCAGTCTTTAACTTTGCTTTGTTAAACAAAACCACAGATTTCAAATCCACCTGGAAAATAAATCAAATACACATAGCAAAAAGTAAGCTTGAGCTTCAATTAATGGAACTTTAACAGAATCCTGGTCAGAGGAATCGCTGCCTTTAAAAGAACAAACAACTCATGACAACTGCCTACTGAACCATCAGATCAGTCCCTTTCCCTATTTCATAAAGTATAATCATCAAATACAAAACAGGCCACAGGAATACAGATGAGGCAACAGTCTATATTCCTTACCATTACAAGTCGGGTAATTTATGTGTTTCAAACCTGAATAAAATACAGGTAACAATCTAAATTCAATCATGACAATAAAATACTTTCCATTTTCCAAGTTTAGATGGTAATAAATATTTACATTTTTAAAAATAATTTTTGCTCATTTTTTGTTTTTTAAAAAGACATGCTCAAGGGTATACAGAATATGGAAAAATCATCACTTTGTCTAAGAGATCAAATGGTAGTATAAAACAATGCTTTTACAGATTAACCCAATTCAAGAATGGTATCAGGGAATCTAACATGGTGTTTACTTCAAAGATGACATTCAAGTATGTTATTTAGAACACTACACCTAATGTCTCTGCCAAGAAGTAAGCACTGCTAATTTTGGTAGTTTTTAATATCTTCTATATCCACCACCACCTCCTCCATATGGATCTCCATAACCTCTTCCACCATAGCCCCCTCTTCCACCATAGCCCCCTCCTCTTCCACCGTAATCTCCCCTCCCCCCATAATCTCCTCTGCCTTGGAAACCTCCTCCTCTACCACCCCCTCCCCCGCTTCCTCCCCACCCTCCTCCTCCACCCCCTCCTCCTCCTCCACCACCTCCCCAACCTCCCCCACCTCCCCAGCCACCTCTTCCACCCCCACCCCCTCCTCGGCCACCCCCACCCCCTCCACCACCCCAACCACCCCTTCCGCCGCCTTCTTGTCTCTTTTGCCAAGGGGGCATTTCAGGGGGTGGTGGTTCGATTTCATTCGGCCGTCCTCCTCTGTCAGGCACCCTTCCCATCAGCACCTGTGTGAAGAAACATGGTCCTTCAGTTTCTAATATTTTAGAAGTTACAGTTTACATAAAGGATTCAAGTGATATTGAACTTAACTGTTCTAATAAAGAAACAGAAGCCAAATATTTAAGGACATGAAAGCATCAGACATGCAGCACGAATTATTACTGAAAATATAAATGCGATATATGACAAACTCCTTACAGTGTGGATTATGTTTAAACAATCTGGGGAACGTTACTGAAACTTAAGGGCTTCTTAATTTTCTCGTTCAAATTTGTTTCAAAATTCTGGAACAAATGCAGTACCCACTATACGAAAATATTTTTAGCAAACATTTTCAATATACATAAATTATATACCCTATATTCATTAACTTCATTATCTATTTATACAACTCTGGACTTTCCACTGCCATTCATTGGGTCATGGATTATCCAATAAAAAACTATATTCCCAAGCACGTGTTATTTTAAAAGTATGAAGTATATATGGTAACATGTGAATTTAATGAGATGTTAGAGATGAAGAGGACTATAATCCAAGGTATCCCTCTAGAGATACAAGGATTTGCAATGAACTATTCCTTTCTTATGAAACTTAAGCTCATTAACTTTCAATGATGACACTAGTTACTATATTATCAGAGAAAATGAAGTCTTGATAGGCTCTCCTAACCATGCTTCACAATACTTAAAGGATAAGCCAGGGAAGAGTGCAGTTTAAGTCCCCAGCCTTCTGTAGAAAGGAGCTAATTTATATGTCCATAAATACAGACAGTGCTGAGGGAGGAAGCTACCGAGACTAGCTTCCTGCTCATCTCTTTCCGGAAAGAAGGTAAAACCGTAACTGCTTCAACCAAAATGACCTACAAATCAGTTGTGTTCTAGTTCCATTGATCCTCTACTCAAAACCATGTTTTAGTCATTTATATCATAAATTAAAGACAAAAAGTACAACATCCTTACTGTGGGGCAATGTTCGAAGAATGCAAACATTCTCTTAAAGTCACCAATTATGTCCTAATTACCAAAAGCAAAAAATAGGTTTTCTTGTTATTTTCACTGGTCTCTCCACCAAACAAACATGCTGTGTTGGTGGCCACTTGGGGACACTTCTCCAAGAACGGAGAAGACTGCCTTCAAATAGATTATAAATTATAAACTTAGAAAAGACACGGGCAATGCTGCTTAAAGTAAAACTCTTAATCCCATAAAACTAAATCATAACCAGATATAAGACACTAAGTAACATATTTAAAGACAGAATACTTTCAAAAGATAGAGGAGGCTGATCTAAAATAGAAGAGGGAGGAACAAACACTGGTGACTAACTTAGCAATAATTTACAAGCTGACTTTATATACAACCATCTCTCTAGCAAGATACACCGTATCAAGGACACTTTTTTCACCGAGTAACAGTGTTTTAAAATTGCCCAAATCCCTTCTGACTTTTTGCTCTTTTGTAATAAAGTTTGCCATAAAGTGCTCTCAATATAAAGTACGTGCCAGTCAAAATGACAAATCTAGATTACTGCCATTGCTGCTGTTGTGAAAGATTCAATCACTTTGAGCTTGCTTAAAAGCAATGTTGGAGAAATGGAACTATACTCTTAATCAGAAAACGGAACCTCCAAAAGATTCAGTAACCTGCCCAAGGTGACTCCTCTATGTAAATGATAAGAGCTAGGATACGAATCCAGATCCGTAGGTCTCCAGAGCATGTACTCCTCCTTTATACCAAGGTTATAAGGAACCTGTCACTACCTGAAACAACTACTACAGATTTTTACTGACAAAAATATATAATTCTTGGAAAGGAGGCAAATAATTCTGGCTAAAGCTACTGATAAAATCAATTCTTAATTCCTCTAATTCAAATAAAACTGTTTGATTTATGAATATAAAAATTCAAATGAACAAGCACACACAAAACATAACTAAGCCTGGATGAACTGAAATACGTTCGCCACTCTCTGTTCTAGGAGTCTACCAGGGTGTAAGAGAAAAATGGACTGAAATCTGTAAAAACATCAAACGAGGATATTATAAATTCATTCTCCACCGTACTGAAAGAAAAACCAACCTTATTAATGGCACATGCCGTCTTCTCTCGGCTGGAGCCGCTACTTGTTCTGATGATCTTGGACAGATCTTCACGAGCAGCAAGTAGATGTGCCAGTGTGATCGTTGTCTTGGGTGATAAAGCATAACGCTTAGGCTGATAAATTCTTGCTATGTCATCTGTTTTTACCTAAATAACAAAAGGTAGGGGGGAAAAGAAGCCAAAGAACATTTCAATGAAAGAACAATGGCAACCATCATCTTCAGAAAGAGAAAAGAGATAACGCACAAGCAAAGAAACAGAAAAGAGCAAAACATTGAAGAAGAGAGACCAACAGATGCCAAAAGAATACATAACTACCAATAAAAAGTCATTAAAAAATAACACAAAAAAGATTCTATCAATATTAGCTAACAACAAAATACCCAAAAAAATCTTTAACCAAAAACACATACAGGACCTTTAAGAAGGAAACATTAGTAAAGCTTATAAACACAAAAAGAAAACTTGAATGAATCGAGAGAAATGCCAAGTTTCTGGATAGGGACATTGAGTATTGTCCTTTTTCCCCCAAATTATCTTATAGATTTATTGTAATACTACTGGAATGGTTTTTGGAGGATTGGGGGGGGGAGGTAATCTAAAGTTAATCCAGAAGCTAAATATGTAAATACAACTAAAAGAATTTTGAAAAAGAATAGTTCTATCAGATATTAATATGCAATACGAAATCATCATCACTGTTTTAACAGTTAACATTCCTTGAGTACTTATTAAATGTGCCAGGATACTGTCCACTTAATAGTCATTTCTTTAATCCTTACAACATCCTTTTAGAGTGGTTGCTTTTATTATCCCCTTTTGCAGATAGAAAAAGAAATGAGACCTGGAAAGCTTAAACAGTTTCCCCAAAATACACAGAGTCCCAGTTTTGCTTACATACTAATAAAGGTTCTAGTTGACCCCCAGGCAAAGGTACAGATAACAACATACTATCCTACCTCAGTCTAATTAAATGGAACTTGGGGGAAAAAACAGACTGATGAAACAAAACAGGCAATTAAAATTCAGAGCTTCGTAAATATATGAATGCAATAAATAAGAGAAGAGACATCAAAGATCAGTGACAAATAGGGGGTGGGAAGTAAAAAAAAAAAATCAGTAAAAAAGGGATAGATTAATTTTTAAATGGTGTTGGAATGAACTGCTATTTATATAAAAAAGAGGAACAATAATAAGGCATACCATATAACAAAGAGAATTCCAAATACAATAAAGAATTCGTTGTTTAAGGTTTTATTTTAAATTGAAAACCTTTAGTATAAAGATTAAAATTTCTATACAACAACATAAAATTAAAAAAAAACTGGTGACAATATTTTCAACAAATAAAGCAACTAGCTAACTTCCTTAATATATAAAAAACTCAATCAAAAGGAAAAAGGGAAGATCCTAAGGGGAAAAAAGCAAGATGCAAAAAGAAATTTCGAAACAAAAGGAAATTCAAATGACTAACAAGCTTATGGAAAAAAGCTGAACTTCACCAATAATGAAAACATACAATTTAAAACAATTTAGTCTTTTTTAATCATCAAGTTAGCAAGAAAACTGTTAATATTCTAAATATTAAAAAAGCTAAAGTGAGGACAAAATTTTATTTACCCTACTGACAGGAGTTTAAATTCATAAAAACTTTCCAGAAAACAATTTGGCCATGGGAATTAAGACCGTTAAGAGTCACAACTTTTGACACAGTAAATTTCCACTTAGGAATCCACCATAAGAATATAGTTGCAATTCACAAATAAAAATTACATACATTAATATTCCTAGTAGTGGTTAATACAGGAAAAAATGTCTAAAATAAGAAATTATGCATTATATGATAAAATATAATGCGGCCATAACAAGGACACTGAAAGGAAGTACTGCTACATTCAGCAACAATGCATAAACCTTGAAAGCATTATGCTAAGCTGCCAGACATAAAAGCCACATACTGTATGATTCCACTTATATGAACTGTCAGAATAGGTAAATCCAAAAAGACAGAAGCAGAGCATAGTAGTAGCTGTCAGGGAAGAGAGACAGGGAATATTGGGAATGACTGCTAATGGGTACATGTTTCTTTTTAGGGTGATGGAAATGTTCTGGAACTAGACATTAGTAATGGTTACAAAAATATAGTGAATATAATAAAAACCACTGAACTATATACTTTAAGATGGTGATTTTTATCACAAAAAATTAATTAGAAATTAATTTTAAAAAGAATATTAAAATAAAACTTTCAGAGTATGGGACAATGATCACAATACAATCAGTGAAAAAAGCAAACTATAAAATTATACACAGTCTTAGCTCAATACTAGCAAAATAATGAAGAAATCAGATTAACCATACTAACAAACATAACCTGTCCGGAGGGCAACTCTAGAGAATGCACCAAAACATTAAAAAAATTTATACATATTGTTTTGTCAAGAAACTCCATTTTAGGAATATATTATGGACATGAATAGAAATTCAGCTGCTGAGCATTTCATTAAAGGGTCAGATAAAATCAAAGAAAACCTTAATATCAATAGAATATACTTATATGATAAAATATTCTGCAAAGAGTTTAAACGCTGTAGAACAGTATTTTATGAGTCATTCAACAATCTCAGACACATGAAATGGGGGGAAATGATAATGATATATTAAATTTAACAAGAAAACTCAGGGTACAATTGCATGTATTCATATAATTAATTGAAAAGGATCAACTGAAAGGACAAAACTGACCTAAAAACAGCCTAAGAAAAAGAATTTTTAGAAATCATCCAGACTAAGGAATAAAGAACAAAAAGACAACCTCTTTGACCTAAAACATGATTAAAAAAAAAAAGAAAAGACAAGACCAAGTTGAGAAGATAAATAACAAGGTATTTCCTAAAGGCATATTTCTCAAAGTCCCCCAGTTAAAGGCTAGGAAAGAGTTAACATGTCCATGGTGTTTTAAATGGTGTTGGAAAGAACTGCTGCTCCAAATGTTTAACGAAAACAACATATTAAAACTCATTTTGGATTTCTGTGTAAATTTAAGGTCAATAGCAAAAACACCCTAAGTTAGTATGTTAAGACACTTTCAATGCACTACATTTCACAATTTTCCTTATATTCTCAAATTCCTTTTTCCCGTTAAAATTCTATCAGGTTAAGGGGCACCTGGGTGGCTCAGTCAGTTAAGCGTCCACCTTTGGCTCAGATCATGATCTTGGGGGTCCTGGGATCAAGCCCCGCATCGGGCTCCTGGCTCAGCAGGGAGTCTGCTTCTCCCTCTTCCTCTGCTCTTCCACCCCACCCACATTCATGTGCACACACTCTCTCTCGCTCGCTCTCAAATAATCTTTAAAAAAAAATTCTATCAGATTAAACATAAACCAACGCTATTAAGTTTCCAGAAGTCAATAAAAATTGATATCTTCCATACATCTGAACTTTATTCCATTTCTTGAGGTCCCCAATCATGTCATCTACTTCTTGGTAACTCACAGCTCTTAGAGTATGTAGGTTTCTCACATACAACAGTCACTCCAGTGACATGGACACACACACACACCTCTGGAGTTATCCTGGTACACACGGAGAATATAAACAGGCTTACCCCATCTGAGAAGCTGATTAGGTACTGTGGATACAGAGATATTCTAAAACTGTTCTATACCCGATCATACAGAGTACTGAAATGTTCATCCAGAACCAGGTACATCATAAAGCTTGACATATATGAGGTGCTGAATAAACGTTTACTGAAAGAGAATACATCATTGACAGGCTACAGCCCTGCCTTATAGCTATTCTATTACTATGCTACAAATTTTTCTCAGAGGAGGGTTCAGACAGTGGCATAAGAGGATCCCAAAAACTCCTCCCCTGGTCAAAACATATACACAGCTGCATGGAATAATTCCCTCCGAAAAAGCCCTGAAAACTGAAAGAATACAGCCTCCGCAGGGAGGAACTAAGAGGCAGCGTCAAGAGGAGCAGGAGTGGCAGAGACCTCCTCTCACCAAAGGGAAAAACCCACACCAGGCACAGCGATCCACAGCTGGGAAAGAATCTCAAAAACATGGAATTTCTCCCTGAGGAGTGAAGGGTTAGAGCTCAACACCAGGCACTCCAACCCTTAGATTCTGCACAAAAGAGATAAGCCCCCAACAAGTCAGACTTTGAAAACAAAGATTACATCCAGGAAAACCACAGAGCTACAGGGAACAGAAAACTTGTTCTTAAAGGGTTCACTGACCCCAAGACCCAGTGATAAAATACAGGTTGGAGAAGTACCCACACCACAGGTAAAGGCATCCACTCATTAGTCCTGGGGTACCTGCGAGAGAGGCAGGCAACTGCTGAGATACACTCTAGGGACAGAAACACTATCAGGTGACATTTTTGAGATCACATCCTACTTTGCTAGTGCTGATGCTTGCAGGTGCCATCTTGGAACTCTCAATCTAATCTGCTAATGCTGCTGGTGCTCCACTGAGAGCCTCACTCCCTGGCAGAGTCCCATAACAGGGAGGCATACACAGCTCACACAGAGAATGCCCCTTGAGCACAGGGCCCTGGTGATCAGGAGGGATTGCACTTCTGGACCCCCCAGGACATCTCCCACACAAAGCTACTCCTTTAAGACTGGGAGAGGTAGTTGATTTGCCTAATACATAGAAACAGAGAGTCAGACAAAATAAGGCAACAGAGAAATATATTCCAAATGAAAGAACAGAACAAAACCCAAAAAAGATCTTAATGAAATGGAAGTTATCTATCTGAAACAGTTCAAAGTAACGTGCATAAAGATATTCATCGAACTCAGGAAAAGCACGGGTGAAGTGAGAATTTCAACCATATAAGACAGTACCAATCACAGCTGAAACACACAATAAATGAAATAAAAAAGGCGGGAATCAAAAGCATATTAGATTATAATAAAGAAGAACCGAGAGTGACCTGGAAGACAAGGTAGTGGAAATCACCTGATCAGAACAACAAAAAGAAAAAAGAATTTTTAAAACTGAGGATAGTTTAAGGGACCTCCAAGACATCAAATGTACTAATATTCGCATAATAGGGGCCCCAGAGGAGAAAAGAGGAAAAAAGAGGCAAAAAACTTATTTGAAAAAATAATGGCTGCAAACTTCCCAAACGGGGGAACAAAATGGACATCCAGGTCCAGGAAGCAAGAAGAGTCCCAAACAAAGAGATCCATACCACAACACATTGATAAGTAAAATATTAAAAGTTAAAAATAAAGAGAATCTTAAAGACAAGAGAAAAAACAACTAGTTATATACAAGGAAACTCCCATAAATCTGTTAGCTGATTTTTTCAGCAAAAATCTTGCAGGCCAGAAGGGAGTGACATGATCTATTCAATGTACCGAAGGGAAAACTTACAATCAAGAATATCTGGCAGGGTTATCATTCAGAATTGACAGGGAGGTAAGAATTTCCCAGACAAGCAAAAGCTAATGGAGTTCATCAACACTAAACATTTCTTATAAGAAATGTTAAAAGGATTCTTTAAGCAGAAATGAAAAGCCATGGCTAGAAATAATATATGAAAGAAAAAAAAATTGCACTGTTAAAGGCAATTATATAATAAAGGCAGTGGATCAACCACTTATAAAGCTAGTATGAAGGCTAAAAGACAAAAGTAGTAAAATCAACTATAACTACAGTAATTAATTAAGGGATACATAAAATAAAATGACATAATGTAAGATGCCAAAAACATACAATATTGGTGGGGGTGGGAAGTAAAAATGTAGTGCTTTTAGTATGCATTCATCAACTCATTCTAAGCGACCATCAACTTAAAAGAGACCATTATATACACAGGTTGTAATATATAAAACTCATAGTAACCACAACCAAAAACCTATGATACACAAAAAATAAAGCAAAGAGAAGCCAAACATAACACTATAGAAAGGCATCGAACTACAAGGAAAGAGAGCAAGGCAAGAAGACAAGACAGGGAAGAACTACAAAAATAACCCAAAAACAATTAACAAAATGGCAATTAAGTACACACATATCAATAATACTTTAAATGTTAATGAAATAAATTCTCCAGTCAAAACACACAGGATGGCTCAACAGATAAAAGAACAAGACCCATTATATGCTACCTACAAG
Organism: Ursus americanus; assembly: GCF_024610735.1. Classification (NCBI taxonomy): domain Eukaryota; kingdom Metazoa; phylum Chordata; class Mammalia; order Carnivora; family Ursidae; genus Ursus; species Ursus americanus. The sequence continues at coordinate 22,502,067 of NC_142162.1, read as the reverse complement.
AGACTCACTTCAGATCTAAAGATACTCACAGACTGAAGATAATGGAATAAAAAAGATATTACACTCAAATGTAAATGAAAAGAAAGCTGGATACCCATGCTTATATCAGACAAAACAGACTTTAAAAGACCAGGGGCGCCTGGGTGGCTCAGCCAGTTAAAGCATCTGCCTTCAGCTAAAGTCGTGATCCTGGGGTCCTGGGATTGAGCCCCCCATCGGGCTCCCTGCTTGGCAGGGAGCCTGCTTCTCCCTCAGCCACGCTCTTTCTCTCTAATATATAAATAATCTTAAAAACAAAAACAAAGACCATAACAAAAGGTAAACAGGGGTATTACATCATGAAAGGGGGGGGGCAATCCAACAAGAGGATTTAACATTTCTAAATATTTACGTACCCAACATAGGACCACTTAGATATATAAAGCAAATATTAACAGACATAAAAGGAGAAATCGAGAGCAATACAATAATAGTGGGGGACTTCAACACCCCACTTACAACTACAAATAGATCATCCAAACAGAAAAATCAACAAGGAAACATTGGCCTTAAACACATTAGACCAAATGGACTTAAAAAATATACGTAGAACATTCCATACAAAAGCAGCAGAACACACATTCTATTCAAAGGTATGTGGAACATTCCCCAGGACAGAACAGAGGTTAGGCCATAAAACAAGTATCAATAAATTTAAGAAGACTGAAATCATACCATGCATCTCTTCCAGCAACAGCGCCAAACTAGAAATCAAATACAAGAAGAAAACTGAAAAAAACAAACGTGTGGAAACCAAGCAACATGTATTAAACAACCATGAGTCAATGAAGAAATCAAAGATAAAATTAAAAAATACTAAGACAATGAAAATGGAAACACAACATTCCAAAATCTATGGGATACAAAAAAGGAGTTATAAGAGGGAAGTCCATAGCAATGCAGGCTTACCTCAAAAAACAAGAGAAACCTCAAATATTCTACACCTAAAGGAACTAGAAAAAGAACAACAAAGCCCAAAGTTAACGGAAGGAAATAAAGATCAGAACAGAAATAAATGCACTAGAGACTAAAAAAAAAAAAAAGAGCAATGAAACAATGAACTGATTCTCTGAAGATAAACAAAATTGATAAACCTTTAGCCAGACTCATCTGGAAAAAAACAAAGAGCCCAAATAGAATTAGAAATAAAAGAGAAGTTATAATCAATAGTACCAAAATATGAAGTATCATAAAAGACTATTACTGAACAATTACATGCCAATAAATTGGACAACTTAGATGAAACTAATTCCTAGAAACATACAACCTTCCAAGACGGAACCATGAAGAAACAGAAAATATGAATACACTTATTAGCAGTGAAACTGAATCAGTCATCAAAACACTCCCAACAAAAAAAAGTCCAGGACCAGACAGTTTCACAGCCAAGTTCTACCAAACACTTAAAGAAGAATTAATAGCTATCCTTCTCAAATTATTCCATAAAACTGAAGAGGATGAAATGCTTCCATACTCATTTTTAAAGGCCACCCCTACCCTGAAACCAGACAAGGACACCAACAAAAATAAATTACAGGCCAATATCCCTGATAAACATAGACACAAAACTCCTCAACAAATGATTAGCAAAAGGAATTCAACAATACATTAAAATTACATAATTTATTTATTCTACAGATGCAGGATATTTAACATCTGCAAATCAAACGTGATATATCACATTAATGAAGGATAAAAATCATATGATCGATGATCTCAATAGATGCAGAAAAAACATATAACAAAATTCAACCTCCATTAATGATAAAAACTCTGAATAAAGTGGGTAACGTACCTGAACATAATAAAAGCCACATATGACAAACCCATTGTAAACATCACACTCAACAGTGAAAAGCTGGAAGGATGCCTATTCTTGCCACTGTTATTCAACACAGTACTGGAAGCCCTGGCCACAGGTATTAGGCAAGGGGAATAAAAAAGAAGGCTTCCAAACTGAAAAGAAGCAGAACTGTCATTATGTGTAGATGACATATTATATACAGAAAACCTAAGGACTCCAACAAAAAAACTATTAAAACCAATAAATGAATTCAGTAAAGTTGCAGGATACAAAATTAATATACGGAAATCTGTTGTTCCTATATACTAATAACAAACTATTTGAAAGAGTTATTAAGAAAATAATTCCATTTACAACTGCATAAAAACAAAACAAAACCTAGGAATAAATTTACCAAGGAGGGGAAAAGACCTATACAATGAAAATTACAAGACACTGATGAAAAACACTGAAGATAACACAAATAAATAGAAAGATGTACCATGCTCAAGGATTAGAAGAATTAATATTGTTAAAATATCCATACTACCCAAAGCAATCTACAGATTCAAAGCAAGCTCTATAAAAACACCAATGGCATTTTTCACAGAACCAAAATACTATGACTAAAATACTAAAATTCATATGTAAGAATAAAAGATACTGAATAGCAAAAGCAATTATGAGAAAGAACAAAGCTGGACATATCACACTCCCTGATTAGAAACTATACACAAGCTACAGACATCAAAACAGTACAGTACTAGCACAAACACCAGACACATAGATCACCTTATCACAACAGAGAGCCCAGAAATGAACCCATGCTCATATGGTCAATTAACATACAATAAAGGAGGCAAGACTATACAAGGGGGGAAAGGATGGTCCCTTCAATAAATGATGCTAGGAAAACTGGACAGCTACATGCACAAGAATGAACCTGGACTACCTTCTGAAATCATACACAAAAATAAACTCAAAATGGATTAAAGACTTAAAATAAGAACTGAAACTATAAAATTCCTAGAAGAAAACAGTAAGCTATTGGGCATCAGTTTTAGCAGTATTTTTTTTTTGGATCTGTCTCCTCAGGCAAGGACAGCAAAAGCAAAAAAATAAACGAATGAGATGACATCAACCAAGAAAGCTTTTGCACAGAAAGGAAAACCAACAAAACAGTAACCTAATCAATGTGAGAAGGTATTTGCAAATGATGTTACTGATAAAAGTTTAACATCCAAAAGATGTTAGATATAAAGATATAAAGAACTCATACAACTCCTATCAAAAAAATTAGATTAAAAAATGGGCAGAGGACCTACATAGACATTTTTCCAAAGACATACAGCCAATAGACACATAAAAAGATGCTCAACATTACTCATCATCAGGAAAATACAAATCAAAACCACGAGATACCACCTCACACCTCTCAGAATGGCTATTATCAAAAACACAAGAAATAACAAGTATTGGCAAGGATATGGAGAAAAGGGAACCCTCGTGTGCTGTTGGTGGAAACATAAATGGTGCAGGCACTGTGGAAAACAGTACGGAGGGTCCTTAAAAAATTGAAAATAGGACTACCATACAATCCAGCAATACCATTCTTGGGTATTTACCCAAAGAAAACAAAAACACTAATTTGAAAAGATATATGCATCCCTATGTTCACTGTAGCATTACTTACAATAGCCAAGATATGGAAGCAACCTAATATCTCAGTGGACACGGACAGATGAATGGATACAAAAGATGTGGGGAGGTTGTCCGTGTATATACACACACATATACACAAATAATGGAACATTATTCAGCCATAAAAAAAATGAAGTCTTGCCGTTTGTAACAACCTAGATGGATCTAGAGGGTATAACGCTAAGTGAAATAAGCCACACAAAGAGAAATACCCGATGATTTCACTTAGATGTGAAATCAAAAAAGCAAACACAGAGCTTTTCAGTGTCTTGCTCTTAAATATGAACAACCACGAACCATCTTGCATTTGAAGAAAATCACCATAAGAAAGAAACTAAGAAAAACCAATAAAAAATAACCCTGGAGGAAACAGAGATAACTGAAGACAAAAAAAAATTTTTTTTTAATTTTTCACCTTTACTTAAGAAGATAATACATCCATAAAACAAGAAAAAAATATGAAAAAAGGAAAACTCAAAAACCAAAAAGACTCCCTGGAAAATAACTATGGCAGAAACAAAAATTCAATACCAAGAACAAAACAAAATTGAGGACATTTCTAAGAAAGTTTATCAAAAAAGGAAAAGAGATGGAAAATGAGAGAAAAAATAAAGCAACTTAAGTGGATCTACCCAGGATGTCCAAAATCTAACAAGAATTTCAGAAAGAGAAAACAAAAGGGAAGAAATTAATGAAGAAAAATATAAAGGCTAAGAGTCTGCTGATTCAAAGGTCCACTTAGTGTTCAGCACAGTAAATGGAAAAGACCCATATGAAATTTCAGAACTTATAATGAAATTTCAGAACTCCAAGGCTAGAGAAAAGAGCCCAAAAGCTTCCAAAGAAAAACAAAACGTCACCCAAAAGACATTGAATGACATCAGGTTTCTCACCAGCAACACCAAACATTAGCAAACAATGAAGCAATCAGTACTCTTAGGGGAAAATATTTTCAACCTAGATTTTTATATTTATTCACACTATCAATCAAATGTGGCAGAATAAACATATTTTCAGAACGGAAGGATTCAGAAAAATCACCTCCTATGCACCCTTTGTCAGGAAGGGTTTTTATTTTTTTAATTAATTATTTATTTTAAAGATTTTATTTATTTACTTGACAGAGAGAGACAGCCAGCGAGAGGGGGAACACAAGCAGGGGAGTGGGAGAGGAAGAAGCAGGTTCCTAGTGGAGGAGCCTGATGTGGGGCTCGATCCCATAACGCCAGGATCACGCCCTGAGCTGTAGGCAGACGCTTAACGACTGCGCCACCCAGGCGCCCCAGGAAGGGTTTTTATTTATGGATTTATTATAGCAAAATGAGAGAAGCAGCAATGAAAAAGGGGCCACAGGATCCAGGAAATAGTGGAGTAGCCAAGGATAGCCATGCAAAAAGCCCATGATGGCAACAGGAGAATACTACCTTTTGGGAGGGAAAGTATACAAAAAATGGAAAACTCATTAGAATACTTGATTTTAAAAAGTATATTCAGAAAGAAAAAAGCAGCAGCAGCATATAATAGAGAAATACAATGCAAGAAAAAACAAAATCCAATAGAAGGAAGATGACACCCAAAGATGTCCATATCCTATTCCCTGGAACCTGTGACTATGTTACCCTGCAGATGTAGATGTGATTAACTCAAGGATCTTTTTAGATGGAAAGATTATCCTGTATTATCCAAGTGGGCCCAGTATAATCATAGGAATACTTATTAGACAAAAGGCGATGTGACAATAGAAACAGGGCGAGAGAGAATGGAAGATCTTACACTACTGGCTTTGAAGATAAGAGGATGAAGTCAAGAGTCAAGGTACACAGGTGGCATATGGAAGCTAGGAAATACAAATGAAACAGATTCTCCCCTGAGGCATCTGGGAGGAATGCTAACTTAACCTTAAGTTAACCTTGCTAATACCTTCATTTTAGGACTTCTGATCTCCAGAACTGTAAGAGAATAAATGTTTATTATTTAAGCCACTAAGTGTATGCTAATTTGTTACAGCACCCATAGAAAACCAATACGAGACACCACATGGAGACAGAGACCACATAAAAACCAAGAGGACAACCAAAGCACCCCAGCAATCAGCAGAACCCAGACCTATGAGACAACTATCCTGAATATTCCAGCCTAGTCCAAGCATGAATGAAGCTGCACAAGTGACCCCAGCTAATACAACGTGGGAAAGAAGAACTGCCAGGCCAATACAAAAAATGTAATAATAATAGTGATGATGATGATGATGATGTGATGATACCTGAGAGTAAGAGGCACCAAACGTACCCTCTGACCTGAAACTAGCAAAGTAGACAACCCATATGAACCAATGATTTTCAGACACTGGACATCAAGGAGCCCAAAACAGTAATCCCTGAAACAGGGAAAGCAAATGTGGTGAACCCTGTAATTGTCCCAGCTTATTGTCTGGAGAGTTTCTAGACTCTGATGCAGAGTGGAGCAGGGTACCCAGATGAAGCGTGGGTACAGATTAAAGGCATAAAATGGGAGGGATGGGAGACAGCTCTCTAGGACTATGTGAAGAGATTCATCATTTCGGAATGCCCCCTGCCCTCCAACCTCTTCAACTAGAACACAGCCCAGAGCCTTAGGACTCTTTTAAGAAGACTTGTACTGGTATCAGTACTGCCTGTACTTACTCCAGTATTCTGCTTTCCTGACCAGTTGCTCATTATATCTATCTCACTGTCTCATATGATGTCCTTTTCTTTATGCATATCATTGCATAAATCACAACATCTAGGAGTTTAAAATAAATGTGAAAGTTCTGGAGAGAAATTAAGATATCTGCAGACAGGAATTCAGAAAAGACTAGGATCATTATATAAGACCAGTAGTTGGCCTGGGCATGTGCTTCAGACGGGAATGGTAAGTGCAAATGTGGCAGTTACACAACAGACAAGACAGCGACAGCCTGAAGAGCTGTCAGAGAGTACCACCTACAGGACACAAATGGGAAAACAGTCTTACCTTTGCTCTATCAGACCAACCAAAGGACTGCACGGTCACATCTAACCGTTTCATTAGCATCCGCCGGCGGCACTCATATTCACAAGAAAGAGCATCATTGATTCTTTCCAGTTGTTCCTAAAGAATTCAGAAATAAAAATCATACACTTTACACTCTTTCTGGCAGAGTCCAGAAAAGAAATTTGAAAACTGTAGTCAATACTTCTTACTGATTCAAAATATATTGTACTTGGTGGCCACTTTCTGATCCCATGAGACTTTATGGTAAAATTTTTTACATAATAAAGAGTATCTGATAGAACATTTATGATATTCAGAAGACAGTAAATATATGAATTAAACTCTACATTGGGACAGTTTACCTCATCTTCAATCAAGCATGTTTAAGTAAAACATCTACTTGCTCAGTGGTCTGGACCAATAAGGAAAGAAAATACCCCAAATTTCTACCTTATTGACTTTGAGCTACTCTACTTTTCAAATCACAACTATGCTAACATATTGGGCGCTATACATACTCTTGGCCAGGTATTGTTAAAACTAATGAATTATCTGATTGAAGAAATGTTAGGACCTATTTCTCTAGGGTATCAATCCATTTTAATTCTCCAAAATAATAAACACACGCTACCCCCTGTAAAATTAGGTGTCCACTAATAAAATTAAGCCATATTCACTAATCTAATAAAGGGAGGGAATTTACCGCCTGTTCCAGATTTAAGTCAATTTTCAGCAGTGGTTTTCCCACATGATTTTTCTGGACTTTTGAGAGAATATCTTTCACCTAAAAGTAAATATAGAAGATTGTTTTAAATTAGGGATATACATTTTCACAATCTTATTCTTTCTTAAAATGTTTTGAATGCTAAAAAATAAATGAAATGTTAAAGTGAAATAATTGAAATTCACCTTCACAAACCAAGAAAGAATATCACCACAATGCAGAGTATCTTTTTTAAAGAAGCATTAGTTATATTAATTCAATATTCCAGAATTCCTTCTTTTCCAGAATAAGAAACAATATACACAGACAACTACAGAAGTAGCTACTAAAAGGTTTTACAATGAGACTCTGTATGGTCTTATGTGAAATAATTTTGGGAATTTCTCCTTGAAATGGCACACTATTATGCACACTCTTATACAGAGTACAATTCTAAGCATTCTGGTTTCACGGTTCAGAAGAAAACCTAGGTGAGCAAGCCCACTAAATTCTAGTCACCACATACACATTTAGTTACTTTTGCAAAGCGACACTTTTATTTTAGTGAACAAAATATCAGACATTTGTTTTTGCTTTAGCAATACCAGCCATTCCAATAACAGTAATTTATCCTGAAGAAAATGGCTGAAAATGATAGCCTAAGTTGGGCTCACCCTCCGATCTGAAGTAACTTCCATTATCTAAAGAAACAATTTCAAAACCAAATGGCCTATTTACAGTGTCTTAGTTATAAGGTAACTAGAGAAAATAATCGAGATTTTGAGGAATATGAAGCTTATTTTACGTTAGGGGCACTTTTTAAGAAAAATAATTAAAAACGGCGAACAGAAAATTAGCTTAGAAACATGGTGGTGATGGCGAGTGACTGTAAATGGGTACAAGGTTTTTTTTGAGGGTGATGAAATGTTCTAAAATTCTATTTGGATAATGGTTGTACCTCTAAATACACTAAATATAATTTAAAGATACTAAAATTTATCAACTTTAAATGGGTGAATTTGATATGTAGAATGTATCTTCAGAAAGCTATTTTTTTTAAATTAGCTTAGAAAGAACCTGTGCAAATGAGTGGCCCCAAAGCTTAAGCTTTACTAGCTTCACAGCAAATATGCCTGTACAATACAATTCTTACATATTATAAAGAATTACTTTAAGAGAGTCAACTTCTGTAGATTTCCCAAATATTTAAGTGCCTCCAACTTTGATCATTTCATATATTACTAAAAGCATGATTTGTAATTCCTCACTCAAGTAGGATTCTGAATGCATACTTATAGTTTCTTACACATAATCACATTCAGCTCCACTCCCAGGATTTCAACACTGGACAACAGTGTTTTAGTAAGTTTAAGAATGAAATCCAAATAGACAGAGAGGGAGTTAAGAGCACAGACTCTGGAGGTTGCCTGTACTCCAACCTCAGGTCTACCACTACTACTCAGAAACATGCTTGTTCCATTTATTAAATCTTTCCTCATATGGCTATTGCAGAGAATAGTAGTAATACCTCACTATACGTGATGTGAGAACTAAATGAGTTATTATATATAAACATTTAGAACAGTAAATCCTGTATGTTTGTCATTAATATTACTATAATTACATTAGATTCACATTTGAACAGCTTCAAGTTAGAAAATAATAATTTTCTTCCCCACTGGTGACAAAGTGTATTCTGGACACATCACCCGTACAATAAGGAAATTTTTGCTTTTGACAGGAACTGAATGGAGAAAAAAATCTTTTTAAGTAAGTATTTGGCCACAATGGCCAAGTAACAACTACCTTATAATTAACCTGCCAACATCTGAACACAGGCATTACTGCCCTACTTCAAGTAAAGAAACAAGAGGTTTGCAGATATTTGTAATACTAAATGAGAGCCATAAAAGGGAAAAGCCTCTTTGGGATCAACACGTAGAAGCACTGGAAGATTAGAAAGAGCCTACAAATCTGTCAATGTGAAATTCTCCAAGACATTTTAGCCAATTCCAGATCATTCTTAATCCAGATGAAAAGAGAAAATAAGCATTGAAGAGTAACTTGTTAATTACAGAACAATGTTTTTGAGCAATTCAGTGTTATTCTTTGGACTGCAGGTTTCACAAAAAGAAAAAAAATGTCTTTAAAATTGTATTTTCATCTTAATGATACCAAAATTCTCTATGTTCAATGAAGACAAATCTTTTTTCAGTTCATAAACTACCAAAGCAAAAGTATTTTATTCAAGGATTTAGCATAACACAACATGTCTAAAAACGGAGTTTTAATACCTATTCTTGACAGTGCGAATGTTCTTTTCCTTTAAAATAAATCCTGTATTAGTCCCCCCGAGGACTCGTAGGAACTAGGCCGGAACCTGGTGTGCAAGAGCAGCATTCTAATATATGGCTCAATGGGGAAGAACGGTAGTTTAATGACTGAAGAGAAAATTTCAAAAAGTTTAAGGTATACAGTCTGTGGTTGTTTTTAATACATCAGGGTACTCATCCATTCATTCTCTATACAACAAACATACTGAACACCTATCCACCAGAAACTGTGCTTGCTCACTGCCAAAGACAACCACATTACAATTCTATTAACAATTTTTTTTAAATGTAGTTTGCCTTTCACTTTGGAGGATTACTCTACTTCTTTCATTATATTACAATACAACTTTATTTAGGACAGGGATCCTTTAACTTGCCAAGTGATTTCTAGCACGGAAAATTCTCGAAAGGCCTAAGGGCCCTCACTCACTAATTCCTGAATATTAGCTATAGGCAAATTAAGTCACATGCAATATTAATTCAAAATCCAAAATTTAGTTTATAGAAGATAAACTTCTCCTGAAATGGAATATAGCTTTAAAGGAAATATTTTCATTTTTAATATAACATTTACATGTTAGCATTTAATTCCATTTTTGGGAAATGAAAAATAAAACAAATACAATACCTTTGATTCCACTTGGTTTAGCATAAGCGGAATGTCAGAAGTTGCTGACTTGGGTACACCAAGAGTATCACAGATAGCTTGAACTTCCTGATAAATTTCACTGTTTTTATCTAATTGAGAATCTTTACGTTTCTTGTTCTGCAGTATCTGTAAAGCTTGAAGCTCTGTACTTAAAAATACTATAATAAAAAAAGGGAAAACATAATGTTAAAATATACAAGAACTACTTAAAAATCCCAGTTCTAGGTATACATCCCAAGGAACTGAAATCAGGAGCTCAAAG